>NW_022196445.1:722435-1093014 GCF_008641045.1 Pistacia vera
CAAAATCCTCTCGAAACAGCAAAACCATCACAAACTCGAACAACGTTACAAAAAACAATTAATCAAAACATTAATGTAAAAGATTTGGCATCAACTCCATTGAATCCGCTCGGTTGTAAAGCAAAATAATGCCTTAATAACTTTTTTCTTAGCAAGAGCTTCAAACAATCGGTTGAATGATGAAATCGGTGGTTTGGGTTGCATATGAATCATTAAACAAAGAAATAGCATGCTTCATCAAGAGTGATATTCCCTTGTTTACAATCCTTTTGAATGAATTTATCAGGGCTTGCTACCTCTTCAACATTATGTACTGAATTTGGTGGATAGTTGGTCACTCTACATGTATTTGTGAAAAAAGATGAGATTTTGGTTTTAGAAGAAGAAGAACAATGACGAAGAAAGGTTTTGAACACCATTTGAGTAGCGGTGTTTTGGATTATCTAGGTTCAATTCAAATTGGCTAAGTCTTTTATGGTTTAAATAATACAATCTCACGGGAAAAGAGTGTGGGATGAAATGTATTTATGTGAAACTTGTAGGGTACACAGGTAATTATCCAGGCACTAGTGGTCTGTTAAAGAAGCAAAATTGTAATAAAATTTGAGCCTTTCAATCCCTCTCTCATTCTCTCTTTAATGTATGAGACCCTTGCCATTTCTTTATGTTATTTGCTCATGTCTCAATCAATGACTTGATCCAGTTTTTTTAGTAAAATCAGTGGCTCTGGTGGCAGGCAAAATAATTGTACTCTAGGTTCATTTTGTGTTAGTTTTAACTTTAGGGGATTTATTGATTTTTGGATATTATAGGTGTGTTATGTTTTACCAATCCATAAGATCATATGATTGTGATATAATTAGTTTGCTTCTTTCTGCAGTATAAACCCACTTGTGTATTTGAGATAAGGTGAGAGTTTTGTAGTTTCCATGGATAGTTATTGTGGGAGACTTTGGATTTAATGGTTAAACTAAACCCCTTAGTTTCAGAAACAAGAGAAATTAATCTTATGATACGTTTGTACTTTCAACTTTCTAGGGTGGATTTTTTTGTTTTTAAACTTTGGGGATTATATTTTTTCTAAAATTATTTAGAGGGTGTATTGTACTTGACATGGATAGCTATTTATGCAGCCTTTTGGATAGATCATATGATTATGATATGATGAAGAACAACAAAACTATTGTTGTTCTTTTTCTTTTTTTTAATGTTGTAGACTAGGCATCAAATTTGTTCATGTAATTTTGCAATGAAACAGTAGCTCCTTAAATTGACATACCTTGCATTACTGACAACTGAGTGTTCAAACTATTATAAACCTTGGATCATCTAAACTAAGTAAACGTGTTTCGAGCAAGGATGTTCAGTAAACCTTAAAAGCAAATCCATAAGGTTTAGGAACTCATAACTGTGATTAACAAAGCACTAAGTAACTGTGATTAATCTTTTATAGATCAAACTGTTCATCTGGTAATCCTTCAAACAAAAACTCCAAAACAGAAAAAAATAATTTATAGTCAAATTTGCGGTACTAATTTTCCACACAATTGATTTTAGTTTAGGTTCTGATTCTGAAAGAGCCTTGACTATTGAATCCATTACCAGTCTCATGTTTCTATCTTCCACCACAACAGATTGGTTCATGTAAAGAGTTTCCAAATTGTACTCACTTCAGCCTAAAATGTTTCTTCTCCTCAGAATATACTCCTAGTCTCTTCACGGCAACCGCTTTTTCATCAACTAAAACACCCTGCTCATATGCTTCTTCCACACCAGACTGCCATTTCAACCAAAATTTTGCAGCCTGGTTCAACTAAAAGATTTTCCAAATTGTACTCAGTACTCACTTCAGCCTAAAATGCTTATTCTCTTCAATATATATCTCCTAGCCTCTGCCCTTTCATCAACTAAAACACCATGCTTAGATGCTTCACACCGGAATCATATAAGCAAGCTTCAAAAATTGAGATCAAATCTTTAGAAATCAACTCTTGGAACAATAATTAGTAATTAGTTCTAATGTTGCTTTCTTTTGATTGATGGATATTCTTGATAACCTTAGTCAATGTTAAACTTACCAAAACACATTTACCTTAGTTGGATCAAGAAAATTTCAATGCCTTAGACGTCATTATCAATAATCCTACCATACTGCTTCAGATATCTTCATTGGAGAATCCTATAAATTTTATGGCATCAGAAATCTTAAACAGGCTCTGAATGCTTGGAACATAAATCAAAAATAGACTTAGAAAAATAGAAAAAGGATTAAAAAGATAGAAGCTATAAAATTATATAAAAAATTCTAAAATATTCCAAGATACTGAAAGTCATACAAGAAAGAAGAATTCTTCTGATGTAAAACAAGACGCGATGAGATTCCTATACTACCTTATCATACAAAGCGAGGAACGAATCCCTGAAATACATTATATGTACAAATTTACATTCTTGATAATGAAAAACTGAAATACAACTTCGTTTGGGAAAGGAAAATTGTACCTACAGCAGTATACATTCACCACTAAAGAACATAAGTAAAAAGAGTATGCCACAGATATATCTAACCTGGCAAGTCATGCACTGAGCAAACAACCCCAAAGGGCTTCCACTTGGTGTATAATGAAATTCTTCTAGTAACTTAGCTAAAAAATTTAAAGTTTAAGGAAGTACTACCTTGCCCTTATACAATAGACAACCATGCCGTAAGGAATAGTGGAGTCTAGAAACTGGCTGAAGCAAGAGATTCTGAATTATTTTTTTAAGCTTGTCATCTTGTAAAGCCTCCTCAGCTAAGTCTTCATACCCTTGGTACTGAATAGTAGATATGGCATGAAATTCTAATACTGATTCTTTGCAAGACAAGGCATCCGCGACCTTGTTGGAACCCCTAGGATAATAATGGATCTCAAATTTGTAGCCTAGTAGCTTCAAAATCCATTTTTGTTGTTTGGGTGTGATTGGCCGTTGCTTTATCAAGAACTTAAGGCTTCATTGATCAGTTTTGATAATAAATTTATGCCTGATTAGGTAGTGACTCCACTTATGGATAACAAAGATGATTGCCATCAGCTCCCCCTCATAAACTGATTTCTTTTTAGCTGTACTAGAAAAGGCCTTGCTAAGAAACGCAATTGGTTGACCATGTTGAACTAACACCGCACCCGTCCCTTAACCTAAGGCATCTATTTGGATCTCAAAGGGATGTGCAAAATCAGAATAAGCCAAAAATGGGACTGTCATCATGGCTTTTTGAAGTTTTTCAAAAGCCCTTCGTACATCGTCAGACCAAGAAAAAAAAAATACTTTTTTAGCAATTGTGTTAGTGGCTGTGCAATTTGTCCATACCCCTGGACAAACTTATGGTAGTATCTTGTTGTAATACCCAAGATGTCAAAGGTATGTTCCTAACTCGAGATAGTCCTTTAGATGTTAATTTTATGTTAAAAAGCATAAAATCTAACTAAGGGCAAAATAGTCGATTCATTTGGAACGATATGAATCAATTATCCATAGAAAGGCATTAGGGGTGAAATTGTCATTTTTCCTAGGGATAAGCATTGAAAAAGTCAAGGATGAGTAGGCTTCATTGCATTTAATGGCATTAATTAAGTAATAATTATGTCTAGTGTGAAATGACCAAAATGCCCTTATATGAAGAATTAAGGACTTATGAGTTATACAATTAAAATAATTGGGCCAATTGCATAATTTTGGAAAATAAATGAAATATTTTCCTATAAATGAGATGAAATTCGTTCAAGCCAAAGGAGAGAGCCTTTCTTCAACATTTCTTCCATTTTCTCTCAAATCTTCCATGAAACAAGCTTTCTTTCTCTAGGTTTTCAAGGAGTTTTGCATAATTTTTCAAGGAGAACAAGATAGGAGCCTTGGATCTTCAATTTGAAGGGTTTAAGGTAAGGATTAAAAACTTTAGTTTTGATGTGATTTGAAGATTTGAGGTAGATGTTGAGGTATAATGTTATATATGTAGGATTAAGGTGTAAAAGAAGTCAAAGGCAAAGGATTTGTTGGAGGAAGTCTTTAAAAAGGTAAGGAAGAACCTCCCATGACTTTAGGGTTTATGCTAGGGTTTGTAGATTTTTATGAAACCTTAAATTAAAGCTTTAAGGCATAGAATTAGTTGATGGCAAGTGTAGTTGAACTCATTTATTCTACTTATTGCCTTGAATTCATTATACATGAAGTTATTGCTATTTATGTTTTATGAGTTGTGATGTTTGATTGAAGAAAATGAAGTGTGGATACTGATTGTGGCAAAAATTGTAGTATTGGAGGCCACATGGTGTTGAATGGTTGCTATTAGAAGTGTTGATGTGTTGTTTGCATTAGCTTACAATGTTATAGCAATAATGGATGATTATGGGAATGAGATTTTACACTTCCTTTAAGATGTTAAAGACTATTAAGGGGAGGTTTATTTGATCCATAAGTTAACCTATTGGTTAATGTCAATAGGAATTGATGTGGCATAGTTAATATGAAAATTCGGATTTAGTGGGCTTAGGGGTTTTGTTAACCCTGCTTCAGTATTTCGACCATAACTTGAGTTATAAAAATCGAAATGAGATGATTCTTGAAGCATTAGAAAGCTAAGACACAGACCTATAACTTTTATGTTTATGCCAAGAGCCAATTCGTTTGAGAAATGGATGGAAAATGGCCTGAAGTATAAACTGGTTATTAAAGTTTAAGATTTAACATAATCAATTCTTATGATTATGAATTGATTATTAATGTATTATTGTAATTATGCCATGTACTAATGTTTACCCATTAGTTAGATGATCTTTGAAAGATATACATGGTCCTGATGTCAATGCATGATTAATGTTATGAAATGGCATGAAGATGTAATGCAATACATGTTTCAAGATGATGTATGTGAGCAAGAGGTAATGTAAATGGACTGATAATCCATAGATGAATTAAAAGTATTAAGCTCACCAAAATATGTATTTACATGCCATAAGATGTTAGAGATTCATATAGACATGATAGGAAACGTGTAAGCATATCCTCGTATACGGGTTGAGGAAAGATGACTATATGCTTTAGATGCTAAATAACGAGTAAGCACGCCTCCCGATGATATGAGCTCTAGATGAATTTGAGGCTAGATGATATGAAGTGCTTAAGATGCTAAGAAAAGTCCGATCAGCTAGAAAATAAATGGTTCATATGCGTTTAGTAGCATTACATGAGTTATGATGTTATTTACTGTTAGAGTAGATGCCCTAGAGCCAATCAATTATTGTAGAATTGACTCTTTGTAATAATGTTCATTAATCAATAATAAAAGGCATTTTATCCTACATCGCGTAAATCATGATTATTGCAATATGTATTGATATATGTCCTTAGAATGGTAGAACTGTGACGAGGATATCAAGTGTTTCAAATCTTGATAGTGAGAATCCTATGAGCACATATGGTGGCCATTCTAGAAACGTCCGTAACCTCAGTATTATTCTAAAGTAAGGGCACAGATAATACGGTACGGCTATCATAGTATTGAACGACCCTGTCGAAAGGCAGTGACTGATCTCACTTGTCAAGGTTGTTTGGTGACAACCTGGTGCAACACATGGGTGCTTGTTGTAGGCGGATATACCGCAGCAAGTTCACTGGACTGACCCACCAGAGGATTCCATATGGATGGTAACCCCAGTGTCTATGGAACAAATCCTCTAACGAATGGTGGTGCATGTGATCCTTAGACTTGAGATCATTGGAGTGCCTTGTGCGCCGATTAGTACAGTTTGACACTAGCCTAACGTAGTTCTATTCAAAGCTATCAGTACGGTGGTGATTGGCTGTATCAAGGAGTGTATCAATACTATGGTGGATTGACAGAGGATTCATCACTCCCGGGTACGGGAGAAGTTATCTCATGGCGCAATTCAGTTTATGGCAATGACACTAAAACTGTGGCCACAGTGGGATTGAGTTGTTGCTCTATCCAGATCATAATACGGGTCATTGGTCCAGAAACTGAATATCTAATATTGAGAGTAACCGAATTTGATGAGAATGCAAAATGTCATATTTACCCCCCTTAATGCCTAGTCTTTTATACCTATTTGCTGCCTAAAATGTACTGACTTTTATTCTATTTTGACTTAGGAAGCAAATGGGAGCGTTAATTGCAAAACGGAACTAATTAAGTGAATTCAGACAGTTTTGACATTGTTTTGTATTTTGGGCATAACTCTCTCATCTGAGCTCCGATTGAGATGATTCAAAATTATGTAGAACGCTAAGAAATATATATACAACTTTTATGTTTTGAGTTTGGAGAGATACTTGCTGCATCAAGGTTGTAATTGGGCTTGACTTTGACGCACCTGCACTGCTGATGTTCTGGAACATTCTGCATTGTAATGCAAGTCCAAGAGGCAGTTTATTATTGGAAGATTTGAAGACATGTGGCACACGAGTTACAGCTGGACACATCACTTTCATATTTTTATTTTTAAGACTTTATTGTATTTTCAATTAATTAGAATCAGATTAGGATAATTGATTTTAGGATATTAGAATATTTTAGGAGATTGAGTTGAATTAAAACATTGGAATTAGATTTTTGAAAAGGGAGATCAGATTAGGTTTTGGGGAACACACGCCTCTCTCTGGTCTTCTCTGAACGTTTCCTCTGTAATCCAGTGATGGCCATGAGAGGCTGATTTTGATAACTTGGTCGAAGTAAACGGAAGCCTCGAAATCGATAAACTGTGAGATCTAATATATTTTTCTTTGTGTTCAATTTTTGTGTTTGAGTATTGGATGTTTTTTCTGTTCCTAATTTTATGATTGTTTCCTTTAATTACTAGGGAGGCCTACTAGTTTATTAATTGTCGCAATCTACTGCTAAGTTAGATATCAAATCCGTAATTGTTTGATCCCTCCAACTTGCGAAGCAATTAGGGTTAGTAATTTGCTGCGTCAGGAATTAATAACCTTACGAAGAACATTCAACTAAATTAAATACAACCGCTTGTGTTTGTGTTGTTTAGCTTCATCGATCTCTCTAATTCTTAAGGCTGCCACTAGATTAAATCTTGAGCGCTTGTCTAGGGTTGTTTAGGGGTAAGATTAATTAGGATCGCTTGTTTCCTGATTAATTACAATTAAGGAGAGATAGGAAATTAGTTCCAACGGTGAATATTCAATGTGTGAATTGATTATCTTCGCGTCAATGATCAGTTGTAAGATTCCGATGGTGGATGTTGACGGAGACCAAGTTTCGTGTTATTAATTGAATTCGAATTAAATTGTTTTTGTTTTTGCTGAGATTGTTTTCTGTTTTACACAAAACCCCCCAGCTTTGTTCACATAACATCAAATTCGGCTAGACACTCTTCGTGGGATCGCCCTGACTTACACTACTACGTGATTTTTAGGTTTTCATTCTGGGTGCCTACGACAGCACACCAAAGGTTACAACTGTTTCTATGCCTTCGTCTCGTCAGATAACATATGATGAAAGGATCGAATTGTACGGTAACCATATCGTTGACAGGTAGCTACTTTGCTGAATCCGAATCTATTGGGTGGCCATGATGCCTTGCTAGGGGCCAATCTTGGTCTGTGTATAAGTGAGACGATTAATTGGTGTTAATCGCGATACTATACACTACCAGTATGATGAGGAGCCTATGGGTCACACACATAGAAGATAATTTAAGAGCCAAGAAGAAAGAATGGCGTTTTCGTCTTTTTGGGTGAAAGGGTATTTTGGTAATTTCACAGTGCAATTAAATTTGGTGAGGTCGTAGCCTTTATTTAATTTGTTAGAAAAATTAAATAAGTGAAATTCCGTTTAAATATTTGTTCACATATATTTAAATAAATTATCATTATTGTTAAATGTTAATATATATATTAAATATATATATTAATTGATTTTTAATTGAAATAATGATGATCTAAAACAGTTCCTTACTTTCGAAACTTTAGGCTTAGCAAAAATAGGGATTTTATGACCTCCAAGGATAATGTGGTCATTATCCTGAGTAAATGGTCTAACTTCTACTTGTCCTCTCAAAAAGCTATTTCCGAGAATAAAATCTACCTCTAAGTAATCCACTATTAGGACTTCCCTTAGAGTGAATTTCTTCTTGTTTAACAGTACAACCCCGTTTTCAACCACATCCGTGATCATACTTTGACCTCCGTCCGCAACCATATTTAGGATTGGTGTTTCTAATGATTTCCAAACCTCTTGTGGAAAACATTGCTTCCATGCAATACATTTGGTTGCTCCTATGTCTACAAGAATATCCAGAGTATATTCCTCATATTTTGGAAAACACAGTTTAGCACGAATGCAAGTGTCAATAGTTCCTTGAACTATCACATGACAATGCATTTCATGACTCATCATCATTTTCGTGCTTGGAGTTTTGTCTTCATATACTGGAATTTGTACAGATTTATATCCAACTATTTTCCTGCTACTGCTGCTCCCAGCATTACTAGTAGTATCATCTGTTTCCAACATATTTTTCCTTGATGTAATAGGTTGAACCTCTTTATTTCACTCTAGAGATACTGAGTTTCTAGGCATAGGAAGAGTAACCTCAACCTCATTATCAAGTTCCTGGATTTGAATTCCATGATTTGAGTTTAATTCCACGCTAGGCTACATTGAATATTCTAAAACCCATCGTTTTGAACATGTAAAAGCCTTTGCATTGACTACCATATGTCGAATTAGAATTACAGAATCCTGTCCCAGGCCATGAACTTCAGTATCTGCACTGGAATTCATTCGTATAGGATTAACATAATTTATCAATCGATAAATTAACCTATATTGGACTGTTGTTCCGTCACCAGAAGCCATCAAGTTTTCTAATCCTGAAGTATGAATCTGAAGAACCATAATCCATTTGAGATTTGGATCCTTGAGACTAACCATATATCCTGGTTTAACTGTCCCATAGGCATCTCCCAAAGCCAAATTAGCAAGAAAACCGCCAACTAATGCTTTTCTAAACGTAAGCCATCGTCTGTCCAGTAAAGCAACCTGAACAGATACATTCATTCCTCCACGGAATAATACTTGTATACGTATCCGTATAGCACCAGGTTGTACATAATTATACTTGTCATTTGCCCGTTTGGCAAGATTTCTAACCTTCCTAGCCACTTATCATCCGAGAGTATTAATTCACCCTCTCGCGACTAAGATAAAGCCACACGAACATGTTTTTCGTGTACATCTTCCAAGCCTTCAGCTTTAAACAACCACTTAGAGCATTTTTCAAAAACTTTTCTAGGTGTTAACCTTGGAATTATCTAATGCTCCGGACTACCCGAGTGATCCTTGTAATTAGATGATGAACTAATTATCGAGTTAGGGTTTTCATCTTCATCTCTGAGTGGAATAAGATCATCCTCATCACCAATTCCGCTATTCTTAGGATATTCACTAAGACTGCTAGTCCTTTGCATGAATATACCTATGCGTTGAAGATTTGAAGATTGTTCCTCAAAAGTCATATCTTTTGAGTCATCCTCCGAAGAATCTGAATCTTCAAATTAATCCGAAATTAATTCATAAACCTCATCATCTGAATCAATTTTGTATCCCCAAACTAGCTCAAATTCAGAAGTTTGGCTTTCCGCGTTGATTTCTAAAAATCTTACCATGTTCTTCTTACTCTTATGGGGGCATTTATCCGCAAAATGATTTTTGTCACCACAAATCCAGCAACAATTACAATCTTTTGCATTTTGCCAGATGGGCAGGTAGCACAAAACTTACACGCTCCGCGTTCTTTAGCATTGAGTCTACCTTTTCTTGTTTGCCTAATAAACTTTCCATGATCCGAAGGATTTCGTTTATTAGTAACAGTCTTTTTACCATATTACGGAAACATTTCGTCCTAAAGTTCCTTTTACCGAATGATCCTTTCCTTTTCATATGGGTTTTCCAACCTTGATGTTTAGTCGAATTTCTCGACTCACAGCCATATTGTCCTGTCACTCCATCAAAGTTTTGACAACAAGATTCTTGAACTCCAATCTTTTGGCCTCTTTATTTAATTTGGCATTCAAACATCTTGTTCTCACGAGTTCTCTAACGGCTTCTATCCGTCCTCCCAAAGAATCAACAACTTGATTCTTTTCGAGTAGAAGCTTAAACGCCTTGTTTGCTGCCTTATCCCATCCTTGGGAAGCTTAGCAAAGAAAGTATTCTTCATGACTTCTGGCATGCCACCAGGCAACTGATAAAAATATCATCTATATTCACAGACGAAATTTTCAAACAGACACATGTCACAAAGCCTAAGCTTTGTCAAAGCTTCTAAGGCAACTACATCTGCGAGATTCCTACTGGTTATAGTTATTCCAGTAAATTCTTGACAGAGCATATCCTTGAAGAGTGCAAAAATAGCCTCTACATTCTTCAAGTCCCTTACAGTATCTAATAGACCCGTACTAGCTTCTAAACTTCTTCAGAAACTTCCTGTAGCTCCCTGCAGTGTGGATCTTAGAAATCTGTAAGTATCACTGAGTCCAAAATTCTTATTTTGCACATGAACCCAGTTAACAGTTTCCCATGCTACAATTGTATCCGCAACATTCGTGACACAATCAATGTTAGGAAACTTCTGCTAGACGGTATTCCCGCCATTCTAAGTATTCCCCTAGGTATAAACTCCGGCCTTATCTTTGTGGGATAAGTAGGTTTATATTCAGGTTTGGAGATTTCCTTTAGGAATCCTTCAAAAGAATTTAAAGGGTTACGAATTCCTTCAAGCGGGTCATCTTTAAACTCAAATTTCCTAAGTCTAAAGATTAACTCATCAAGCTTTGCCTTTTTTAGTCTTGGAGTAATTTTCAAACCTCCAGTTTCTTCCCCTTTTCTGTGTTTCTTCATTTCTTCCTCATAATACCTATTGATCCTTTCAGCATCAGAGGTAGAAATTTTTGAAATATCAACCTTTCGTTTCCCATCCACTTTAGAATCAAAGTCTTCTTCTTTTACACCTTTCATAAAAAGCCTTTCCGCCTTTTCCCAATCACCTTGGGTTTCTTTGGCTATGAACTATGCATATCTTGGAGGCAATTTGGGATATTTTTCCTGTAGACATGCTGCAAACTGATCCAAAACATTCTGACCACCCATGGTCAATTTGAATCAAGTCTCAAGCTAGTTGCAAAATTTTGACTCTTTATATGGTTCAGTATCTGGATTCGGCTGGGATTCGCCATACCAATAAGGAATTACTGGCTCAACCTTTTCCAACCACTTATTCCGAAGTTCCAACTCAGCAACTTCAATGGTTGAAATCTGGCAGATATAGCACATAATCTTTGTGTACCCTGGACTAAAAGCCTTTTGGATAACGTCCAAAAATCGCTTTACTCCTAGCCAAGTCGGATACTCTTCCCGAATATCTGGGTTGCCGTTACAGAGGTCTAACACAACCCGTTTAACCTCTTGTTCCGTATATCCTTCAATAGGCCACACTTGTTTGATGTCACTTAGAACCAAGGACATCTCCTATTTTACTAACTTAGTAAAATAGTTAGGATACATTCCAGTGTCTTGACCTTTTGAAGTGCAGAATTAACCTTTTCAATCTGGTTTCTGATCTGGGTTAATTCTTCGTTTAGAGCAAATATACGATACACTGTATAATTCACTCTCTTGTCTAAGTTATCAAGCTTCTGGGTCAAAAGCTCTAACTTATCTATGACAGTATTTAACAAACTGATTTCCAGTTTTCCCTCGAGTCCATGATCCAAATGAAAACAAGTCTTATTCATACAGGCTTCATCATTAGAATCACTATTCATGCTATAGAACTTTCAACAAGTTAACAGGTATATACACCCCCGTCTTCCAAAGCTCTGATACCTTAAAACCCACATAATATTTTTTAGACTGGGTATAACAAAAAGTCAGCAACAAAGTTAGATTTGCCAGAAATATTTTGTCTTTTGTAACAATTAAAGTTGTAATAATTTGTCTTTGTATGACATGTGGAATACATGTGGACCCCAATGTCATTATTTTGTTTTGACTTTTTCTACGGATTCAAATTCATTTGAAATCCTGACTTCTCTATATAAGAAGAAGCTTATGTACATTTTGAAGGAGAGAAAAATTGATAATATTTTCAGTTTGTGAAAAATTCATTCAATCTCTTGTTTTACTTTTGAATTGCAAACTCGAGGCAAGAAAAGGTTCATTCAAGAAGATTGATAGCTAGGTATGAATTAATCTTTAAAGCTGAACCTATGTATTTTTCTCTCCAATTAACTAAATAGGTAATTTAGTAGTTAATTGTAATAATATTTGTTAGACTAGGGTATAACAAATATTATGTGGGTGCAATGCTTATCTATCCAATCGAAAACATCAACATTAACACATGTGACATACAGACTCTCAATAATTAATTGAATGAATGTATATCACACAAAATCTAGGCTCCATTTGCTACACTTTTTTGAATATTATTCTATTCTAAATAGGATAGGATATGATTTAATCAAATAAGATATGATTATGATTATATGTTTAATTTAGCTAAATACTTCCATAATAAAAGTTTATAAATTAACAAAAACACCCCCACTCACCCAACTAATTGTTGGCTGCTGGCCGCCACTGCCAGACGATGGCCAGAAGTTGTCAAACTGGCGTACAACCGACTGAATTTGGTCGGTCTTGCACCGATATTGTCGTTTCCAGTTAGATCTATAGCCCAAGATCTGGCAGTTGATGACGGTCATATCTAGGCCATCGTTGACTAATAAGTCTCAGCCGAATTGAAATAAAGATGAAATAATAACATGTCACCAAAGTAACCCCATAAATTGAATTCCTTAGAAGATCAATATAAGTCTCAAAAGATGGGGGATTGGTGGGCCTTATCCTTTAGCTTTATGAAGCTAATACGTGGGGGTGATTAACTATAAATATAGTGATGAGAGCCCTCTGGTTGTTAGACTGCAAATATATGGAAGCTTTGATTGATTCTTTAAAGATTAAGTTATCCAACCTTCTAACAACAAACCACCAATACAGTGCCCCCAACCAATCAACGAATGCTACACAACCACACATGTAGCTTGTCACCACCACCGTTAAACCCCCACATAGAGAAAATTTCAACATAAATGTTGCAACTTATTTCATGTAAAAGAGTTTGAAAATTGCACTCACTTCAGTCTAAAATGTCAAAGAATGCTAATGCAATGCACCTGTATTATTATTATTATTATTAATACAAATCTCATTTTTTAATTAATTAATAATTATAGATGCATCAATAAATACCAATCCAACGTGTCAAGATAGAGTAATTTGATTGACTTGTCAATCCAATGTGTCAAAATTGAGCAATTCTAGATCTTCCAAAATGTGTCACATGGCGAACAACCCGCATGGGTATTCATGGCGAAATATTAATACAAATCCCATTTTTTTAAATTAATTAATAATTATAGATGCATCAATAAATACCAATCCAACGTGTCAAGATGGAGCAATTTGATTGGCTTGTCAAGCCAAGGTGTCAAAATTGAGCAATTCTAGAACTTCCAAAATATGCAACATGGCGAATAACCCGCATGGGTATTCATGGCGAACAACCAGCATAGGTATTCATGAATCTTAGAGTTAAAAATATCTCATTAAACCACACATCCAATGTGGCAAGAGAGAGCAATTCTAGAGCTCCAAAATAAACCAATTTTAGAGCTTAAAAAAAAAAAAAAAAAAAAAAAGAAAAGAAAAAAGTGTCTTACATGTCACTCAAATAGGTATGCTTTTACCTTTGGATTTGGAATACCAATTCAACAATTAATATCTCTCTACAACATCACCAGTAAAATTCAACCACATGGCAACCACAAATCCTATGTGTCAAAATGGAACAATTCTATGAGTTCCAAAACATGCCACATGGTGAACAGCATGCATGGGTATTCATCTTTATATATATATATATGCAACTTAATTATAGTCTATGAAGGAAGGATAAGGAAATAGTATTTGAATTTTGAAACAAAAAATTACATATAAATATAGAGATTTGCAGTCATCTCGGGTGAAAATAATGAAAATTAGTAATATCCTTTATTATAGGACTCTCTTAAAGGTAATATATAGTAATATGTGTATCATTTTATTAATTGATCATTAAATTTAATGTTATGGACATAGCTCATAACAAACACATATGCATGCACAGAACATGCACCAAATATGTAAATTGAATAATGAAAATCAGTAATATGCATGTACAGAAACCCATTTCAAGATAATGAGGGGACAAACTTTGTAATGACTCTCTCTCTAGCTAGTATACTCGTAAAATAAATAGTAAAACTCATTAAATATAATTATTACGAAAATATACATGTAGATGAGTATAAAATAATGGGCCCAGTTTTCCTTTATATATACAAAACTATACATAGTGTAAATAAATTTCTCAAGAAGCTCGACAGTGTTGCCCGACCCTTCCGCATCTTGACATTCCAAGCGACCGCATCTCATCTACTACCTACAAAAAACATTGAAAACAACGGGGTGAGCACTAATTGCTCAGTAAGTAAACCCACTATGCTACCCTTCTATCTTTGTTGTTCATATTCTGAATTCTTTCCTTACATCACACTTCTCTCTTCTTCTCTGTTCTTTTCTATTCTTTTTCTATTTTTTTTCTGTTCTATCTCTCTATTCTTTTTCTGTTCTTCCTCTCTGTTCTTTCTCTATTCTTTTTCTGTTCTATCTCTCTATTCTTTCTCTATTCTTTTTCTGTTCTTCCTCTCTGTTCTTTCTCTATTTTTTTTCTGTTCTATCTCTCTATTCTTTCTTTATTGTTTTTCTTTTCTTTCTCTTTGTTCTTTCTCTATTCTTGTTTCTCACTTACTAACATGTAAGCACAATTGGAGAAACTAATTCTGAATAATATGAATGTCATGATGCATGTGAATAAATGCATAAAGAATGCAATTTCTTTTTTGTTTTCTATTTCTCTTCTTTCTTTCTATTCTGTTCTTTCTTTCTGTGTTCTATTCTTTCTTTCATTCTATTCTTTCTTTCTATTCTTTCTTTTTGTTCTTTCTTTCTTTCTTTCTATTCTTTCTTTCTTTTCTTTCTTTCTATGCCGATCAAACTCGATTGAGGCATGGATTTGGAACCCTGGTCATGTGAGTGGGTACAGTCTTCATCTACATACACTTCTATCAGACTGTACAACTCTTCTTTCTGATTCTGAGGCTGCTCACTAAAGGTGGCGTGCATGTAGGTAACTTCTGTTGGTACAGTTCTCATCCACATACACTTCTAATGAACTGTAAACTTACTTCTTTCTGATTCTAAGGCCGCTCACTGAAGGCGGCATGTATGTGGGATTATTATTCTCTGTCACTCACGGGTTCCCTATCGCAACAACCTTCACTTCTCTTGTCTTTTTACAATTAATTCTTTCCCTTCTTTTTCTTTATTCTTTACTATTCTCATCCATGTGTATGTGCATGGAACTATGCTCATTCTTTGCTATTCTTTCTAAATGCAAATGTGAGAATGTGGGAATGCATTATGGCATATAAAAATATCATTAGAGAACTAGTATTTTCTGCCAATAACATTCCCATACTTGAAATCAATCATAAGATATTAGACTACAAAATATTTTGAGGTAGTCATTCTGCACAGGCTATATTCAAGAAGGTATATCTTGAGTTATACACATCAGATTGCTACGATCTTGGTCTTGTTTTAAAGCTTAGAGACAGTGCTACAATTTTTATGTTTAGGTCTCAACATAGTTCAATCGCTAAGATGCAAAAAAATCACTCAGAACGTCATGGCTGTAACAAGGCAACCATGGTAACATGTTTTCTCTTAGGATTTTCATCAAACAAATTGCATGCATACTCAAACTCCATTTGGCTACAATTCTACTTCTTTCTCGAGCCACCAATATTTAGAGCAAAACTCCATTAAACCAACACTAAACCTAGCTAGGAAACTGCACTCCATAAAGTCTACTCAAACTCTTTCTAAATTCAACCAAACTTCCATCAATCACCATATAGGCAAAGTCTACATTCTCATGGCTGAATTTTAATTATCATCAAGTTTCAATCTCATCAAAACTTCTCAAATATAAGCACATACATACATGTACAAATCTCTACAAACTTACTCAAATCAAACTTAGGGTTGGATTTACATACCTTGATCTTAGATAGTTCCACACTAGAAACTCTTTCTTTGGGTACATCTCTTCTTCTTCTTAAACCCTAAGCATATAACTATAAGAATTCAACACTTTAAAAATTAATCTCACATCATATTGCAAGAACTCTTACCTTTGGATGCTTAGGATTGAATATCCACCAAAATCCAACCAAAAATCCTCTAAATTGCCTTGGAATTTGATGAAGAAAATGAGAGAATTTGGAGATGAAAGTGGTACGTGAGGGAGTAGAGAATGATAGAGTTTTCAAGAATGAACTCAAAATATCTCATTTATTACTTCTACTTTCCCATTTTGCCCTTGCACTTTCTATGAAATTCCATCTATGTCCCTTAATCAATTACAATAATGCCTTCATTTTTATTAACTTCTCCATGAAATTCCATCTCTTTTCACTCCCCACTTTTTCACCTAATTATGAGTGAAAAGACCATTTTACCCCTAATGAAATTTTAAGGCATTTTCTTCACACTTGTTTAAGATAACTTTAACAAAATTCAACTAAGGGTATTAGGGAATACGTAAAGCTACATACTGCGATGTGGGCATTACAATTCTCCCCCCTTACAAGAATTTCGTCCTCGAAATTCAAACGGACAACTCAGGGTGGCGGTTCCGCACATCTTGCTCTACCTCCCATGTTGCTTCTTCTACCTTATGATTCCTCCATGGGACTTTTACTAGCGGAATACTTTTGTTTCAGAGCTCTTTAATCTTTTTGTTTAAGATCTGTACTTATTGCTCCTCATAAACGAGATTCTCTTCTAATTCCACTTCTTCTACTTTTAATATATGGGAGGGATCACTGGCATACCTTTGAAGCATTGATACATGGGAAATATTGTGCACTTTATCCATATTTGGTGGTAGCGCCAATTCGTAAGTTACCTTTTCCACTCGTTGTAACACTTCAAAGGGCCAATGTATCTAGGTGCTAGTTTTCCTCTATCACCACTGGCCCAAGAGCTGTCTGTAACTCATATTTCTCTCCTATCTCGTCCCAATGTAATGGAGATCTACACCGTCTGCCATACAAGACTTCATAAGGAGCCATCTTAATGATAGACTAATAACTGTTATTATAGGCAAACTCCACTAAAGGTAACATATCATGCCAAGAAGTCATTCTATGATATATACAGCATGCTCTCAACATATCCTTAGTCCGGCCATCTGTCTGAGGATGATATGTTGTACTAAAGGCCAATTGGCACCCAAGTTTCTCTATAAACCGGTCCAAAAAGCAGACACAAATCTGGAATCTCTATTTGACACTATTGTCTTGGGCATATCATGGAGTCTAACTATCTCCCTGACATAATTCTGAGCTAGCTGCTTTGAGGTAGTCCTTTATTGGATGAAAATGGGTTGACTTCGTTAATCTGTCTACTATCACCCATATTGCATTATACCCCTTCTAAGCTCTTGGAAGGCCTGTAATAACATCCATTACTTTCCCATTTCCATTCAGGAATGCTAAGTGGCTGAAGCAAACCTGATGGTCTTTGGTGTTCTGCTTTCACCTGTTGACAAACCAAGCACTTAGCCACATAATCTCCAATATCTTTCTTCATACCTAGCCACCAATAACTTTTCTTTAAATCTTGATACATCTTGGTTCCTCTAGGATGAGCAGTGTATGGTGTTTCATCAGCCTCCGCCAAAATCTTCTTCTTCAACTCAACATCTTGGGGAATACATATATGATTCCAAGTGAAATTCTGATATCTTGCCCTCAACCACTTGCTGACTTATTTTCTAACACCACTCATCAACAACTTGTTTTTCTTTAATCTTTTCCAGCAAAGTAGGCTGAATTTCTAACCTGGCAAGCTTCCCGGTATCACCTCTATCTGTTCCTTTACCAGCTCTAACCATCTCCTTTGCCTCATATTCAGCTCCCTTTGGGTAAAGAAGTACTTCAAGCTCTTATGATCCGTATAGATGTTGCTTTCTACTCTATACAAATAATGCCTGCATATTTTTAGTGCAAAAACTACAGCAGTCAACTCTAGATCATGCGTAAGGTATCTCATCTCATACTCTTTCAACTGCCGAGAAGCATAAGCTATTACCCTACCCAACTGCATCAATACTGCACCAAGTCCTTGAAATGAGGATATGAGTTGTGGTCAATCTTCTCTTTAACTCTTGAAAACACTGATCAAACAATTCATCTATGCAAGGTAACAGGTACTTATTCTTCACTGCATTGTCACTTTATTCAACTCTCTGTAACATATACACATCCGTAAGGATCCATCTTTCTTCTTTACAAATAAAATTGGAACACCCAAAGGAGAATGGCTAGGGTGAATAAAACCCTTGTCGAAGAGTTTCTGAAGTTTCTTTTTCAATTCCTGAAGCTCAGCTAGGGCCATCCGATAAGGGGCTTTAGAAATTGGTGTTGTCCCTAGTGCCAGTTCGATGCTGAACTCTACTGCTCTTTCCAGAGTTAAACCCGACAAAATTCCAGAAATACATCTAAAAACTCCCAGACTACTGGCACAATCTGAATCTCTGGTTGTGGGACATCACTATTGTGCACTACATGAGCAATATACCTCGAGCACCCTTTTCTTAGATTCTTTTTGGCCTTTATACTGCCAATCAACATACTAAGTTGGTGGCCCTCGCCGAAATTAAACTTATCACCACCATCAAGATTAAATCTTTCTTTCTTAGTCCGATAATCAATCTCTACTCCAAATCTCCCAGGACATCCATGCCCAAAATAATATCAAAATTGGGCATATCAAACACTATCAAATCCACTGGCAACTCATATATCGACTCAATACGATTCTACAATATCGAGGGTCCAGCCTCTCTATCTCCTCTCTAGGGGTCGGTACAATAACTAGGGTCTCAACTCTCTCCAGTATCGAGCCTCCCTAAGTCTCTACCAAGACTTATTGTCTAATTACGGATCCTCGCTTCATTAAGGATAGGGAAAGTAAATTCTGACAGGTTAGAAGGTTCACTCGTACTCATTGCCTTCTTACTACCTACTCTAGTTCTACGTCTCATCTACATAACACTAACACTTTTAGTCAATGCAATGAATTCAGCTACTACAAGTAAGGAAAGAAATAACTTACAGTGGTCAGCTACGAAACATCAATGTGGCGGGAGAGGCACACTGTCAAATTGCAAAATCTTTGCTCTAATACCAAGAATGCAATGACTCTCTCTCTAGCTAGTATACTCGTAAAATAAATAGTAAAACTCACTAAATATAAATATTACGAAAATATACATGTAGATTAGTATAAAATAATTGGCCCAATTTTCCTTTATATATACAAAACTATACATAGTGTAAATAAATTTCTCAAGAAGCTCGACAGTGTTGCCCGACCCTTCCGCATCTTGACATTCCAAGCGACCGCATCTCATCTTCTACCTACAAAAAACATTGAAAACAACTGGGTGAGCACTAATTGCTCAGTAAGTAAACTTGCTATGCTACCCTTCTATCTCTGTTGCTCATATTCTGAATTCTTTCCTTAGATCACACTTTTCTCTTCTCTCTTCTTCTCTGTTCTTTTCTATTCTTTCTCTATTATTTTTCTATTCTATGTCTCTGTTCTTTCTCTATTCTTTTTCTGTTCTTTCTCTATATTCTTTCTCTATTCTTTTTCTATCCTTTCTCTCTATTCTTTCTCTATTCTTTTTCTGTTCGATCTCTCTATTCTTTTTTTGTTCTTTCTCTCTATTCTTTCTCTATTCTTGTTTCTCACTTACTAACATGTAAGCACAATTGGAGAAACTAATTCTGAAAAATATGAATGCCATGATGCATATGCATAAATGCATAAAGAATGCAATTTCTTTTTTGTTTTCTGTTTCTCTTCTTTCTTTCTATTCTGTTCTTTCTTTCTGTGTTCTATTCTGTTCTTTCTTTCTGTTTTGTTCTTTCTTTCTGTGTTCTATTCTTCCTTTCTTTCGTTCTATTCTTTCGTTCTATTATTTCTTTCTATTCTTTCTTTCTTTCTATTCATTCATTCTTTCTTTCTATTCTTTCTTTCTGTTCTTTCTTTCTTTCTTTCTATTCTTTCTTTCTTTTTTTTCTTTCTATGCCGATCAGACTTGATTGAGGCATGGATTCGGAACCCTGGCTATGTGAGTGGGTACAGTCCTCATCTACATGCACTTCTATCAGACTGTACAACTCTTCTTTCTGATTCTGAGGCCGCTCACTAAAGGCGGCATGCATGTAGGTAAATTATGTTGGTACAGTTCTCATCCACATACACTTCTAACGAACTGTACACTTACTCCTTTCAGATTCTGAGGCCGCTCACTAAAGGCAGCGTGTATGTGGAACTATTCTTCTCTATCACTTACAAGTTCCCCATCGCAATAACCTTCTCTTCTCTTGTCTTTTTACAATTAATTCTTTTCTTTCTTTTTCTTTATTCTTTACTATTCTCATCCATGTTTATGTGCATGGAACTGTGCTCATTCTTTGCTATTCTTTCTAAATGCAAATGTGAGAATGTGGGAATGCATTATGGCTTATAAAAATATCATTAGAGAACTTGTATTTTCTACCAATAACATTCCCATACTTGAAATCAATCATAAGATATTAGACTACAAAATATTTTGAGGTAGTCATTCTGCACAGGTTATATTCAAGAAGGTATATCTCAAGTTATACACATCGGATTGCTACAATCTTGGTCTCATTTTAAAGCTTAGAGATAGGGCTACAACGTTTATGTTTAGATCTCAACCCAATTCAATCGGTAAGATGCAAAAAAATCACTCAGAAGGTCACGGCTGTGACAAGGCAACCATGGTAACATGTTTTCTCTTAGGATTTTCATAAAACAAATTGCATGCATACTCAAACTCTATTTGGCTACAATTCTACTTCTTTCTCAAGCCACCAATATTTGGAGCAAAACTCCATTAAACAACACTAAACCTAGCCAGGAAAGTGCACTCCATAAAGTCTACTCAAACTCTTTCTAAATTCAACCAAACTTCCATCAATCACCATATAGGCAAAGTCTACATTCTCATAGCTGAATTTTAATTATCATCAAGTATCAATCTCATCAAAACTTCTCAAAAACTTAAGCACATACATACATGTACAAATCTCTACAAACTTACTCAAATCAAACTTATGGCTGGATTTACTTACCTTGATCTTAGGTAGTTCCACAATAGAAACTCTCTCTTTGGGTACATCTCCTCTTCTTCTTAAACCCTAAGCATATAACTATAAGAATTCAACACTTTAAAAATTAATCTCACATCATATTGCAAGAACTCTTACCTTTGGATGCTTAGGATTGAATATCTACCAAAATCCAACCAAAAATCCTCTAAATTGCCTTGGAATTTGATGAAGAAAATGAGAGAATTTGGAGATGAAAGTGGTGTGTGAGGGAGTAGAGAATGATAGAGTTTTCAAGAATGAACTCAAAATATCTCATTTATTACTTCTACTTTCCCATTTTGCCCTTGCAATTTCTATGAAATTCCATCTATGTCCCATGAAATTCTATCTCTTTTCACTCCCCACTTTTTCAACTAATTATGAGTGAGAAGACCATTTTACCCCTAATGAAATTTTAAGGCATTTTCTTCACACTTGTTCAAGATAACTTTAACAAAATTCAACTAAAGGTATTAGGGAATACGTAAAGCTACATACCGCAATGTGGGCATTACAAACTTGCACAGATTACGCAAAGTGGGAACAGAAAAAATAAAATAATTTTTTTTTTCACTCCAAACTTCACTCTGTAGCCTAATTATAGTCTATGAGGAAGGATAAGGAAATAATGAATTTTGAAACAAAAAATTGCATATGAATATAAAGAGAAATAAATTATATGCAAATATATAGATGTAAATTGAATAAGAGATTTGAAGTCAACTAGGGTGAAAATAATGAAAATCAGTAGTCATCATTTATTACAAGACTCTCTTAAAGCTAATATATAGTAATGTGTATCATTTTATTAATTGATCATTAAAATTAATGTTATGGACACAACTCAAAACAAACAAATATTTCCTTTGTTGGAAGAATTAAAATTTAGCCATATATAAAGAACTAGACATGGGGCCCGTGCATTGCGGGGGTATGTTTATTTAATATTTTTTAAATAAGTTGTAAACAAATTTATTCTAAAAAAATAAAGTAATTAGATTAAGAGATGATAATTGTTAAATTATACAAGTTTTAGAGTAAATATAACTTCTATATATGTACAGAGTTGTGTTAACATAAAATTAATAATTGTACCTTTATAATTATTACTTTAAATTAATATTATGAAGATCAATTATTTGAACTTAAAATTTATATTGAGTTCATTTTCAGGTTTGACATTGACTTGTAATTTTTTTTCTCATAGTCTAAGATTCTCTGCAGCCAAGGTTTGAAAACAGACTAACTTCCATCTTTATACGTTTTTCTTTAAAATGGTTAGATTTTTGGAATGCCTATGTAATGTACTTATATAATTATTATTAATACTCATCCAATGTGTGAAGATGGAAGAATTAAATCAAGACTAAAGTGTTATGATGGAGAACAATTTTCAATCAATTAATGAGTAACACCAAAATCAAGATAATATTGAATATAGAGAATAATACTTTTATTATAAAAGAGATAATTACATCGCTTTTTCATACTGTGAAGAGGGTTTGGACGATGTAGACTTTATTTTCTATTTTTCTTATAGTTGTTCAGTTCCTCTAGTGCATATGCATACTCACTTTTGTTTATGTTATAAATAATATCCATGGCAGAGTCCATGATTTGCAACATTTGGTCAATGATTTTTCTGAATTTGTCTCTTACAATATATAGATCATCTAGATTGGTGTCAACTTTTTTGAAAATCTCCCTCAATTTTGGCATTCCTTAGAAAATGTCTAAACCAATTGCAGAAACAATATACAATCAAATTTTATAAATATATGAAAACAGTAATATGAATGTGTAAATATAATTATGAGATGAACTGCCAACATATCAAAAAAAAAAAAAAAATTTAATGGTTTTTATATTCCCGCAAATATATATTATCGTTTTGTTTGACATTTTGTAATTTAGGATACAAAAGATGTGGAACATTCATACCTTCTGGTTGCCTCAATGGAGAATTATTGTTGTTGAGGTTGTTGCTGGTATTCGTTATAGATTCTTTTGGTTGTGATGTTTTGTTAGCCATTTTTGAATTAAGTTGTGAAGAAGAAATGAACAATTAAAGTGTATAGTATCTGAAGAAAGTTAAATGGGTGATTTGATTGATGTCAGAGCAATATTTATAGGAGAATAGGATACGAAAAGGTGGAATATGAATGGACAACTAGTAAGAAATAAACGTGTCAATCGAAAAAGTGTTAATAATTATTCTGATTAGGTAATACAAAACGTTAGTAGACTATGTGTACAATATTAAAGAAAACCATAATAGAAATTTTGTTAAGTGTGCAACATATTAGTTAGGTAGTTAATGATAGTTCGGCGAGATGTTGAGTTATTATGATAAATAAACACTGTGATTTACTAATAATAAAGTCTTATTGATACATTTTTAAAGGATGAACAATAAGTATTTTATCAAGTATCGAAGTTAGAGATGATATGATGATGTCATAATATATTTATTAATTTTTTAATTGTGGTTTGGCAGTATGGCTATGAAAAATGCATATAGTTCAACTTCGATCTTGTTTAATCAATAATGCTACAAAAGTTTTTTTAAATTTGTAATAGAAACGGTTATTTCAATTTTTTTTTTAATTAAGATTATAATATATTTAGATTGATGTTTGTTGAATATGTTCAATTTTTTAACATTTTTATAAATAGTTTTGTCTAATATTGTTATTAAATATCTATTAAAATATTAAATATTGTTTATGTTTTATCTAGTATTTTAGTCTTGTAATTAAAATTTTGTTACTTCACATTAGAATATATCTTGAGTTGTTTTATGTANTGAGAAGTATATGTGATGATTTGATGATGGGTTGAAATTGGAAGAATTGGAGAAATTTTTTTGGAGTGTGTTTGCCATGTAGGTATATGATGCTACAAGAGAGTTTTTCTCTCATTTTGGATGGTTTGAGAAATAAATAGAATGATAAATGAATTAGGGTTTGTTTATGCACAACTAATGTTTGATGAAATGCCTAAGTGAAAACTGCCCTGTCATAGCCGTGACTTTCTAAGTGATTTTTGGGCATCTTATAGATTGAACTGGGTTGAGACCAAAACATAAAAGTTATAGCCCTAAGCTTTAAAACGAGACAAAAATCGTAGTAATCCGATGTGTATAACTCAAGTTATGCCTTCTTGAATAAGACCTGTGTAGAATAACTATTTTTGATGCAACATTGCATTTGTGCATTTCATAAGTGCATTAAGTAAGAAATTTTAAGCATGAGCCATCCATATGCATATAATTGGGTATCTGTAGAAATTTAAGAAATAATAAAGAATAAAGAATGAAGAATGAAGAATAAAGAATAAAGAAAGAAAGAATAAAACACCCTAAGAGTAAAGAGAAAGGAAGAATAAGCATTAAAGGATTAAAGAGTGTTAAAAGAAAAGTAAAGGATAGGTTGATGTGATAGGGAACCGTGAGTGTTAAGAAGAAATTCCCACATACACGCCACCATAATTGAGTGGCATAAGAAGAAGAAAAATTGTACGGCCCGTAAGAGTGTATGTAGATGAGGGTTGTACCAAGAAGAATTGCCTACATGCACGCCACCTTAATTGAGTGGCCTAAGAAGAAAGAAGAAAGAAGCTTTTGTACGGTCCGCAACAGTGCATGTAGATGAGGACTGTACTCACTCACACGGCCAAGGTTCCAAATCCATACATTAACCGAGACCGATCGGCAAAGAATAAGAAAAGAAAAGAAAAGAAAAGAAATAGAACAAGAAATTAGAAATAAGAAAGAAAAAGCATTTTGTGCATTATTGCATATGCATTTTATTCATGTACATTGCCATGAATTTCATCATGGTTAGGAAGAATAGAAAGAATAAGAAAGAAAGAATAGAGAAAAGTAGAAAGAAAGAAAAGAACAATGAGAGTAAGAAACAGAGAAAGAAAAAGAAAAAAAAGAGTAAAGTAAGGAAAAAATTAAAGAGTGATGCAAGGGGATAGCGGAGTAGAGGATTTACTTACTGAGCATTTTTGTGCTCACCCCGTTGCTTTCTATGTTTTTGCAGGAAATAGGTGAGGATGCGGTCGGATGGACATCGGCAAGCGGAGAGACATGGCTACACTGTCCACAATTTTGATAGTTTTTGTATATGTTATTTTTTTACTGTGTAAAGAATGTATACATTAAGTAAAGAAAAATTTGGGCCCAACTACTTTTTAGTCAATATATATATATATTTTTATTAAGTATATTTTATGAGCATATTAGTAGAAAGAAGTCATTACATCCAGTGACGCTCACCTGGATCCGATTGATATCTACTACAAGTGCTTAATGCACATGAGACATCAATCCGAGTACACAACATGGCATAGATGATGGATCCAATTGCTGACACATATGGGATCCTTTTTATTCTATCTTTCACATCGTTTGTTTTAGGACACATATCCTTAGAGAGATACACCAGGTGACATCAAAAGAAATCTCTTCTTGGATTCTTCTATACTGAATCTCTTCAGTACTTTGCCAATGTATGTACTCTAACTTAGGCCAAGCAACCTAAGTGATCTATCACAGTAGATCTTTATTCCGAGGATGTAGGCTGCTTCTCCTAAGTCCTTCATGGAGAAGCACTTGGATAACCATGTCTTTACCGACTGCAAGTTTGGTATATCATTCCCGATTAGAAGTATGTCATTGACATACAACACTAGGAATGCCACTACGCTCCTACTCATTTTCTTGTAAACACGGGGCTCATCTTCATTCTTGATAAACTGAATTCTTTTATGACTTCATTGAAACGAATGTTCCAGCTCCTTGAAGCTTGCTTGAGTCCATAAATGGATCTCTGTAACTTGTATACTTTATTAGCTTGCCCATCAAGAACGAAACCATCAGGTTGTGTCATATACATATCTTCTTCAAGGTTTTCGTTTAGGAAAGCCGTTTTGACATCCACTTGCCAAATCTTATAATCATGATATGGTGTAATCGTAAGCATAATCCAAATGGATTTAATCATGGGAACCAGCGAAAAGGTTTCTTCATAGTCAATACCATGAAATTGTTTGAAACCTTTGGCAACTAGTCGTGCCTTATAAGTGTGCACCTTGCTGTCCATGTCAGTCTTCTTCTTGAAGACCTATTTGCACCCTATGGGTTTTACCCCTTCAGGTGGTTCCACCAGAGACCATACTTAGTTCTGGTACATGGAGTCCATCTCAGATTTCATGGCTTTAAGCCATTTAACGAAATCTAGATCTGATATAGTGGCTTCGTAGGTTTTGGGTTCATCATCTTGGTAGACTAGTACGTCACCATGTTGAATCACAAGATAACTGTATCTCTTTGGCTCTTGGTGTACTCTTCCATATCTACGTAGCTCTTATGCTACTTGAGGTAGTTCACTTTGATCCACAGATTGTGGAATAACCTCCGCAAGATGTTCAACTACCTCTTGTGGCACACCTTCCCGTCCCTAGTCTAATATGTCTTGTGGTTTTAGAACTTCATCGAGTTCTACTTTTCTCCCACTAGTACTTTTTAGGAAAAAATCCTTTTCTAGGAAGACACTAGTACAAGCGACAAAATTTTTGCAATAGTACCCTTTGGTCTCCTTAGGATACCCCACAAAGATACATTTGTCAGATTTCAGGCTCAGCTTGTTTGAAGTCAACTTCTTGACATAAGCTTCACAACACCAAATCTTTAGATGAGAGAAGTTGGGCTTTCGCCCACCCCATAGTTCATATGGAGTCTTATCTACAGACTTTAACGACACACGGTTCAATACGTGAGTCGCAGTCTTTAGGGTTTAACCCTAGAATGATGCAGGTAGATCACTAAAACTCATCATGGACCTAACCATGTCAAGTAAGGTCCCATTCCTCCTCTCAGACACTCCATTGCTCTGGGGTGTATACAGAGGGGTGAGTTGTGATACTATCCCACACTCCTTCAAGTATTCAAAAAACTCTAAGCTCAAGTATTCACCTCCTCGATCTGACCGAAGAGTCTTAGTACTTCTGCCCAACATATTATGTAATTCATTCCTGAATTTTTTGAACTTATCAAAGGCTTCAGACTTATGTCTCATAAGGTAGACATAACCATATCTACTGAAATCATCAGTAAATGTGATGAAATAGGAATATCCACCTCTAGCTTCAATTGTTAGTGGACCACACTTAGTCTTGTGAAAGGTGACTTGGTCATCTTGCCTAAAAGGCATGACTCGCATACCTCAAATAACTGGAAGTCAAAAGGGTCCAAAACTCCATCCCTTTGAAGTTTTGCAATACGGGTCTGATTAACATGACCCAATCTACAATGCCAGAGGTATGTATGGTTTTGATCGCTATGTTTAGCTTTCTTAGTTTCAACATTGAGAATATCCTTATTGTTTAAATCAAGGACATATAATCTGTTATATAACCTTGCATTTCCAAATAGAGTATCATTCAAACTAAAGGCCAACAATCCATTAGAAATCTCAAAATGATATCCTAAATTATCTAAAGCGGATACTGAAATAATATTTCTAGAAATTGTAGGTACAAAATAACAATCTTTGAGTTCCAATAATAAGCACGTAGGCAAAGATAAACAATAAGTCCCTACAGTTAATGCAGTCACATGTGCTCTATTTCCAACTTATAGGTCCACTTCTCCCTTGGCGAGCAATCTACTCTGCCTTAGTCCCGGCACATCAATACAAATGTGAGTACCACAACCTGTGTCAATGACCCAAGATGTTGAAGGAGAGAAGTTAATCTCAATCATGTACATACTTGAAGTCAAAGTGTCTGACTTCTTCTTGTTCATGAGGAAAGCCTTGTAGTGTTTCCTCTAGTGGCTAGGCTTGCCACAATAGAAGCAGACT
This sequence comes from Pistacia vera, assembly GCF_008641045.1. NCBI lineage: Eukaryota > Viridiplantae > Streptophyta > Magnoliopsida > Sapindales > Anacardiaceae > Pistacia > Pistacia vera. The sequence goes on from NW_022196445.1 coordinate 750,743, forward strand.
ACCTTCCCACCTTTCCCAATGCCACCCTCAGGCTTGAAAGCATCCTATCCTTTGGGCTTGGTCTTGGGCTTGGGATTGGCCTTGGCCTTTCGCTTGCCCTTACCTTTTCCTTTACTAGTAGCAACAAGTAGAACAAGCTTGGATTTTTCATGTCCTGCTCTGAAATCCTTAGCATGTTCAAAAGCTCTGACAGAAGTTTCACCATGGTGTTCATATTGAAGTTCATAATGAATGATGAAAAGGAATCAGGTAAGGATAGCAAAATTAAATCCGTTTGTAATTTTACATCCAACCTAAATCCCAAAGTCTCAAGCCTCTCTATGTACCCAATCATCTTGAGCACATGAGGACCAACTTGAGCTCCTTCAGTCATACAACTTTTAAACAACGCACTTGACACCTTGTACCTCTCATGTCGAAAGTTTCCTTCGAAAAGCTCCTTGAGGTGCAGAATTATGGCAGTAGCATCCATATTCTCATGCTGTTTTTGCAGCTCAGGTATCATTGATGCTAACATGAGACATTAAATAGTGTCAACTTCCTGAGTGGCGTTAGGATCAGGCTCAGCCAAATAAGGCTTGTCAAGGATATATAATTTCGCTTTGGACTTTAGTACAATCCAAAGATTTCGATACCAGTTCGAGAAATTAGATCCATCCAGCCTGTTTTCTTTCTCGATTATCGAATGTAGGTTGATATTGCTCATTTTTAAGTGAATCTACAATACAGAAAAGTAAAGTTATTATCACGTTTATTTTCATTCTTTAATAAGGCCTTTTATTAAAAAAATGCTCCCACTATTTTCCTCAAGCCAATAGCCCTCACTATTAACTCGGGAAAACCCGTTGGCTTTCCTAGTGGACTGAGATCTCATCTAGCCCATTTGGGTTGATTAGGTAGGCCAACAAACTTAATCCATTCCAGTTGATAGCTCCCACTACCAACCTCAAATGTGAAATAAGCCAACAAGCCAATCACACAATACGATGACCGAAGCCATTGTCCTCAAGTGTGATTCTTAGTATCAGTAGAGTAGACACTACATGTCGCCACGTACACATAACAAGTGTAATTCTCTATTATGCGTATGACATGTTTATCAACCTTTGCTTTGGCGAACAAGCAAAATAGTCATTTTAAGTCGACCTATCACCATTAAGGAAAACTCCAATGAGCTTTAACCTCCCACTGGTGGAAGTGTACCCTTCGCTTTGGCAAACAAGGTTCCACAAACAATAGTTTGATTAAAGTCATGGTGATGGAAGGTATACGTGACTTAATATACTTTATTTAAGGGTTTTTATTTAATGTCTCACCAGATTATTATCTTTGTTAGAATTACATTGTTTGGCATGTTATTGAACATTCAACCTTAGCATGCATTCTAAACAAAAAATTAAACATGTCGGTACATGGCCCAACTAAAACCTATTTCCTTGAGCCTAGAGGAATCGATAGGTCAACCTAGGGTTTAAAAGTTAATCTTGGGTCCTCAAGTTATTCCTCTTCATGGCTCCTTTGTTTCTTCTTCACGATCATTACAAAGAATTTTATTACAAAACATCCTATTCTAATTTACATCAATAGAATAGAAACCTCGCATTACATACGAGGGGAGTGAGATGAGAAGAAGAAATACATGGAGATATAAAAGAGAGAGGCAAGACATGCAAGTCGTATTTCTTTATAAAATTACAAACAAACCCAATAAACAATAAACAATAGGTCTAAGGATCATGTACCGGGCACCATGCAATTATCAAACAAGAACATTGCATTCATTAAAAAACAATCAATTTTTGAATAGGGTGTGTTGAAATATCAAGTTACCCTCTTAAATGTGCAGAATGAATATTGGCTTTAAAGGTTCAAAAATTACAATTTAGCCCCTGTGTGAAAAACGAAAAGCAAAAATAGAACAGTAGGTTTCTTGCCACAGCAAAGAAATTATTCGCCTCGGCGAAGTTCATATACACATGGTCGGTGCGGCGAAGTTTTATTTCGTCGTAGCAAACGCTATAAACTTCCAGAAAACACAAAACGTTCCACAGAGTTTTGTGTCGTGGCAAAATTTTATTTTGTCATGGCATGATCTACTTTTCGGCATAAAGCTGCGGCAAAGATGTATTTCACTACGGCTAGATTTACTTCTGGCCTCTCGCCGCGATGAAGTTTTATTTCACCGCGGCAAACTCCGTAAAATAGTGAATCGCATAGTGACGCCTTTTTGCAATTTTTCACGTAATGACACAGATCCAAATCGAATCGAAAGCACAGGCATTCGACTAGGACACCAACCAACAAATAAATCATTTATCAACACACCATTAGTCATTCAATTAACAAAATTTTACAGATTTAGAAACAACCAATTTATGCATCAACATGTTATCGATCAAATGTACATGTTATCAATCAACGATGATTAAATAATACTATCTGGTACCCAAGGCTTTGATACCACTATTGGCAAGTGACCAGATTCACGCAATGGAAAAACGTAATTTTACAAACGAAAAAGGTTACTTACACATCCCAAAATCCAGGCACAGATTGTATTGTTCACATGCATAAATTTCAAACGTAAAATAAAAGTTGTTTAAAAACAAATCCATACAAGGATTTAGTTCATACCCATGTTTGGAGGCTCCTCTGAATATCTCTGACTTCGCTAACAAACACTATTCACCAGCTACTATTCACTAGCTGCTGTTCACCGACACTGTTCACTGGATACTATTCATTAACACTGTTTACCGGATACTATTCACTAATCGATCCAATGTAGGATCGCACTCATGGAAATCCACACGAAGATAATCCGAAGAACTGACAATTGTTTTACTAGAACAATTGTCGGCTTCAAGAATCAAGAGCAATCAAGAAAAGAAAAAATTTCTTTTTCACTCAAAGAGTGAAAATGTGAGAGAGAGAGAGAGAGAGAGAGAGAGAGAGGGTGGCTAGGGTTTTTGTTTCTATAAAGCTCTCTTTATGTTTTAACTAAGTTGCACTTATATAGTGCAACTAATTAAAACCCTATTCCAATAAGGAACACCCATGGGCACCAACCCAAGTTTACCCTTGCAACCAAACACCATGTAATTGGTATTTTAAATTAATTGATTATTATTATAATTAAAATCAATTAAAATATAATAATATATTAACATTTAATTAATAGTAACAACTCATTTAAATATATGCATACATATATTTAAATATAATCTCACGTATTTAATTTTAATATCAAATTAAATACAGGCAACAACCTCAGCAAATTTAATTGTAGTGCAAGATTACAAAAATACCTTTTCATCCTAAAAGACGAAAATACCTTTCTCACAAATTGATTCTTAAATTATCTTATAAGTGTGTGACCCGTAGGCTCCTCATCATATCGGCAATGTGTAGTAGTACGATTACCACCAATTAATCGTCTCACTACACACAGACCAAGATTGGCCGCTAGCAAGGCATCATGGCCACCCGATTGACTCGGATTCAGCGAAACCGCAGCTTGTCAATGGTATGGTTACCATGCAATCAAATCCTTTCATCAACTGTTATCTCATCGAGAACGAGGTACACAATTAGTGTCAGCCTCAGATATCCTCGACATGTTTGCAATCGGTTAATGGACCAATGACAAGAATATTAAATTGGATTGAGCAACAACTCAATCCCACTATGGCCACAAATTTAAATTTAGTGTCATTGCCATTTACTGAATTACCTAGTGAGATAACTTCTCTCGTACCCAGGAGTGACGAATCCTTTGTCAATCCACCATAGTCTTGATACACTTCTTGATGCAGCCAATCACCACCGTATTGACAGCTCTGAAAAGAACTACGTTAGGCTAGTGTCAAACTACACCAATCGGTGCACAAGGCGCTCCGGTGATCTCAAGTCTAAGGATCACATGCACTACCATTCGTTAGAGGATTTATTCCATAGACACTGGGGTTACCATCCATATGGAATCCTCTGGTGGGTCTGCCTAGTGAACCTGCCTCCAGCAAGCACCCATGCGTTGCACCAGGTTGTCGGCAAACAACTTTGACAAGTGAGATCAGTCACTGCCTTTTGACAGGGTCGTTCAACGCTATGATAGCTTTATCGTATTATCTGTGTCCTTGATCAGAATAATACTAGGGATTTGGACATTTCTAGAATGGCCACCATATGTGATCATATGGTTCTCACTATTAAGATTTGAAACACTTGATACCCTCGTCACGGTTCTACCATCCTAAGGACATATATCATTACATATAACTATGATTTACATGATATAGAAGGATGTGCCTTTTTATTGATGAATAAACATTTATTATAGAGTTAAACTCACAATAATAGATTGTCTTTAAGGCACCTACTCTAACACGTAATCATGCCATGACAAAGTTTTATTTCACTGCAGCCCAAATGCGCACTTATAGTCGCTCAAGATTTTCCCACAATTATGTCGTGGCAAAGTTTTATTTCGTTGCGACACACTTATGCATTCTAGGCTTACAAAACTCTACGTCGCGGTGCAAAAGAATTGTGTCGTGGCGCAAATCACAGTTTCTAGAATATTGTTCATGCGCGTATTACAAAAATGATCTAATGCGAATCCCTCAACAAATCTGTCATATGTATTAATCAATTTAAGCATTTTTAATAGATAAAAAAACTAAACATGTAACATTTAGCAATCAATTCAATTAATCAATCAATAATACAGTTAAAATATATACAATCAAAACCCTAGGCTCTGATACCACTGTTAGTAAATCTATGAGCAGAAGCAGTGAAAAAACTAAAATTTTTGCCCATCGATTACTCTGATTTTGCCAAGATTAGGGTCTTACATATATATATTGCATGCTTAAATTGAAACAACAAAGATAATACCAATCCATTCAAGGATTAGTGATCTTACGCAAGTTTGGAGGCTCTTTCTAGTGTCTTTAAATTTACTTCGCTACCGATTCAACATAGAGTCTCACGAACGGTGATCCACATGAAGATAATCTGAAGAACCAACCCTTGTTTTGCTAGAACAAAGGGGCTTCAAGAATCAAAGGCTTTCAAAAGAATCAAGAAGAAAAAGAATTTCTCTTCAATCTTATGCCTTGGACGTGAGGGAAATAGTGGGTAAGGGTGGTTGCATCTTTTCCTTTTCAATTGAATAATTCTTTTAACTCAAGTTGCACTTATATAGTGCATGAGTTAAAAACCCTATTCCTATATGGAATAGACATGGGCTCCAACCCTAATCCACCCTTGTATCCAAACAGCCTTGTTATGGTATTTTATATTTAATTAATTATTATTATAATTAAAATCAATTAATATATTTATATATGAAATATATTAACATTTAATTAATAATAATAATTCATTTAAGTATATGCGTACATATATTCAAATATAATCTCACTAATTTAATTTTAATATTAAATTAAACATAGGCAACAACTTCAGCAAATTTAATTGCACTATGAGATTACCAAAATATCTTTCATCCTAAAAGACAAAAATACCCCTTGCATAAACTTATTCTTGAATTATCTTCTAAGTATGTCACCCGTAGGCTCCTTATCATATTGGTAGCGAGTAGTATCGCGATTAATACCAATTAATCGTCTCACTACATACAGACCAAGATTGACCCCTAGCAAGACATCATGGCCACCCGATAGATTTAGCTTCAGCTAAATAGCTACCTATCAATGATATGGTTACCATGCAATCAAATCATTTCATCATCTGTTATCTCATCGAGATTGAGGTACAGAAATAATGTCAACCTCAGTTACTCTCGATGTGTTTGTATTTAGTTACTGGATAAATGACCGGAACAATAAATTGGATTGAGTAACAACTCAATATCACTGTGGCCACAGATTTAGCGTCATTGCCATTTATTGAAATGCATAGTGAGATAATGTAATGCCCACATGGAGGTATGTAATTTAATTTATGTTCTTATACCCTTAGTTGAATTTTGTTAAAGTTATTTTGAGAAAAATGTGAAGAAAATCCCTTAAACTTTCATTAGGGGTAAAATGGTCTTTTCACTCAAAATTAGTTGAAAAATTGGGGAGTGAAAAGAGATAGAATTTCATGGAGAATGCAATAAAAATGAGGGCATTATTGTAATTGACTAAGGGACATAGATGAAATTTCCAAGAAAGAGCAAGGGCAAAATGGGAAGGCTTGTGTTAATTGTAAGTTAATAAGGGTTTGGTTTAGAAAACCCTTCATTTTTTTCCTTCTCCACCGCCATTCCCATTCACCACTTCCTCTCAACTCTTCTTTCAATATTTCAAGATTTTTAGAGGGCTTTTTGAGTAGTTTGGGGTAGAAAATTAGTCTAAGGCATCCTAAGGTAAGGATTTTTGCTTTAGATGTGAAGTTTTGCTTATATATGTATATTGAAGTCTTATGGTTTTATTGTTTAAAGTTGTAGAGAAGAGACAAGCTATCAAAGGAAAAGAAAAGTGTTAGTGAAATCTCTCCATTACAAGGTAAGTAAATCCAACCCAAGTTGAGATTTGAGAAACCCTTTGATGTAACGCCCCACTTGAGGTACGTATTTGTTGTTTCTTCCTTTGCTCTTATTTGAGTTGGTTTTTGGTAATATTGTTTGGTTGAGTGTTGTGTTGAATGCTTGCCCTGAAATTGGTTGAAAATAGAAGAAGTTTAGTGTTTCAGTCTTCGCCGGAGCGAAGAATAATCTTCGCCGCGGCGAAGAGGTGTTGAAGCCACGGGGAAGCTGCTGGACAGTTTCGCCGCGGCGACAGAAGTTTCTTCGCCGCGGCGACAGGCCGATTAAAATGTTTGTTGAGTTTTAGATATTTTCTTCCCTAAGGGCTATTTGACCATTCTACCCCTAATTAGCAGGAAAAGTGGGGAGTTAATTGTAAGGATTTTTCATGGAGAATATGTTGATATGGGGGTGAGTTTGTAATGAATCAAAGGATATAGATGGAATTCCCAAAGAAGAGTAAGGGCAAAATGGGAATGCTTTGGTATAAATTTCATTAAAAGGAATTAAGAGTTAGCAAACCCCTCATTCTTCTTCTCAAAAACGCAACTCTCCATTCTTGTTCCTCTCAACTTCTCTTTTCTTTTGATCAAGGAGTTCCAAGGGGTTTTTGAAGTGATTTGGGGTAGAAAATCAACCTAAGGCTTCCTAAGGTAAGGATTCTTACTTTGGTTGTGTAACTTTGTGAGTTTTAGCTTATATTGAAGTTAAGGGTTTTTGTTCTTTTGGTTAAGAGTAGAGAAAAAGTCAAGCAAACCAAGTGAAAGGAAGAGTTGGTGAAGTCTCTCCATAACAAGGTAAGTAAACCCCAACCCAAGTTGAGATTTAAGAATTTTCTTGATTAGGGTTTTGATAGAAATGATGTATGTATGTGATATACATGTGATATGCCATGTATGAAGGCTTAAATAGAGATTTCTATGCCTTGTGATTGTTTATTCTTTGCAAATATGAGAAATGAGTTGTTGGGTTGGAAAGGTAGTTTGAGATGGAATTGAAGGGGTATTGTGGATCCCTTTTTGGAAGTGTTTTCTTTGACAGGTTTTATGGTTATGTGAAGGGGTTTTTCCCCATTTTGGATGGTTAGAGAAAGATTTAGAATCATTGCTATAGTAGAGTTTTATAGTGCACTTGAGTTGTTTGATGAAATGCCTAATAGAGGTTTGAGTATGAGTAATGAACCTTAATTCTTGCAACATTGCATGTTGGCATTTCATAAGTGCATTAGTGGAGATGAACCATCCATAGGCACTAATTGTGCATTGAAAAGTGACCTAAGAAAGTGTAGGAAACTTGTGTATGCAATTACCCTATGAGTAGAGAGCTTGGTGGATGCAACTACTCTAAGAGTAGAGAGAATGAAAAATGCTAGAATAGAGTGAATTAGAAGAGTAGAATAGATGGGTTGATGCTTTGTGATCATCACCCGACAGTTATGGGAATCGGGTTGATGCTTTGTGATCACCACCCGAATAGCCCTTAGAGATGGGTCGATGCTTTGTGATCGTCACCCGATGAGTAGTAGAAATGGGTAGATGCTTTGTGACCACTACCCGGTTAGTTGTTAGATAAGTGGGTTGATGCTTTGTGATCATCATCCAACATTTAGTAGAAGTGGGTTGATGCTTTGTGACCATCACCCGATAGTAACTAGAGACGGGTTAATGCTTGGTGATCGTTACCCAAAATTCATGAGGAACGGGTAGGTGCTAGGTGATCTCCACCCGATAGTTAGGAAGAACCGAGTTGGTGCTTTGTGATCCTCACTCGGTAGTCACTAAGAACGGGTTGGTACTGTGTGAATTCCACCCGATAGCCATAGAGAGTGAGATGGTGCTGTGTGAACGCCATCCGGCCGTACCTCCGGTAAGATGAGGCCATGATGTTATTAGAAACAGAAATAGAATCAGAAATAGTATAAGGAAAGAATTAAGAGTTATACATACGGGGACAGACAGATAGAGGGTTTTACTTACTGAGCATTATTTGTGCTCACCCCGTTATTTTCCTTTGTGGATGCAGGATCTAGGTGATGATGCAGTCGAAGGGGCATCGGCAAGCGAAGAGAATAGCTACACTGTTTCCCCTGTTTTGTCTTTTAAAACGAATTTTTGTAAACCGTCCTCTTTGTGTATAAAAGACATATGAATTATAATGAAAAGAAAATTGTGGGCCCAATTTTATATTGTTATTATGCATGCATTGTACTAGTTTTCAGCAGTTGTTACATTTGAGTAGAAATTAAGTAGAGATTTATGTATGTATAAGTATGTTATGTTATTGAGAATTGAGTTGAGATGAATATTTTCTTTGTGGTTGTTGAATACACTTCAATTATGAGAAGTGTTGTTGAGTGATGAGAATGTAGTTTGAGATGAAATTAAAAGAATTGGAGAAGTATTATGGGAGTGTTTGTGCCGTGGGGTTATGGTGATTATACAAGAGAGTTTTTCTCTCATTTTGGATGGTTAAGGAAACAAATTGAATGATAATTAAATTAGGGTTTGTTTAGGCAAAATTGTTGTTTGATGAAATGCCTAAGTGAGAACATGTTACCATGGTTGCCTTGTCACAGCCGTGACCCTCTGAGTGATTTTCGAGCATATTACAAATTGAACTGGGTTGAGACCAAAGCATAAAAGTTGTAGCCCTTCTCTAAGCTTTAAAACGAGACTAAAACCGTAGCAATCCGATGTGTATAACTCAAGTTATGCCTTCTTGAGTGTGACCTGTGCAGAATGACTATCTTGATGCAACATTGCATTTGTGCATTTCATAAGTGCATTAAGTAAGAAATTTTAAGCATGAACTATCCTTATACATTAATTGTGCATTGAGAAATAGCTTGAGAAAGAGTAGAGAACTTTGTGTATGAACTACTCTAAGAGTAGAGAGAATGAGAAAAACACAAAGAGCGGGTTGGTACTTTGTGAACTCCACCCGGCAGTCACGAAGAGTGGATTGGTGCTTTGTGAACTCCACCCAGCCGTGCCTCCAGTAAGATGAGGCCAGGACATTCAATGAGAAAGAATAAAGAGAGAATGAGTAGAGTTACGAAGAGCGGGTTGGTGCTTTGTGAATTCCACCCGGCCGTGCCTTCGGTAAGATGAGGTCGTGACTTACAATAGAAAATTAATAAAAGAGAGTTGTGTGAAAGAGAAACAGAAAGAGAAAATAAATAAGACAAGAAGTGTGTAAGGAAAGAATTAAGAAAAAGAGTTATGGGGACAGACGAGTAGAGGATTTACTTGCTGAGCATTATTTTTGTGCTCACCCCATTGTTTTTCTTTGTGTTTACAGGATCTAGGTGAGGACGCGGTCGGATTGGCATCGGCAAGCGAGGAGCAATAGCTACACTGTCCACTATTTTTGATAACTTTTTGTAAAATGATATCTTATTTGGTAAAAAGAATGTTTATATGTACTAAAAGAAAATTTTGGGCCCACCTACTTTTGTTGATATAAATGTATTTTACTTTATGTATTTCTATGAGCATCCTAGTATAAAGGAGTTATTACATATAGCTTCTCCTGTACCCAGGAGTGATGAATCCTTTGTCGATCCACCATAGTCTTGATACACTCCTCGATGCAGCCAACCACCACCATATTGATAGCTTTGAATAGAACTACGTTGCGCTAGTGTCAAACTAACACCGATCAGTGCACAAGGCACTCCAGTGATCTCACGTTTGAGGATCACATGCACCCCCATTCATTAGATGATTTATTCCATAGACACTAGGGTTACCATCTATATGGAATCCTTTGGTGGGTCAGTCTAGCGAACTTGCCTACAGCAAGCACCCATGTGTTGCACTAGGTTGTCGGCAAACAACCTTGACAAGTGAGATCATTCATTGCCTTTCGTCAGGGTCGTTCAACACTATGATAGCCTTACCGTATTATCTGTGTCCTTGGTCAGAATAATACTGGGGCTACAGACATTTCTAGAATGGCCACCATATGTGATCATAGGGTTCTCACTATAAAGATTTGAAACACTTGATACCCTCGTCATGGTTCTGTTAGAGTAGATGCCTTAGAGCCAATCAATTATTGTAGAATTGACTCTTTGTAATAATGTTCATTGATCAATAAAAGGCGTTTTATACTATATCGAGTAAATCATCATTGTATGTATTGATATATGTCCTTAGAATGGNTGCTATAGGGATGGTTCCCGGTTTTAAGTCATAATTAAACGTTTTAATATTTAAAGTTAAAACGTCTAGTATATTTTGGTCATCTAAGCGGACTGTGAAATCAAGATAACAATTGAAATAAATTGGTCCATTGGACAGGCTGGATTCTATTGTTCCTAGTAGAGAATCTCTAAATCTCAGCCATCTACAATCTCTTAAACAGGCAAAGATGGCAGTATCCAAGCCTTCAATGCTTAGAGGTTTGATTCTTATTTGGACAAGTCCTATATGAAGATAATTATAACTCTTTTTGTATTTTTTTAACCATTTCCTTAGATAATAATTGAGTTATTTGAGTAGAATTGTTTATCTTAAGAGTTTTTTCTTTTGTTTTAATTATGTATTTTGATTTGTTTAAAGTGTTAACTCTATTGAGACTTGATAATTTTCCTTCTTTATAAACATCTGTTACAGAAATTTTGGGAATGTTCCATTTATCAAAATGTTTTTGTAAATCTTGAGGTCAAATGACCTGTTTATCTTTTTGTGTACAAGCATGACTTGTTTCAATTATGTTGTCATTTTGATTTATACAAATCTCTTCTTGATGAACAGTATGTTCACCTTTAGTATTTGAACTGGAAGTAGACATTGATCTAGAAACACTTATTTCTTTCCCCACAGTGGTTGATCTAAGGGACTTACAACGGTTAAATCCTACAACCCTACAAAACCCAAAATGACTCGGTACTCAAAATAATAAGTAAACAAAATTTTAACAATCCTAAATCCCTGCCTCCTCCTTGGCTCTGATACCAGAGGGAACACACGCACACACGCACGCACACACACACGCACACACACACACACACACACACACACACACACACACACACACACACACATATAATTCCATTGTGAGATCGGTTAATATTAACTCATCCGTTTGATTTAAAAACTAGACATGAGGCTCGTGCGTTGCGCGGTTATATTTATTTAATATTTTTGAACTAGATATCGCAGGTATATTTATTTAATATTTTTGAAATAGTTGTGAAGAAATTTATACTAACATAATAAAATAATTAGATTAAGAGATGATAATTGTTAAATTATACAAGTTTTAGAGTAAATATAACTTCTATATATGTACAGAGTTGTGTTAAGATAGAATTAATAATTGTACCATTATAATTATTAATATCAATTAATATTATGAAGATCAATTATTTAAACTAAAATTTGTATTGACTTCATTTTCAGGTTTGACATTGACTGGTAAATTTTTTTCTCACAGTATAGGATTCTCTCCAGCCAAGGTTTGAAAACAGACTAACTTCCATCTTTATACATTTTTCTTTAAAATGGTTAGATTTTTGGAATGCCTATGTAATGTACTTATATAATTATTATCAATACTCATCGAACGTGTGAAGATGGAAAAATTAAATCAAAACTAATGTGTTATGATGGAGAACAATATTCAATCAATTAATGAGTAACACCAAAATCAACATAAAATTGAATATAGAGAATAATACTTTTATTATAAAAGAAATAAGTACATCGCTTTTTCATATTGTGAAGTGGGTTTGGATGATGTAAACTTTATTTTCTATTTTTCTTATAGTTGTTCAGTTCCTCTAGTACATATGCATACTCTCTTTTGTTTATGTTATAAATAATATCCATGGCAGATTCCATGATTTGTAACATCAGGTCGTTAACTTCTCCGAATTTGTCTCTTGCATTATATAGATCATCCAGATTGGTTTCAACCTTTTTGAAAATCTCCCTCAAGTCCAACATTCCCTGAAAGATGTCTAAACCAATTGCAGAAACAATATACAATTCAATTTTATAAATATATGGAAACGGTAACATGAATGTATAAATATAATTATGGGATGAACTCTCGACATATCAAATATTTTTTTTAATGGTTTTTATATTCTCACAAATATGTATCATCGTTTTGTTTGACATTTTGTAATTTAGGATACAAAAGATGTGGAACATTCATACCTTCTGGTTGCCTCGGTGGAGAATTATTGTTGTTGAGGTCGTTGCTAGTATTCGTTGCAGATTCCTTTAGTTGCGATGTTTTCTTAGCCATTTTCGAATTAAGTTGTGGAGAAGAAATGAACAATTAAAGTGTATAGTATCTGAAGAAAGTTAAATGGGTGATTGATGTCAGAGCAATATTTATAGGAGAATAGGATTAAAAAAGGTGGAATATGAATAGACAGTTGGTAATAAATAAACGTGTCAATCGAAAAAGTGTTAAAAATTATTTGGATAAGGTAATACAAAACGTTAGTAGACTGTCTGTACAATATTAAAGAAAACCGTAATAAATATTTTGTTAAGTGTGCAACATATTAGTTAGGTAGTTAATGATGGTTCGGCAAGATATTGAGTTATTATGATAAATAAACACTATGATTTGCTAATAATAAAATCTTATTGATACATTTTTAAAGGATGGACAAAAAATATTTTGTCAAGTATCAAAGTCAGAGATCATATGATGATGTCATAATATATTTATTAATTTTTTAATTGTGGTTCAACAATATGGTTATGAAACATGCATATAGTTCGACTTCGATCTTGTTCGATCAATAATGCTACAAAAGTTTTTTTAAATCAGTAATAGAAATGGTTATTTCTAGTTTTTTTAATTAAGATTATAATATATTTAGATTGATGTTTGTTGAATATGTTCAATTTTTTAACATTTTTATAAATAGTTTTGTCTAATATTGTTATTAAATATCTATTAAAATATTAAATATTGTTTATGTTTTATCTAGTATTTTAGTTTTGTAATTAAAATTTTGTTACTTCACATTAGAATATATCTTGACTTGTTTTATGTAAATAGAAATAGGAAACAAACAGAGGAAATAAATTTGAACTCATCTTTTATGTGAGAATGTTTGAACAATTTCAGGGGTACTGTATCACACAATAAAAAAGTTGCTCCGGGAAAATTAACAGACATTTAGTAACAGATAGACACGTTGATTGAAAAAGTGTTGACAACTTATTGCGTGATGAGATACAAAACGGTAGCAAAATTGTTTGTGGCGCATTAAAGAAGAGCGTAATAAATTGTTAACAATAGTTCGGTAGGCGGGTTTCAAAAATATGTTGTGGTTCGGCATAGAATTTAATCTAAGGAATAATGGAATGGAAATTTATTTTTTATATGTTATAGGAATAGTATTTAGATCGTTGTTTGTTGAACATGTTTAATTATTTGAAATTGTCATAATCATTGTTGTTTAATATTTTTATTAAATATTTTTTACGTTTTACTGATCATTGTAATTTTTTGATCAGTTTTTCTTTATAAGTTATTTAATATTTGGATCAATCGTAGATAATTTAGTGAGTTTTATCTTCTATTTTCAGATTAAACTAAAAAACATTTAAATTTGTACATGTGCAAGAAATTACATAAGAAACTTATTAAAAATTAAATTTCATATAGAGTATTTGGTAATCCACATTACATCTATGACATGTGATATTTTCTAGTGACTTTGATCTGTCCCAGTGTATACGATTTTGATTCTCCTTGTTGCAAGTCCCAAATATTCATCTTTTAATGAGAATTGTTGCAATTGGAATCAGGGACTTGAATACTTCCCTACAATATTTCAATTTGTAGAAATGATTAGGTAGTTTTACTAATTTCATTAGAATTTGTATACCTCTGTTGTCATGTATAGTAAGCAAAGCAACGACAGTGTGATATATTGCTTGCATGTTATATTTTTGGCAAATTGCAATTAGTAGTTTTAATCCCATATATGTATCATGTTCAATAAAGAACAAATGTGTTCCCAACAGTAGCAAAGCCAATTTATTTTCTGCTTCTGCAAGTGTCTTCAGAATTGAAAGTCCCGCTGCTGTTATTGTTGGTAGTTTGTGTCATTGTTTTGAAATGTCCATTCTTTGTAATATTTTTTTTATGTTTGCTTGCTTGTTCAGAGATTTGCACCTGTAAAGTGTATTGTAAGTAATGGTTTCGAAGCACAAGATTCGTAGTAGTTAAAAAAAAAAAAAATCCATAGTTGGGAATCACAATACCATTACCTTATGATTAAGCAATTAGGAATAAATAAGTGTGCCAAATATGACTCAGTTAAATATGGATCCTAAAATGCATTTTGTTTTTTGTGTATTAGAAAACTATTAACAACTAAAGATGCACATGGTTCGGCAGAGTCATTTGTATGGTTAACCATTATTATTATAAGACTACTACGGAATAAACCAGTATCTTATTGTTATTAGTTGTATGTTTAACCATTTTGTATAATATCATTTTCTGTATGACTAAGAAAATAATGAAATCAATAGACTAATGAAATACGATAGTTTTAGTAAAACTTACGTTAACCGTATTGCTTGTAAAGTGGTGTGATCTTTGTTTGTTGCTTTCACAATGATTCGTTGTAGAATTTCTGATGGTAATTGTAATAGACCTGTGGGATGTTTTTATTTTTTATTTTGAAAGGAATCATGATGTCTTAGTCTTGTTTTTTAGGTGCAAGTATATGGAAATTATGTTGTCGATATGGTATTTGTGGTTTATATAGTTCACGTGTGGGTAGCGAACAGTTTTTTTTTTTTTTTTTTTTTTTTTTTTTTGTATTTCAACTGCTTAGATAATGTTCTGTTAATTATTAATAGGAGTCAGTGTTGTTATCAGAATCTAGTTTTTAATAGTTTTATAAATTAATGATGGTTGTATTAATCATTTAATGTTAAGTATTACTTATATTTAAATGTAAACGGTCCGCATTCATATTTAATTTCTATATAGGTATATTAAGCATTTGAGACATTTGATTAGTACGAATTTTTTTAAACCAGTGGGAAACGGATCATGTTTCATCAAAATAAATGTCTTCTTTCATGAATTCCTTTAATATTGTATAAATATCTACATAAACGGTGTCATTTATTTGATCAAGACTTTAACGAAAGCTGTACATTAAGAACGACATTAAATATCACAATACGAAATATCATCAAAACATCAATCACATCAATAAAAAAGTAAGTACATTAACCCATAATTAAATCTAAATTCTAATATCTGATTTTTAATAGTAATGTCAAATAAAAAATACCATATAATAGTAGAGTGCATCGATCAACAATAAATAAACATGGTGATCTAATAATAATGTTATCTTATTGGCACAGTTTTAAAGAAAACTGTAATAGATATCTTGTTAAATATTCAAGTCAAATGTTGTGATGATGTGATAATGTATCAATTAATATAAAATATTTATACGGTTCGACATTGGTCTTGTTTAATTGTTTATGTTTTATTGAGTATGTTAGTTTGTTAATTAAAATTTTGTTGATTCACATTAGAATATATTTTGATGTGTTTTGTTTAATTAGAAATACAAAAGAAACAGATGGAATATGAATAAAGATGTTATAATAAATAAACATGGTTGTTTAAGAAGAATAAGATCTAACTGGTATGAGTTTAATAGAAAGGATAAGAAGAATAAATTGGAAAAATAATATCGATTGTACGATTAGACCATATAATATTGAGGTTGTCTACTCAACTTGCATGAGTGATTTAATAACATATGTGTACGATTGATATTAATAATTATAGAGGTATAATTATTAATTTTATCTTAACATCTGGTCAATGACTTCTCTGAATTTGTATTCGTATCACTTTAATGTTATGTAAATTATTTATTTAAAATTTAAAAGTATTTATTTGTTTTTCAAGAATACAAAAGGTGCTTTGGGAAAACGAATAAATGTCTAGTAATAAGTAAATATATTGATTGAAAAAACGTTAACAGCTTTTTGGATAAGAGGATATGAAACATAATAAATATTTTGTTAAGTATTCAAGTCAGAAACGTCATGATGATATTATAATATATCAGTTGGATCGTGAATAATAATTCAACAACCGTGCTCCAAATGGATGTTATCGTTCAGCGTGGGATTTAATTTGGTTGATAAAAAAATTATTTATCTTAACATTTGGTAATAACTTCTCTGAATTTGTGTTGGTATCACTTTAATATTATGTAAATTATTTATTTAAAATTTAATTTTTTTTAGTACTTTAATTAGGAGTCAAGCCTATAAGCCGATTGACTTTGATTTCAAACTACAGGACTAATATCAATACTTGGCTTAAAACTCGAGTTCTTGCCTACTCTCAATCATGGCCTAAAAAGACTGCTTTTGGGGTCTCTTTCCTATGTCTACAACCCCTACCCGCATTGGTTTTGCCATCCTTTCTCCCGGCATTTTTTAGGCAACTCGTTTATTTTTTGTTTTTTCTTTTGAGAATACAAAAGGTTCTTTGGGAAAACAAATAAATGTCTAAGAAATAAGTAAACATATCAATCGAAAAAATGTTAATAAGTTTTTGAATAAGAGGATACGAAAGGGAAGCAAACGTAATAATTATTTTGTTAAGTATTCAAATGAGAAACGTTATGATGATATTATAATATATCGATTGGATAGTGAATAATTTTCGGCACTTGTGCTCCAAATGGATGTTATCGTTTGGCGTGGGATTTAATTTGGTTGCTAATAGAATGGAAGTTTTTTTTTTTATGTGCGATAGGAATGTTTATTTATAGATTTTGTTAATTTACATTATAGTATATTTAGATTGATGTTTGTCAAACTTGTGTAGACAATCCAATGAGTTTTAATTTCTATTTTCAGAATAAATTAAAAACACATTTAAATTTTTACATGTGTAATAAATCATATAAAGAACTCACTACAAATTATATTTCATATATACTATTTGGTAATCTACGTTACATCTTTGACTTGTGATATTTTCTGGTGACATTGATTTGTCCTAACGTATACGATTTTGATTTTCTTTGTCACAAATTCGAAATATTCTCCTTTTAATGAGAATTGTCGCAATTGGAGTCATGGACTTGAACACTTCCTTGCAATTTTTCAGTTTGTGGAATTGATTGGTTAGTTTCACTAATTTCATTAGAATTTTTACACCTCTACTGTCGTGCATAGTGATTAGAGCAATGACGGTCTGATACATTGCTTACTGGTTATTTTGTCTGCAAGATGCAATAAGTAGTTGTAATCCTCTGTTTCTATCATGTTCCACGAAGAACAAATGTGTTCCAAGCAGTAGTGAAGCATGCTTATTTTCTACTTCTACAAGGATCTTCAAAATTGAAAGCCCTGCCATTGTTATTACTAGTAGTTTGTGTCATTGTTTGAAGATGTTTCTTCTATGTAAGACTTGCTTTACGTTTGTTTGTTGGTTTAGAGATTTGCACTTGTAAATTGTAAGGTAAATAATGGTTTTCAAACACAAGATCCACAATAATAATAATAATAAAAAGTGTTTTCCAAACACAAGATCCACAAAAACAACAACAACAAAAAAAAAAAAAGTGTAAATAATGGTTTCAACAGTTGTTAATCATAACATCATTACCTGTATGACCAAGAAATTAACAATAAAAAAGTGTGAAAATGGTTCAATCAAATATCGATTCTAACATGTATTTTGGTTTTTATGTATTAGAAAATTGTTGAGAACTAAAGACACAAGTGATTCGGCATAATTCGTTTCAATTGTTAGGAGTCAAAATATGGTTTTCTGTATGATTAAAATAATAATGAAATCAATAGATTAACGAAATATAATGATATTAGTAAAACTTACGTTAACATATTGCTTGAAGAGTGGTGTTGTTATTCTAAATTGCTTTTGCAATGATTCGTTGCACAATTTGTGTGGAATTGTAACTGATTAGGTTTGTGTTTTGTTCTTTTGTAAGGAATCATGATGTTTTGGTGGCCTTTTTTTTTTTTTTTTTTTTGTGTAAGTATATGGAAATTATAAAGTTGTTACGGTCTTAGTGGTTTATATAATTTTTGTGTAGATATTGGATAGTGAACAGTTTTCTGTGTGTTTTGGATTTGGTAGATATTATCGTGTTAATTATTAATGAGAGTTAGCGTTGTTATTTGAATATCGTTTTTAGTATTTTTGTAAATTAATGATGGTATTTTTATTTTGTTGAACATTAATTATTTGATTTTGTTATATATATCGGATATCGTTGCTTCATTGTTTATTCTACAGAGAAATATTGATTATTCTATTCAACAAATATAAACTTTTTTGGTCATAATCATTTAAAGTTAAGTATTAATTTATCTTAAGTGTAAACGGTTTGCATTCATTAATATCTCTACGTAGGTATATTAAGTATTTGATACATTCGATTAGCATGAATCTTTTTAAATTCATATAAATTAATGTATTGAATGATATTTTGTGCATTGTACATGGATTATGTGCATATCTTATGCAGGAGTCTGATGCTCTGAAAATTCTATGAGATAATTGGGTAGATCCGCCTTATCTTATAGAGGAAATAGCCCTAAATTGCAAGAACTTCAGTGAACTCAAGGTCATGGGTCCTTTTGACGTTCTTTTTGCTTCTATGATAGCCAAATTTCTTCCAAATTTGAAGATTTTTGAGCTTGAGATGCTCAGTGATAGTTAAGGATGCCCTAATGCTTATATTGGATGACCTACCAAATTTGGAAGTCCTCAACATATCACATTGCCTTTTTATAGAAGGTCCACTGCTTCCTCCACTGATGCCCGAAAAAATTATTAAGAAGCTAGATAAAATTATCTTGGAGAAGGCTTCTCGATTACATGAGTTCTTAACATGTACTGAGCACTTGTGCATCATGTGCCAATGTACTCAAAGTGACGAAGGCTTTATGAGGTGGTACAAGTATGAGAAAGGCCTATGGAAAATGGATGAGGCGAGGTATCTTGCTCTTTGATTAGAACACTGTAGAGATTGTAATTTTAACATTTTGTTTTGCTTGTATATAATATCTACATAATATGTTGTTGAATAAGCATATATAGAATCAGTCCGTTGTGTTTTAGGTTGTTATCTTCCTAACGCTTTCGTTTTAGGTCATCAACATTGTAATCCTCGCATGATGATCTTCTCCCATGGGAAAAGTATTATCTGTCTGATATAATTATGTACATATGGTAAAATTTCACTTTCTATTGCTTCAAGTTGATCTTTTGTTGTCCATTAATGTTATTTCAAAATGAAGTGGTTTCAAAGTAATACGCAATTGAGTATTTTATATATTTTCAATTCATGTTATTTATTTTGTAATTGTTAGTGTCAAATTAATTTCTGTTGTCAAGTTTAGTATCTGATACTGAGATTTCGAAGGAATCTTTGATTTTCCCTTCTTTTATACTTTGATGTTAAGTTATAGTGACATTGTTTGACTGAAGTGGTAATATTAAAGTTTTACAGTGTGATGTTGTTTTGGTTTTGTAAAATTTGTAAATGATGAAAAAAGTTGTTGTTTAAAATGATGTTGATATTTAAAGAAAATATGCTGATTTAATATTCAGTATTTTACTTGAAATAAATTTGGGGATTTAGGGTTTCCTCTGTCAGTTTTGGCTTTAAAGGCATTTGTCCCAGTCCGTTTGTCGCGTTTTCCATGTTCGTATTACCTTCTCTATTGACGCCTTCCCATTCCAAGTCGCTCCTCATTTGCAGAAAGCCAAGTATCCTTTTCTTTCAAATCCGAAACAATAGCAACTATAGAATTCATGACCTCAACCAGCAAATGCATGCCTTTTTTTATTTTTGTTTTGTAGTATTTATATCCGTAACATTGTGGTCGATGTCGCTCAAAATCCGTTTAAGGTCTCCTCTTTCTCCAACCATTATCGAACCAATTAAAGGTTAAAGAGATAAAGAGAGTCTATAAACTTATAAAAGTTATATGAAAGAAAGTTGAGATTGATAGTTATATATACATGCAGTTTTGAGAAAAGCTTAAATAAGAAGAGAAAGAAAAACATATGGAAAACAAACAGACGTGTCCTATTAAATGAATGCAACGAATGAAGAATCCAAAAATATTAAAAACCCAACCAAGGTGATATGCACTGACTTGAAACATTTCATTGATTTAATAAATAATTACATCTAGAAAACCAACAAAGAAATAGTAATAAATAAGTATAATAATTAAAAAAAAAAAAACTGTTCAAATAGTTTCAAAAGAAACAATAATATATATTTAGTTAAAGTCCATTGTTTCGTACAGTAGTTACAACTTGATGTTAGCATAACAATTTGTTTAGTAGACCAATGGTAAGAATGTTATAGTTCAATGAATGATATAATGTTTATAAACATTAGCAAACTTAATTAATATGAAATCCTATATTAAAGTAATTTGTTATTTTAATCTAGTTGATGGTTTTATATTAATCAGGTAAATAGTTTATTAAATTACTAATGACATTTTAGTTTTTCATTCCATTTATGTTTCGCTGGTTGGCTTATTTGAATTAAATATATTTCACCTAATTTTTGCAATACTTAACAATAATGTTGTTCGGGGTATTCCTAAAAAATTAAATATTATTTTATTAAAAAGTACACCTGCTATTTCAAAAGCATCGGTCCAACCAGTTTTCTACAGTCGGCAGATTAACAGTCGTTTATGTTTTATTAATATATTCATTTATCTGGTGTTTCTTTATTTAACGCATTTTCTATTTCTTTAAGTTGTGCTCACGCCCATTGTTTCTCCAACACGCTCTCAGTGTAATCGTTTCAGCTTTCTCTCGTGTCGGTATGAATTTTCTTCCAAAGGGTTTGAAGCTTTTGTGTCGACATCTTCTACATTGTCGATTCAATTATTGTATATCTCATCCCTTTTTTCGATACTGTTCTTTGTTTTTGGTAGTAGTTTCATCTGTTTGTTTGTGTAATCTATCGTTAAAATCTGTTTAATGTTATAGCATATAGTTGTATTTGATGGACATTCCTACGGCTTGAAGTTATTTCTACGCAATTATAACACTTGTAAAAAAAATTTGGATCAAGCGTTATTAAAAATGAAAACCTAGGTTTACTGTTCATAAGAAATTAATACTTGAAGGGTCACAAAAAAAAAAAAAAAAAAAAAAAATTGTTACAACTACTTTTACAGAGAAATTTCTTGTTTTAGAATTTACATGTTTGATTTTTTTTTTTTTTATCGTTTGTTTTTTTGTTAATATATTTCAGTTTCATATTTGATTTGCTTTGTTATGTAATCTTGGTAGAATGGAAAAGATGAATCAATCATCCATCACAAACTACGAGGAAAGAAAATGCAAAGATTTTATCTCCGAAAACTAAATGGAAGAAATTAGGTAGAGGTCCTCGTAGGCGCTCTGCAAGACTCCAAGGAACAGTTGTGGGTTCAGCGTGTGATAGAATCGATGGTTTTCATTGACAGCGACCAAGAAGTCGAACTACAATCACCTCAGCAGATGAAACATGCTGAACCAAGTAATACAATTGAAAATTTGAAAGGAAAGGTTGATCACTTAATACATCTAATCAATAATCAGCAAACCAAATATAGAGATTTGTATTTCGAATCCTAAAAGAAGGTATAGAGATTATGGTACAATATGATTCACTTTTCTAGATGATTTCAAATGCTATATTTATTTAAGTATTGTTAATGATTTTAATGATTTTGTTTTCACTCAAATTTAGGTTGAAACCTTAACAGAAGAAAATCATCAGTTGGCTTTGAAGTTACAAAATGCATTTGGAAAACTCGAAGCAGTATGACTTCTATAGATTATTAATTAGATATGCTGTTGTATCACTTTTATAAACTCATAATATTTTTATAGCAAAATAATATGTATTTCCATGAGCTATATTTTATATATGAAATTGGTGAAATGAATTTGAACACTTGAGAAGATCAAAAAAATTATGTTTATTTTGTTTGCTTGCAAACAGAGAAGTACACTAGATTATGTCTGGAATTGATGAACAAACAGAAGAACATGGTCTTGCCAGCAAATTCAACAGAAGTTCAAGATACAGTCAATGTATCCTCTCAACCAGTGCATGAGCATTAACCTCGTTGCAGGGGTAGACCCCCATCGAGCAACAAAAAGAATATCCACAAATGAAGACCCAATTCTTTTATATATTTAATCTATTCAATATGAAATGAATAATTTATGAAAATTTCTATGTTGTTTATTTTGGATTGCTTTTATAGTTTTTATGTGAACTTAAAAAACGTTTGGTTAGCTTTTTTACATGAATATTGCAATGTTATGTTGTTTCTGTTGGATCGCTTTTATAGTTCTTTTCCTCTTTTGTGATGCCTCTAATATGTTTGTATAAAAATGGTCTAATTATATTTTCAGCATCATTCGCTTGTACAATTAATACTGTATTTGGAAACATGTTTTTGACATTCGATGTCAGTTGTCAGTATTTCATAGTGAATTGTGCATGATATTTAATATTAATTGAATAATATTGAGATCAACTATTTAAACTTAAAATTTATACCGATCTTCCGTAATTTCTGTAACTTATAATAATTTTCAAGTTTGACATTGTCAACTAAAACTTTTCTCACAATATAGGATTCATATATTTCTTTTAAATCAGTAACCTCCAATCTAGTTCTCAAAACAAGTATTTGTTCATACAGTTCATTCAAAAACTTTGTTGTTTAATAATTGAGAACATGATAATCCAATTAATTTCAAGATTACTATATCAAACAACATAAAAGTTATTTTAGCAATTCTACCGGACATACTCACATCTACATTTTTCTTGTTATAACATTAATGAAAAAATTACTAAAATTAAATGGAGAATGGTCCTATTACCGGACCAACCATAAACATATGTTATACTTATTTTATTCATTTAAAACCGTAACAAAAAATTTAATAGTTTGAAAACAATAATTGATTCGAAATTTCATAGTTTCATTATTATTATTTAAAAAAAGAAAATAAAGATTTTCATATATAAAAGTATATCAAACTATTAATGTTACCTGTTATATAATTTGATCATATTTCATATTCCAAACATTCAACTTGATTGTTCATAGACTCAAAGGTTCAATTTTGTTATTCCTGAGTGAAAGGTGCAATATTATTATAATTTTTTTTTTTACACGAAATAGTTTGTTCACTGTTTTATACTAATTGTGGTTTAATGTTATATTTATTTGTGTTGGCATCCATCAATCAAGATAAAGCATTTTCACAAATGAAGTCCCAATTACATTATATACTTAATCTATCAAATGTGACATGATCACTTTATCAAGACCTCAACTTTTTTCTTGGATTGCTTTTGTAACCCCTACTGCTGCTTTTAAAATTCTCATCGTCACTTTCTTTCTGCTCATTTCCTCGTTCCCTCTCTTGCAATGTGCTAACATGTCTGTACAAGAATTGTCTATCCTGTTTTCAGCATCATTAGGTTCAACTCTTGCCACCATTTTTCCAGACACATCTTTGATTTTTGGTGTCAGTATTTTGTATTCAATCACGTTTGACATTGATGATTGTGATCCATATTCTCCATTATTTGCCTGTTGTTTTTTACAAAACATTGATATCACTTCAATATTATGAAAATTAACTATCTAAGAATAAAAATTATATTGACCTTTTGCAATTCTCGTAACTTATATTCACCCTCAAGATTCTCATCAATCAAAAAAAAATTTTGTGATAGTATAAGATTTGTATCCTTCCTTCAGATTCATAATTCTCAACTTGATTTTGAAAACGACCTTCTGTCCAGACAGGTCACTCAAAACTTTTGGGATATTCTTCGATCATTACCTTATCTGAAATTGAATATACTTCTTATTGCATTTATAATACATAATTATAAACAGTAAAAAATAAACAATGATATACCTCATCCGAGGATATTTCGATTCCTTGTTGCATTTGTCACAAAATAAATAGGTATTAATATCAGGGATTTTCTTCTTGCAATAGGTGCAGGAATTGTAACACCAACCATATCTATCATCAACTTCGGTTATCTTGGCTTTAATTATATTCTCCATCACCTATACAATTGTAATTTCTGTTCACAAACTATGTTATACTATACCTCATCAACATCATGCCACACGAGATTGGTAACATGTTTGAGTGATGTTCTATTCTCAAACATTTCCTTCTCAATCAGAACTTGATTCAGAATCTTTTTCTGTAATTGAATTACTAGAAGAATTCCCATTCTGAAATAAGAAAGAGTAGATAAAATTTTAAATATGATTCCATCCGTGAAATTACTCTAAAAAGTTGTTTATCAAACACATACTCTTTCTATAGAGAATGCACCTCCCCAATATCTAAATTTATATAAATTCTAGATGCCGAAGTTGTATTGAGATATAATCTTCCTGTATGGAAAAAAAAACATAAGTTAGTAATCGAAAATATATTAATTTCATGTAATATATTTTTATTACCTTGAAAATCTTTAACATTTGTTGAAGTAACTATTATGACAATTGGGTTGGTACTTGCTGATTGCAAATCTTCACTTATTTCTTCAAAAAAAAAAAAAATTCCCCATAACGTAATGTCAATTGCTTCTCTGAAATTAATATTAGTGTAAATTATTTAAAGTGGAAGAAGAACGTGAAAACTTTAACAAAGGAATTTACTCTTCTATCTACAATCTGATGTCTCTTTTTTTATTTTTGTTGACTTGATCTCTTAAATATCTCCTATTGCATTCAAAACTCCAATGACATCTGCATATAATTTATCATATTTGATGTACAAAAATATTTCTCATGCATTTAAAACACAAATATTCAAATTAATTATACCTGATAATAACCTTGTATCATTCATTCTATTATAAAGATCATGAAGACCAACAAATTCAAATGTATATATTGGAATAACAACTCTCGGTTCTTTTATTTCTTGTACAGTCGTGATCATGAGAAATTGTATACGATATATATTGTCAACAGGTTTGTTAGAGGGAGCAGATGGTATGACTTTTATATGTCTGATCAAATATATCGACCCTTCATGAAGTTGATTTTTAAACTTTGCGATCCTATTCTTTGGTATCGAGGCATGAATAACTTGATTCTAAAAAAACAATGAAAATCACAAATTTAAATGAACCTGTATAAATCGGAAGTAAAAGTCTTAAACATTATTTTCAGACTATATTTTATACCTGTTCATCAATCAAAATCATGTCAAGGCTCATAACTTCGTCAACAATTCTGAAATTCCTACATTTCCACAATCTAGATACTCTGACAGTGACCATCCAGTCATCTCTTGATTCATCAATATCTTTAAGAAAAGTGTTAGACATTGTTATGACTTGCTTGCAAAAAGAAATTCATCCTTAATACAATTCAATAAAAGCAATAAAGATTCCCAACCGAGATTTTACAACTGAAACAGATGTTGTTGTATCACAATTATAAATAAATAAAATAATATTTCAATTTTATAATCTAATTCATACTAAAAATATTTTTTATCACAATTTAATAGTATGCGGAATTTTTTGTTCGGTATTGAAATTTTAAACTCCAAGAAGAACTTACTGATTTACAATTGTCACTACAATATTGTTCATCAATTTCTTTATTACAATTCTATAATATTATTATACGCAAATTAATAGCTGGTATAGACAAATTCATAATCCAACATATACAACATTACAATAGAAAGATAAAAACAATTGAAGGTATCACATTACCTGTAATAGGAACTATATCTCAATTATGCCAAGCAAAGCAATTGTGTGTTTTTTTTTTTTTTTTTTTTGGGAACAATGCTTCATGATACACTTTCAAGCAATGTTTTTAAAAACCGACTCGAGGCAAAACCTAGCAGCTAGCCGTGTCCCAGGGCGACCGGTTGAAAGAGTCAATCGGTCGGGTCAACCATGATGTCAACATAGTGACATCAAAAAAAAAAACAGATTTCAAAATTTAAGTTCCCTGAGAGAAAATCATTAACAAAACATAAAGTAACATCAATATAATCCATGTTACAACTGATTTAGGGTTCAAAATAACAAAATTCATAAAAGAAAACATGGTCTTCTTCACCCAATGATCTTCATTCTTCAATCCATCCTCAATTCACCATATGTCAGGTCACATATCATTATCATCATTATCAACACCATCTACAAAAAAATTCATCAAAAAATGAAAACCATAAGTTAAAACTTCTCATTTTAAAGTTTAAACTAATTGAATTTAAACTAGCTACCAAATTCAAATTGCTTTTTAACACACCAGCCAAGCAAAACCAAAAACCCAGGAAACCCTAGCCCACACCAGAAGGGACTACAGCAACCAAAAACACACTGGCCAAGCAAATATCTGGCACGAAAGAGGGGATTGCAGCAGCCACAGGCCCCATAAGCAGAAGAAGTTAAAACAAATTAGTTTGTTTGCTTCTTATTTGCTTTTACCTTAAGGCTTATTCTAAAGCGCATTCTAAAGCATTATGATACATGTTTATAGCATAATTTTTTTATAAACCACGATATTTGTTGCCAAAAGAGACATCCAGATAAACACAACCATAATCATCAGTCAACGCCTCCATTCATTTACTTCGAACCAAAAACACAAACCTCAGTCAAGTTCTCAAAAGAAAGGAAGAGATCGACAAACCAGAGAAGATGAACTGGAGCTGACAACGAAGATGAGCTGCTGCCAAGGATGAAAGCAAGCCTCCACCTCTAATGAAACAAGGCTGCCGAAGATGAGCTGTTGTCGTTGAAGGAGGAAATCGATGAGAGATGAAATACAGAAGTTAAAGAGAGATGAAAGCATTGAAAGGAAGAGACGACGGTACCTAGCGAAGATGAGTTGTAGCTAATGATGAAGAGCTAGAGATCGATGGTGAAGAGAGGAAATCGGGCAACTGGGAGTCACAGTGGAAGATTTTTCAAGCAAAATGTCGAAGGGAAACGGTGTAAAATGGGTGAAAATCGCTGAAATTTGGGAGGAGAACAACGGTGAAGAGACGAAATCGGGCAAATGGGAGTCACAGTGGAAGATTTTCAAAGGAAATGTCAAAGGGAAACGCTGAAAATTGGGTGAAAATGTTACAATTTGGGTTTAGGGAATAAAAGGGTTTTTTTTAAGTTGACCCAGTCTATTGAAAAAAACGATTGGACCAGCGGGTCGATACAGTGCCTCCAGTCCAACCACGGGCTGAATTGGATGAATTAAAATCCCTGGTTCTTTGCATCAACCGGTCCGGGCCGGGCTTTAAAACATTGCTTTCAAGTACCTTTACTTATTTCTCTTAATCATGTACGACCACCTAAACAACTATGTATATATAACAACACATTAATTTCAAGAGTTATGTATAAAACCTTTCACATTCACATAAATACTCCTCACACTTCACATTAATTTCGCATTGAACATAGTACATAGCAAATACAATGTATTGATCTCTTTCAGATAAATATCTATCCACAAAACTGCATCAAATTCAATAACAGTTAATAAACAGCATAACAATAATAACAAAATTAAACAATGACTGGGATTTTTTTATTTTTGTAATTTTTTTATGTGGATAGCTGTAATTCTTATTTAAGTTGCATTTGATACAAACTTGTACTATTATGTGACATAAACGGTACAATTTATTTCTTCAACACTTTAACAAAAACACTACATTAAAAACGACATTAAATATCATAATACCAAACACATCAATCAAAAAGGAAGTACATTAACCCATAATTAAACCAAAATTTTGATATCCTGACCATTAATAGTAATATCACATTGAAAGTATCACATAACAGTACAATGCACCCATCAATTTTGGATAAAATTATTAATAGTACAAATCCAACACATCAAAAATGAGCAATTGTAACGCTACAAATCATGATATCAAGAGACTAATACCATTAACAACAACATTAAATATGAGAACACCAAGCATCATCAAAATATCGAACATATCAACGAAAAAGTAAGTGTGCTAACCCATCGGGCTGCATGATTAGTTTGGCACTTTGTTTATTACAATTTATCCGCATAAAATACGATGATTCAAAAACCACACCTTTGATATACCAAATAAATTACAACACAACAAATGGTTTATTACAATGGAAATCATAACCTTTATCGTTTATAGATTGATACTGAAATTTTTAGTTGAGAGAGACATTAAGTCGCATCAATTTTTTTAATAATATTATAGTTTGGTACCTTTGCTGATATAAACTCAAAGAGAAATCAAGCCACTTTATTTTTTATTAACATTATAGTTCGATATCTTTAAAAAATTGTCTAACAAATTGTATGGAATTCGTTGCCTAACCATTGTGTATAATTATGATTGTTGAAAACCTTTTGTGGTCGATAACTTCACTGTCAAACCATCAATTTGGCTATAAAATGGTGATAAAGCAAAAATCGATTATGATATCATGATTTAAGAATGCTTGGAATTTCGACAGATCAAGGTATCATCCAGGTCTACATTCTATTGTCAAACCATAACCAAGATGTAATTAATTGTATTTATAATTTGTTACAACTTTTCTAGGAACACTGCTAAACCATGAATTTGAATACTTATCCATGATTTAAGGATGGTCGAAATTTGGATAGCTCGATATATCAGAAAGATAAACAATTCAATCTATTCCTATGTTAGTCACTCCCACGTTATTTTTTATAGTCAGACCAAGTTTAGGCAACTTGCCTGATACCAACTTAGAGAGACATTAAGCCACTTAATTTTTTATTGATATTGTTGTTCGGCAACTTTAAAAAATTGCCTAACAAATAGTATGGAATCTGTTGCTTGACAATTGTCCATAACTATGATTGTTCAAGATATCCAAATCTTTATATCATCAAACGGTTTATATATCAGATCGAATTGGTTGTAGTCAATATACGATGATTGGTTGTAGTCAATACACAATCCAAAATTTATCCATAAGGTATCATTGAGGTCTACATTCCATTGCCGAACCATTATCACGATGCGTTTATAATTTGTTATAACTTTTATAGGAACACTGGTAAACCATGAATTTTATCAAAATTTGAATACCTTGACACAATTCCATCTGTCCCTATTTTGGTGATCACATTCAGATAAATATTGGGATTTTTTCATTTTATAATTTTTTTACGTGGACAGCCGTAATTCTTATTTAAGTTACATTTGATACAAACTTATATTATTATGTGACATAAATAGTACCATTTATTTCATCAACACTTTAACAAAAACACTACATTGAGAACAACATTAAACATCATAATACCAAACATCATCATAATACTGAACACATCAATCAAAAAGGAAGTGCATTAACCCATAATTA
The DNA here is from genome assembly GCF_008641045.1 of Pistacia vera. NCBI lineage: Eukaryota > Viridiplantae > Streptophyta > Magnoliopsida > Sapindales > Anacardiaceae > Pistacia > Pistacia vera. The sequence continues at coordinate 780,739 of NW_022196445.1, forward strand.
AACCAAAAGTTTGATATCCTGACCATTGATAGTAATATCACATAACAGTACAATTACAGCATAGCAAATGGTTTATTACAATGGAAATCATAACCTTTATCATTTATAGATAGATACTGAAATTTTCAACTAAGAAAAACATTGACCGCTTCAATTTTTTTTATTAATATTATAGTTCGGCAGATTTGCTGATATAAACTCAAAGAGAAATTAAGCCACTTCATTCGGTATTAATATTATAGTTCGGCCTCTTTAAAAAATTGTACTGATAAATAGCGATGATACACAATTGAACATGCACCCATTACCCCCCCTCCCTTATTAAGACCTTTCGAATACCAATGCAACTAAATACGAATTCAATACGAAGAAAGTCTTCCAATGTCAATACAATGCACCTATATAATTATAGATAGCAATCCTAGACAAATGTCATTAAACCACAATTAGTAATAGCAATCCAATACACCTGTATACTTGTTATTAATGCACATCTTTGGAATGTCAATGCAATGCACCTGTATTATTATTATTATTATTATTATTATTATTATTATTATTATTATTATTATCAATTATTAATACGGATCCAATTTTTCTAACTATTTAATAATTATAGATGCAGCAATAAATAACAATCCAACGTGTCAATATAGAGCAATTTGATTGGCTTGTCAATCCAATGTGTCAAAATGGAGCAATTCTAGAGCACCCAAAATGTGCCACATGGCGAACAACCTGCATGGGTATTCACCTTATTAATGCACATCTTTGGAATATCAATGCAATGCACTTGTATTATTATTATTATTATTATTATTATTATTATTAATACAGATCCCAGTTTTTTAATTAATTAATAATTATAGATGGAGCAATAAATACCAATCCAACATGTCAAGATAGACCAATTTGATTGGCTTGTCAATCCAATGTGTCAAAATGGAGCAATTCTAGAACTTCCAATATGTGCCACATGGCGAACAACCTGCATGGGTATTCAGCTTTATATATATATATATATATATATATATATATATATATATGCCTAACCATTGTCCATAATTTGATTGTTCAAAGCCTACTGTGATTGATAACTTCGCTGTCAAACCATCAATTTGGTATAGAATGGTAACATGGCAAATACCAATTGTGTATCATGATTTAAGAATGCTTGGAATTTGGATAGATAAAGGTATCATCGAGGTCTACATGCCATTGCCAAACCACAACCAAGATGTAATTAATTGCGTTAATATTGTTATAACTTTTCTAGGACATTGCTAAACCATAAATTTGAATACTTGTCCATGATCTAAGGATGGTTGAAATTTGGATAGCTTGATGTGAGTGAATAGATTCGCTCAGCGGAAAAAGCAAGAATATAAAACATTAATAATCAAAATGAATCTAATCATCACATTAAAGACCCAAAATCCAGGCAAAGATTATAACGTCTTGATTTGTTATAAAGAAAAAACAGTGTAAACAAAAATCTATATAAATCAAAAGTCTAACCCATACAAGGATTCGGAATACATTACCAACGTTTGGAGGCTCCTTCAATATCTCTGATTTTATCTCACTCCCAATTCAAAGTAGAATCGCACTTATGTCGTCCACACGAAAATAATCCGTAGAACTATCAAGGGATTTGCTAGATCTTCTTGATGGCTTCAAGAATCCAAGTTTCCAATGAATCAAGAAGAGAAAGAATATTTCTCTTCAATCAATGAGTGGAGCGTGAGAGAAAGAGAGAGTAAAAGGCTAGCTAGGGTTTTTTTATTGAATGAATGTTCTATGTTTTTAATTTTAAGTTGCACTTGTATAGTGCAACAATTAAAAATCTTATTCCACTTAGGAATAGCCATGGGCTCCAACCCTAATTTACACTTGCAACCAAACACCCTGGTGTGTTGTCGTAGGCACCCGAATTAAAACCTAAAAACACATGTAGTAGTATGAGTAAGGATCATTCCCACGGAGAGTGTCTAGCCGAGTTTAATGTTATGTGAACAAGGCTGGGAGGGGGGGGGGTGTTTGAGTAAAAACAGAAACAATTTCAGGAAAAACAATTCAAATTAAATTATCAAAATAACAAACCTTGGTCTAAGTCAACATCCACCATCAGAATCTTACAACTGATCATTGATGCAAGTATATATCAATTCATATTTTGAGTATTCACCGTTGGAACTATTTTCCTATCTCTCCTTAGTTGTAGTTAATTAGGAAACAAGCGATCCAATTAATCTTACTACTAAACAACCCTAGACAAGCGCTAAATATTTAATCTAGTGGCAGCCTTAAGAACTAGAGAGATCGGTGAAGCTTAACAACACAAACACAAGTGGTTGTATTTAATTTAGTTGAATGTCCTTCTTAAGATTTAATAATTCCTGACGCAACAAACTCTTAAACCTTAATTACTTCACAAGTTAAAGGGATCAAACAATTACAGATTTGATATCTAACTTAATAGTAGATTGCAACAAATAATAAACTAGTAGGCCTCCTAGTAATTAAACGCAACAATCATAACAATATGCATGGAAGAACATCCAATACTCAATGCATAGAAGAACATCCAACACTCAAAACATAAATTGAACACTAAAAAATTAGATTAGATCTCACAGTTTTATTGATTCCAAGGCCTCCGTTTCCTTCAACCAAATTCTAAAGTTTAGCCACTCATGGCCATAATCAAAACTCAAAAGAGAAAATTCCAGAAGAGAGAAAAGAGAGGCGTGTGTCATCCCCCAATCTGATCTCTCTCTACTCTTAAAGATATCCAATTCAAGTATTTGAATTCTACTAAATCTTCTAAAAGTATTCTAATATCCTAAAATAACATTTATCCTAATCTGATTCTGATTAATTGAAAATAAAATAAAGTCCTAAAATAAAATAGGAAAGTGGTGTGTCCAGCTGTAACTTGCGTGCAAAAGGTCTTCAAATCTTCCAATAATAAACTGCCTATTTGAGTTGCATGACAAGGCGGAATGTTCCAGAACATCAGCAGTGCAGGTGCGTCAACTTCAAGCCCGATTACAACCTTGATTCAGCGAGTATCTCTCCAAACTCAAAACATGAAAGTTATAGATCTCTTTCTTACGGTTCCACAGAATTTTTAATCATCTCAATCGGAGCTCGGATGAGAGAGTTATGCCCAGATTACGAAGTGATGTCGAAACTGTCTGAATTCACCTAATTAGTTCTGTTTTGCATTTAACGCCTCCATTTGCATCCTAAATCAAAATAGAATAATAATGAGTACATTTAGGCAACAAATAAGTATAAAAGACTAGACATTAAGGGGGGTAAATATGTCATTTTGCATTCTCATCACACCCCTTTAATTGGTATTTTAAATTTTAATTAATTATTATTAAAATCAATTAATCTATATATAATAGTATATTAACATTTAATTAATAATAATAATCCATTTAAATATATGCGCACATATATTTAAATATAATCTCACTAATTTTTAATTTTAATATAAAAATTAAATGTAGGCAACAACCTTTGCAAATTTAATTGCACTATAGAATTACCAAAATGTCATTTCATCCTAAAAGACGAAAATACCCCTTTCACAAAAAAAATTCTTAAATTATCTTCTAAATGTCTGACCCGTAGGCTCCTTATCATATCGGCAGTGAGTAGTATCGCGATTAATTCCAATTAATCATCTCACTACACACAGACCAAGATTGGACCCTAGCAAGGCATCATGGCCACCCGATAGATTCGGATTCAGCGAAATCGCAGCCTGTCAATGATATGGTTACCGTGCAATCAAATCCTTTCATCATCTGTTATCTCATCGAGGCTGAGGTATAAAAATAGTGTCAACCTCAGCTATCCTTGATATATTTGTATTGAGTTGCTGGACCAATGACCAGAATAATAAATTGGATTAAGCAACAACTCAATCACACTGTGGCCACAGCTTTAGTGTCATTGCCATTCACTAAATTGCACCGTGAGATAACTTCTCCCGTGCCCGAGAGTGATGAATCCTTTGTCGATCCACCATAGTCTTGACACACTCCTTGATGTAGCCAATCACTACCATATTGATAGCTCTGAATAGAACTACTTTGGGCAAGTGTCAAACTACACTGGTGTACAAGGCGCTCCAGTGATCTCAAGTCTAAGGATCACATGCACCACCATTCATTAGAGGATTTATTCCATAAACATTAGGGTTACCATCTATATGGAATCCTCTAGTGGGTCTATCCAGTGAACTTGCCTATAGCAAGACCATGTGTCACACCAGGTTGTTGGCAAACAACCTTGACAAGTGAGATCAGTCACTGTCTTTCGATAGGGTTTTCAACACTATGATAGCTTTGTTGTATTATCTGTGTCCTTGGTCAAAATAGTACTAAGGCTACAGACATTTCTAGAATGGCTACCATATGTGATCATAGGGTTCTCACTATCAAGATTTGAAACACTTGATACCATCGTCACGGTTCTACCATCCTAAGGACATATATCAATATATATGATATGATTTAAGTGATATAGTGAATAATGCCTTTTATTGATTAATAAACATTATTACAAAGAGTGAATTCCACAATAATTGATTGGCTCTAGGACACTTACTCCAACACTTGATATATCAGAAAAATAAACAATTCCATTTATTCCTATATTAATCAATCCCAGCTTATTTTTTATAGTCAAACCAAGTATTAGGCAGCTTGCCTGATACCAACTTAGAGAGACGTTAAGCCACTTAATTTTTTATTGATATTGTAGTTCGGCATCTTTAAAAAATTGTCTAACAAATAGTGTGGAATCTGTTGCCTAACCATTGTCCATAATTATGATTCTTCAAAGTCTACTACGGTTGATAACTTCACCGTCAAACCATCAATTTGGCTATAGAATGGTAATAGAGCAAATACTGATCCACAATTTATCCATAAGGTATCCTTGAGGTCTACATTCCATTGCCAAACCATTATCAGGATATGATTGGTTGCATTTATAAGTTGTTATAACTTTTCTAGGAACACTGCCAAACCATGAATTTGATCGGAATTTGGATACCTTGATACAATCCCATCTGTTCCTATATTGGTCACTTTAGGAATATTTCATTGGTGCAAGACCAAAGGAAAGGATAGTAAAGATTTTGTTAAACCTATAACTTAGAAAACATTATAAGAACATCAAGATGTTTAAACCTTCTGAATGCCAATGCAATGTACACATACTGAGAAAAGAAGTAAAAAATGCACACATACTGAGAAAAGAAGTAAAAAATTGTCATCCATAATTGGGCGGCATGATTTGCTTGGCAATTTGTTTGTTATAATTCATTGCATAAGATATCATGACCCAGAAAGCACACCTTTGATATATTACCTGAGTATTAATAAATACATAGATGATTGGGACACATACAGTTGAATACACCAAAATCACTGTATATTGACTACAACCAACAAATCTTTACATCATCAAACGTCAAACCGCAAATGTTTATGCAAACAAAATAACTTGCACAATAACAATTATCATAATCCAGCAACACCAAACTCGGAATAACCAAATCTCTGAATCACCATCACCATCATACCGAGATATTAACCATGACACTCCCACAGCACAAAACATTGACATCCATAATGACCAAGTATGATACAATAACATTTCATTCATAAATCACAAAATCGAACCTCAACTACTATCGGATTTTGCCACCCTGTGACAACAATGCACTGAGCATCACAATTCGATAATAGTTGAGGACTGATCGTGTCACCTGAGACCAAAGTTAGCAAAAACAATACTCACACAAGTCTTGTTAACATAAAACAATCCATAAATGCTTCATGTAGCTTAGTCCCAAAACAAATGCTTACATATCAACTGGAACAATCAGATAGCATGGCCGAAAAAATAATGCTTAATCTTTAGACAAAGTACAAACCATGAATATTTAATGTTACTCAGTGTCAACAATCCAGGGAAAAACTAATTGCCCCTCACATGAACATATCAACAATAAATACTCACTGTTAGACTGAAACTGCAAGCTGCAAGCTGAAAATAAAATCAGCAAACATCAGTGAGCATATAATTCACACTAATCGATTGCAACCATAGACATACCAAATCAGTGACCTTACCGAAGACTTAATAAACACAACTTGGTATGGAACACGCTTGCCATTGTATAAACATGTCAAATTTTTTCCCTGTAACCTGAAAATGAAATCAACAAATTCACATTTTATGCCGATTGACCGGCAGAAGAGACACATCGAATCAATGACTCTACCAAAAAAATAATAAACACAAGTCCTCGATTCCTTGAAAACAAACATAACAAAATGTAATCGATCTTCATGTTAACATTGTTAAGGAACAATTATCCATTCATATAAAAACTAGTACCTAAAAAATGGAAACAACAAAAGTTAATTAATATTCACATTAAAATTATCAAGGAACACACTTACCGTTCGGAAGGAATAACACAATCAATCATTCAAATCAATTGGCCGAACAAAAACAATCATTAAATCTAACAATAACTATTAAAATAGTTGAGAGACATACTTATAGTTTTGCATTAAAATACTTAGAAGATATACTTTCAGTTCAGAAGAACAAATCAAAATAACAACTCATCGAACAGTATTACCAACATCCTGTCTTTATGCCATGCCAATTCATAAATCTCTGACCTGTAAACAACAACAAAAACATACGTAAATAAAAATCCATTGATCAAAATGCACGTGAAGAACATACATATTATTTCACTAACTAAAATAACATATAAACAATTAACAAAAGACCAGACGTATTATTGATGCCAACTAACAAATTGTGATGATATACAACTGAACATGAGCCCCTATTATAACCCCTTATTTAGACCTTCTGAATACCAACACAATTAAATACGATTTCAATATGAAGAAAGTTTTCCAATGTCAATACAATGTACCTATATAATTATAGATAGCAATCCTAGACAAATTTCATTAAACCACAATTTAGTAATAGCAATCCAATACACTTGTATACTTGTTATTAATGCACATCTTTGGAATGTCAATGCAATGCACCTGTATTATTATTATTTTTTAATTAATTAATAATTATAGATGGATAAATAAATACCAATCCAACGTGTCAAGATAGAGCAATTTGATTAGCTTGTCAATCCAATATGTCAAAATGGAGCAATTCTAGAGCTTCCAATATGTGCCACATGGCGAACAACCCACATAGGTATTCATGAATCTTAGAGCTAAAAATATCTCATTAAACCACATATCCAACGTGGCAACAGAGAGCAATTCTAGAGCTCTAAAATAAAGCAATTTTAGACTAAAAAAATAAGAAAATAAAAGAAAAAAGTGTCCTACATGTCACTCAAATAGGTATGCTTTTACCTTTGGATTTGGAATACTAATGCAACAATTAATCTCTCTTTACATCATCACCAATAAAATTCAACCACATGGCAACCACAAATCCTATGTGTCAAAATGGAACAATTCTATGAGTTCCAAAATGTGTCACATGGCGAACAACCCGCATGGGTATTTTATATATATATATATATCATTAAACCACATATCCAACATGCCAAGGGAGAGCAATTCTAAAGCTAAAAAATAAAGCAATTTTAGAGCTAAAAAAGAAAAGAAAAGAAAATAGAAAAGTGCCATACGTGTCACTCAAATAGGTATGCTTTTACCTTTGGATTTGGAATACCAATGCAGCAATTAATCTCTCTTTACATCATCACCAATAAAATTCAACCACATTCTATCAGTTCCAAAATGTGGCACATGGTGAACAAGCCGCATGGTTATTCAGCTTTATATATATATATATAGACACACACACATATATATAGTATATAGCATACATATGTATATGTATAGTACATATGTATATGTATATTATACACATATACATATGGATATGTATAGTATATATATATATATATAGTATGTAAAGATTGTGATGTTTTGTGACTTTATTATATTATGTAAAGATTTGTATATAAAGAAAAATTAGTTATGGGCCCATTATTTTATACTCATCTACATGTATATTTTCTTATATATTTTTCGTGAGTTTTACTGTTTATTTTACGAGTATACTAGCTAGAGAGAGAGAAAGTATTACATAGCAGCCACAGGGTTTTAAAGTACAAGGAAAGGAGAGAATGGTGTGCAAACTTCAAAGAGCCTATATGGGCTAAAACAGGCGCCTAGACAGTGGTACAAGAAGTTTGATGGGTTTATGTGTAGTAATGGTTTCCTCATATGCCAAGCAGACCATTGTTGTTATTTCAAGAAACTTGGTAACTCCTATATCATCCTATTATTATATGTAGATGACATGTTGATTGTAGGGGCTTGTAAATAGGAAATAGACAAGCTAAAAAGGCAATTGTCAAAGGAGTTTGCTATGAAGGATTTGGGAGCTACAAAACAAGTCCTTGGTATGAGAACTACCAGAGATAGAGCCAAAGGTTTCTTGAAGCTGTCACAAGAAGAGTATGTGAAGAAAGTACATAATAGGTTCAACATGGGTGGAGCAGAGCCAGTAAGTACACCTTTGGCTATTCATTTTAAGCTATCCAAAGATCAGTCACCTACAACAGAACATGAGCGAGACTACATGGCCAAGGTACCTTATGTATCAGCGATTGGCAGTCTTATATATGCCATGGTGTGTACAAGACCAAACATAACACATGCAGTAGGAGTTGTGAGTAGGTACATGAGCAATCCAAGAAAGCAACATTGGGAAGCAATAAAGTGGATTCTCATATATTTGAAAGGTATTACAGATTCAACACTATGCTTTAGGAAGTTAGACTTAGAGATACAAGGTTATGTGGATGTTGATATGGTTGGTGACATTGATACCCGCAAGAGTACCACAAGTTATGTCTTTACATTAGGTGATACAGCGGTCAATTGGGTTTCAAAGTTTCAAAAGATTGTTGCTCTTTCTACTACAGATGTAAAGTATGTTGTTGTGACAGAAGCTAGTAAGGAGCTAATATAGTTACAATGGTTCCGAGAAGAACTGGGTCAAAATTATGAGAAGAGCGCTTTGTATTGTGATAGTCAAAGTGCAATTCACTTGGCAAAGAACCCAGTCTACCATGCTAGGACAAAACATATAGAAGTTTGTTACCATTTTAGACGCTTAGTTTTGGAAGAAGGAGTTATAGCTCTCAAGAAGATTCAAGGGAATAAAAATCCAACTGATATGTTATGAAGGTGGTTACCATTAAGAAACTGAAGTTGTGTACAACTTCAGTTGGACTTCTCGCTTGAAGAAAGATGTTACAAACAGAGAACTGGTTGTAATTTTCTTATTTTGTATTGACAAATTATACATCAATAAATAGGAAAATAAAGAACTAATCTAGGAAATAAATAATCTAATCTAGGAAATAAAAAATCTAACTTCCTACTTTACAGATTTGTTCCTATTATGTATTGATTACAATCCTAATATCCTATTATAGATTTATACACTTAATCATGCAATATCTGTAAGATTTTGCATGATTATCTACAACACTCCCCCTCAAGATGGAGCATAGATGTTAATCATGCCCAGCTTGTTACAAATATAATCAATCCGAACCCCATTCAAAGCTTTAGTGAAAACATCTCCTAGTTGCTCTCCAGTCTTCACATATCCTGTAGAAATTAAACCTTGCTGTATTTTCTCACGAATGAAATGACAGTCAATTTCAATGTGCTTAGTTCGTTCATGAAATACGGGATTAGAAGCAATATGAAGAGCGGCTTGGTTATCACACCACAATTTTGCTGACAAAGAGGTCATAAGACCAACTTCAGTCAAAAACTGATATATCCATATTACTTCACACACAGACTGGGCCATAGCCCTATATTCCGATTCTGCACTAGATCGGGACACAACAGTTTGCTTCTTACTTTTCCATGAGACCAAATTTCCACTAATAAAAACACAGTAGCCCGTAGTGGATCTCCTATCTATCTTGGAACCCACCCAATCTGCATCAGAGAAGCACTCAATATTACTATGTCCATGATTTTTGTACAAAATACCACGTCCTGGAGCTCCTTTCAAATAACATAGAATCTGTTCTAACGCTGCCCAATGATCAACAGTAGGGGAAGACATGAATTGACTTACCACACTGACAGAGTATGCAATATCAAGACGATTGACTGTTAGATAGTTCAACTTTCCAACCAGTCTTCTATACCTCTCAGGATCTTCAAATAGTTCACCATCTTTGATAAGTTACGAATTAGGAAACATTGGCGTACTACATGGCTTAGCACTTAATTTTCCTGTCTCAGTTAATAAGTCAAGTACATATTTTCTTTGAGAGAGGAAGATGCCTTTCTTGCTCCTTGTTACCTCAACCCCTAAGAAATACTTCAACACTCCTAAATCTTTTGTATGAAACTGAGTGTGAAAAAATGACTTAAGTAATGAAATCCCTGTAGTGTCACTCCTAGTGATGATAATGTCATCAACATATACAACAAAAAGAATAATGCCAACTGCCGATTGTTTGTAAAAGACTGAGTGATCAAACTTGCTCTTTGTCATTCCGAACTTTGTAACTACCTCACTAAACTTCCCAAACCAAGCACGTGGACTCTGTTTCAAACCATACAATGATTTGCGAAGATGACAAACTTTCCCACACTCCTCATGAGCAACAAATCCATGTGGTTGCTCCATATAGACTTCTTCCTAAAGGTCACCATGTAAAAAGACATTTTTTATGTCCAACTGATGTAATGGCCAAGAATGAGTAGCCGCCATAGAGATAAATAAGCGAACAAAAGTCAATTTAGCCACAGGGGAAAAAGTGTCAGAATAATCCACTCCATAAGTTTGAGCATACCCTTTAGCTACAACACAAGCTTTAAGCCTAGCCACTGACCCATCAGGATTTACTTTAACAGCAAACACCCATTTGTATCCAATAGGCTTCTTTCTATAGGTAAGTCAACCAAGTTCCAAGTACCATTAACATCTAAAGCATTCATCTCTTCTATCATAGCATCACACCAACTAGGAGAGATAAGGCTTCATGGACAGTTGCAGGAAGGGAGACAGAGTCTAGTGATGCCACAAAAGAACAAGAAGAAGATGATAGGTGATCATAAGAAACAAATAAAGAGATAGGATAAGTACATTGACGTTTACCTTTCCGAAGAGCAATGGGAAGATCAAGATCACTCAAGGTTGGATCCAACGATGAAGAGTCTTGGGTAAGACATGAGTCTAAGTGTCTTCTTGACGAGGAACACAGGTATCGGGATCACTGGAGACTGGAGCTAACGACAAAGAGATTGGTACAGGAGGTTCCTATCGACGAGAATAGACAATGCGAAATGGAGGTAGTGGACGGACAAGGGGTGGTGCTAGAGGAGGAACAGTAGGTGGGGAAGACTCAAGTGTGGGAGTAGCCGATAGGGATGTGACAGTATAGATTAGTAAGTCATTGTCCTCCCCTTGACGTGTATAGGTAGACGAAGTGGGAAAAAAATGGGTGTTTTCTAAGAAAGTAACATCAGGTGACACCAGATATCTATTAAGACTAGGACAATAACATCGATATCCCTTCTGAAGACGAGAGTAACCTAGAAAAACACATTTAAGAGATTTGGGATCTAACTTGGCCACCTGGGGTCGAACATCACGAACAAAACAAGTACTACCAAATATCTTTGGGGCAATAGGAAACAAAGCTTAGATGGGAAGAGAACACTGTAAGGAGTGGAACCATTCAGAATAGAGGAAGGCATGCGGTTAATTAGAAAACAGGCCGTGGAAACTGCATCGGCCCAAAACTGTTTAGGAACTTGCATTTGAAATAATAGGGCTCGAGCGGTTTCAAGAAAGTGCCTATTTTCCCTCTCGGCTACTCCATTTTGGGACAGTGTGTCAACACAAGAGGATTGATGAAGAATGCCATGTTGGCTCATATAAGACTGAAAAGAACTCGAAAAATATTCTTTGGGATTATCGCTTCTTAATGTCTGGACAGAAGTATTAGATTGAGTTTTAACTTTAGCACAAAAGGCACAAAAATGAGAAAACAACTCAGAACGATTTTTCATTAAATAAAGCCAAGTTACACGAGAGTTGTCATCAACAAAGGTAACAAAATATTTAAATCCAGGTTTAGACATAATAGAACACGGACCCCAAACATCTGAATGAACTAATTCAAAAGGGACACTAGCCCGTTTATTGACTCTTGGACTTGAAGAAAGACGGTGGTGTTTGGCAAATTGACATGACTCACAATCTAACGAAGATAATTTATTAAACTGAGGACATAGTTTCTTTAACAATGGTAAAGAAGGATGTCCTAACCGACATAATCATGCATATCTGTAAGATTTTGCATGATTACTACAACACTCCCCCTCAGATGGAGCTAGATGTTAATCATGCCCAGCTTGTTACAAATATAATCATCCGAACCCCATTCAACGTTAGTGAAAACATCTCCTAGTTGCTCTCCAGTCTTCACATATCTGTAGAATTAAACCTTGCTGTATTTTCTCACGAATGAAATGACAGTCAATTTCATGTGCTTAGTTCGTTCATGAAATACGGGATTAGAAGCATATGAAGAGCGGCTTGGTTATCACACCACAATTTTGCTGACAAAGAGGTCATAAGACCAACTTCAGTCAAAAACTGAATATCCATATTACTTCACACACAGACTGTGCCTACATATGGATATGTATAGTATATATATATATATATAGTATGTAAAGATTGTGATGTTTTGTGACTTTATTATATTATGTAAAGATTTGTATATAAAGAAAAATTAGTTATGGGCCCATTATTTTATACTCATCTACATGTATATTTTCTTATATATTTTTCGTGAGTTTTACTGTTTATTTTACGAGTATACTAGCTAGAGAGAGAGAAAGTATTACATAGCAGCCACAGGGTTTTAAAGTACAAGGAAAGGAGAGAATGGTGTGCAAACTTCAAAGAGCCTATATGGGCTAAAACAGGCGCCTAGACAGTGGTACAAGAAGTTTGATGGGTTTATGTGTAGTAATGGTTTCCTCATATGCCAAGCAGACCATTGTTGTTATTTCAAGAAACTTGGTAACTCCTATATCATCCTATTATTATATGTAGATGACATGTTGATTGTAGGGGCTTGTAAATAGGAAATAGACAAGCTAAAAAGGCAATTGTCAAAGGAGTTTGCTATGAAGGATTTGGGAGCTACAAAACAAGTCCTTGGTATGAGAACTACCAGAGATAGAGCCAAAGGTTTCTTGAAGCTGTCACAAGAAGAGTATGTGAAGAAAGTACATAATAGGTTCAACATGGGTGGAGCAGAGCCAGTAAGTACACCTTTGGCTATTCATTTTAAGCTATCCAAAGATCAGTCACCTACAACAGAACATGAGCGAGACTACATGGCCAAGGTACCTTATGTATCAGCGATTGGCAGTCTTATATATGCCATGGTGTGTACAAGACCAAACATAACACATGCAGTAGGAGTTGTGAGTAGGTACATGAGCAATCCAAGAAAGCAACATTGGGAAGCAATAAAGTGGATTCTCATATATTTGAAAGGTATTACAGATTCAACACTATGCTTTAGGAAGTTAGACTTAGAGATACAAGGTTATGTGGATGTTGATATGGTTGGTGACATTGATACCCGCAAGAGTACCACAAGTTATGTCTTTACATTAGGTGATACAGCGGTCAATTGGGTTTCAAAGTTTCAAAAGATTGTTGCTCTTTCTACTACAGATGTAAAGTATGTTGTTGTGACAGAAGCTAGTAAGGAGCTAATATAGTTACAATGGTTCCGAGAAGAACTGGGTCAAAATTATGAGAAGAGCGCTTTGTATTGTGATAGTCAAAGTGCAATTCACTTGGCAAAGAACCCAGTCTACCATGCTAGGACAAAACATATAGAAGTTTGTTACCATTTTAGACGCTTAGTTTTGGAAGAAGGAGTTATAGCTCTCAAGAAGATTCAAGGGAATAAAAATCCAACTGATATGTTATGAAGGTGGTTACCATTAAGAAACTGAAGTTGTGTACAACTTCAGTTGGACTTCTCGCTTGAAGAAAGATGTTACAAACAGAGAACTGGTTGTAATTTTCTTATTTTGTATTGACAAATTATACATCAATATATAGGAAAATAAAGAACTAATCTAGGAAATAAATAATCTAATCTAGGAAATAAAAAATCTAACTTCCTATTTTACAGATTTGTTCCTATTATGTATTGATTACAATCCTAATATCCTATTATAGATTTATACACTCCTATTTTACAGATTTGTTCCTATTATGTATTGATTACAATCCTAATATCCTATTATAGATTTATACACTTAATCATGCAATATCTGTAAGATTTTGCATGATTATCTACAACAAAAGAAAAGTTGATGTCACTGCTGATGGAAGTGAAGAATTGAAGACATGTTGAATTAGTCTCCAAGTAGGAGATTGTTGAGATTGTGGAGTCAAATTAAATCCAAATTAGAGTTGGATTAGGATATGGATTTTCCTAATTTGTGTTTAAGTAGAATTGTTTTCTTTTAGGAATACAATTGGGAATAGGATTATAATTGTATTAGGAACTAAAATATAATTCCTATTAGGATATGGGATTTGAGTCCTATTAGGAATTTTGTCCCATGTATTACCTATAAAAAGGGGTTAAGTCCTAGAGTTAGATATCACAAATTGAATAGAAGGCAAAGCTACATTAGAGAGTGAGAGCCACCAAATAGGGTTTAGTGAGTGAGCCAATTTGTGAGGCTTGTGAGAGATTCTTATATTTTCTTTTCTTCTTCTTCATAGTGAAATTTCGCAGTGGCAAAGTGGACATAGCTCTCATACGGAGAGTGAACCACTATAAATCTTGTGTTTGTGTATGTGGTTATTTTGTGTCCTTTGTTCGCACTATTTTTCGCTTTTAGGGATTTAAGATTTGCTAGTATTCAATTAAATCCCCTCCAATAGAATCTTAGGTTTTGGGTTGATGTCTTCGGCTGCCTTCTGGTGACTACTTACAACGACTGGTGAGTGTTAACAGTAAGGTAGACTGGCGATGGAGTGGCGGTTGGCAAGTTCAGGGTTTTGGGTTCGTGTACAGTGTTAACGATAAGGGTTAAGGGTTGTTAACAACGACTTTTTTCAGCGAACAACGAGGTTTTTGGCAACTTCTAGTGACGGGTTGGTCTTCTAAGTTGTGACTTTTGAAGTCCTTAATCGTTGAGGCTATCAACGATAGGGCTTAAGTGTGCGATTGTTTGAACTTCTAGAGGTAGTCATCTTTATTTATACTTTCTTTGTTTTCGTTTACTGTAGGTTGTGTTGAAAAGAATTGTAATTTTGTTTTACTGTTTTAATTTACGATTTGGTTAATGGCAAGAAGATATGTGTGTTGCTTTCGTGTACCTTAGGGTTTATGGCGTAAAAGTATGTTTATCCTTTTAGTTTATAATAGAGTTTAATGCAAAGGAATATGTTTGTTTTGTGGTGATTTCATGATATTGTTTGTTTTAAAAAAAAAAAAAAGACTTTGTTTTGGTTTGTTAGGTCGAGGATAACAGTCACAAGTTTGGAAAGAAGGGTCCAACTCCTATTGAGATTGGTGTTATTCTTCAAGACTCTCATGGTAATGCTCAGTGCAAGAGCGTTATTGGAAGCAAGCTTCTGCGGTTGTTAGAGAAAGGAAGGACAAGTTGTTTGGTTGTTGTTGAGAGTAGGATCCAAAGTATTGCTCACTACTACAATAAAAGAAAGAAGCTTCTTCTGTCTGGAAGTAGTAAGCCTTCACCACTGTTGCGGAGTTGTAATTTCTATGACTTTACATGGTTTGCATGCGTATGATGTTTTTGGCTTTAAATATTGTGTGGTTGTTAGCTAAGTTTCTAGTTTATACAATGACAGTTATACGTTTTAACCTTTGTGTGTTTTTTTTGTTACTGTTTTCTCATAAAACAAGTTTGTTGTTGGGAGTGGAGTTAAAACTGTGCGTATATGTTATAGTGAGCAAGAGAATTATTGGTAATTGACATTCAAATTGCAACTGTTGTTTATAATATCTATGTAATTGTGGTAAGGTTGATGATTTAAAGCGTCATATTTTTCTACAGGTGGGTCAAGAAACTTATCAGAAAGAGACAATTCGTGTGTGACCGGAGAAGCTTGGCATCCTAATAATGTGGGTATCTCCTTCTTTATCTTTTGCAGTACCTTTTTTGAGCATTTGTAATATGTGCATGTATGTATAAATTAATTCTTTACATTCATGGTTTGAATGTGATCTTGTATGTTGTTGTTGCTGTATGTGACGCTTTCACTACTTCATAAAAATCTGACAGTGGAAAAATGTGAAAAAAAATTATGGGTTGTCAGCAATATAATTGTGAGATTTGTCAGATAGCGACTAGTTAGTCATCATTATAATACCCCGTATTTTTCTTTGTGGATTTTATTTAATTTTATATATGTGAATCTAGGGGGTAATGTGTAAGAATTGAAACCTTTTGGGCATGTTTAGTAAGAAATAAGACCTGGTGGGCTTGTTAAATAGTTTCGCTTGAGCACTTGTGCGAAATTGGAAGTATAAAAATCTTTCAGGGACATCATGAAATTGATTAAAGATTAGAGGTCTTACTAACATTATGTCAGGCAAGGGCACATGCAAAACAAACTAATGATGGGCAATGGTTTACTTGATTAAATTAGATGGAACTAAGACAAACTAACAAAAAATAAATAAATGATGAACAAAAACCAAGGTCAACCAAAGAAACATAATGGAGCAAAACAAACTAATACAACAAAAACCAAGCCTAAACCCAAACACAGACTACTTAGTTAATGACTAAATAGCAATATTACTAGATTAGTCTTCATTACTCATAAACATTTACAACTATATGCATATGCTACATGCAATGTTAGTAAAGTCGAATACAAGAAATTAACAACTATTAATTACTTTTGTTGATACCACAAATTTGCATAATCTATTACGTATGACAATCATCCATGATTCTGACCAGTTCAAAATACTATAAATATATATATGAAATTAAGAAAATTTGCCATTATTCTTTGTCTATGCATTTATCTTTTTTTGTAACCTATAAAGTTATCTTCATTTTTTTGTATACAACATGAAGTTGTTATCAATGCTTATTTTCATTTTATCAGGCTTTAAAAATTAAACTTTGCTCTCTTGTATTTTGCAAGATGAAACCACGAAAGTTCAATTTCAAATTTAATTTGTTTAGAATTGACTATGAGATACGGAATGTCAACCTCGACGAATTCAATAAAAAGTGCTGTTAAGGACATGAAGAAATGTGTGGCCAAGGAGAATGAGGAAGTGAACCTTTACCTTGCTGAGAAGTTTAGGGTAAAAGCCATGTTACCTATGTCAAGGGAGAAATACTTATTAAACAGTGATGATGATGTAACATTTATTTTGGAGCAATATGGGTTGAAAAAGGTGTTGGACATTCAGTTGTTTGTTGAAGCTTTGCCTGTAGAAACAATAAAACCATTACTAACTTTGCCAGAACCTAGCACAGGCTTTGGACCTTCTGATGAGCAACCAGAAGTTCCCCAAGAAAAGGGATTTTAGGATGAGTTCCATTCGAATGATGTTTCCAATGATGATGATGAGAATGTAGATGGTGGGGGTATGTATGTAGATGGTGATAGGGATGTATGTACATGTAGATGTAGAAATTGATAGGGAGGTACAAGGAGATGTAGATGGTGACAGTAATTTGTTTCATGAAGGTAATGTGGTTGGTGATAATGAGGGTCAAGATGGGGCTAAAAGTGGGGGCATTTTGTCTAATTTTGAGCGTAACAATGAAGAAATGGGTGAAAGTGGGATGAATATGTTGTCAATACACTGAGTAGGAATATGAAATGAAATGAGTTTAAGTATGGGGCCGATGGGAAGATTTATTTTAAGGTGGGGCAGGTTTTTGCAAGTGTGAACCATTTTAGAAAGGTTTTAAGGATTACATAATTCAAAGAGGCTTTGTTGTGAAGAAGGTGTACAATGAGAGGAAGAGGATAAAAGCAATTTGTAAACAGGAAGGGTGTCCATTCCACATTTACGCAGCATTAATGGTCAATAGGCAATATATCAAATTAGAATATACAAGCACACTCACTTGCCTCAAAGTCTACAACAATCCTAATGCCACTCCTTCATGGATTGCCAAAAAGATGGGTGACTTTATTAGGTCTCACAGAGGGAGTTATGTGCGGCCCATACATGATGAACTTGGAAAGGTTCATTATTTGGAGGCATCACAGCATAAGCGATATAGGGCTAGGAAAATTGCCATCAGTATGACCGTGAAAGAACATGCCGAGTCATTTGCATGGTTGTTCAAGTGCTACCACATTTTATGAGTCACCAATCCTGGGTCAATGACAAAGCTAAGGGTGATTAGAGAAACTATGCCACCAACTCCTAAGTTCAAAAGGTTTTTTCTTAGTTTTTTAGCGCAAAAAAAGGGATTTTTGGAGGGATGTCGACATTTCATTGGGATTGGTGGGTGCCATCTCAAAGGGTACTATGGTGGGGTTCTTCTATCTGTTGTCTCAATGGATGCTAACAGTGGGGTTTTCCCTTTGGCCATCTGCATTTGTGAGGTAAAGTATAATGACTTTGGGGGTTTTTCTAGAGCGTACTACATAATTTTCTTGGAGATGTTAATGATGTCACATTCATGAGTGACAAGTAGAAAGGTATATTAAATTCCTTAGAAATTCATTGGCCGCAAGCAAGCACTAGATATTGTGCTAAGCATGTGTATGCCAATTACAGAAAAATATTTTAGTGGTCTACTTAGGAAATTTTTTTGGGTTATGAGTAGAGGTGGAACATTTGGGCTAGGTTAGGTGAGTCAACCCTAACCCTCGCCTAACCCAGCCCGTAAAGATGCGGGTTACACCCAGCAGCAACCCCCGGGCGGGCCGGGTTACACAATGGCAACCCGCAACCTGACAGGTTGCTGTTTTGTCTCTTTTGCAAGAGACCCGCCAACCCGCCGGGTTGGCCGAAAAAAATAAAAATAAAAAATTTTATCTTATTTTATTTTTCAAATTACCCCTTTACCCTTGAAATATAGCCGTTGGAGGGGTCTTTTTCGTCACATCTTATGATTTTTGTGTGGATGAATGTGTAAAGCTAGTTAACTATTTTTTTGGAATGGAATTGCTTGTCCAAATTTGTACAGTGAAAATGGCATAAATCCTATTAAGCATATTTGTTCTCAAATACAAATGTTTCAATGCTCTCTTGGGTTTGTCCTATTTTAAACTCTCCTACTCTGCTGGGTTTGTCCTATCAATGTCATGCTCTTCTTATATCTACATTATAAAAAATAAAATAAAAAAGGCCTGGAAAGATTCTACAACTATAAATATTCTATAGTGTCTGTATTATAAGTTTGTAGAAATTCTAAGAGAAAGTTATTGTTTTAATCTATTTCAGGTCATAACCCTTGGAGATCATCAATGGCTAGCAGTACAAGAAGCATCAAAATTAAAGCCTAATGTTTATTTACCATCTTCGTCACCTAGGACAGATCAAATACAGGTCATATTTTTGCTCTATGTATATATTACTGATCATAGATTTATGATGGTGGCATGTAGGGAGATGGAGACTGAATTGCATTAGATATTTTTAAATGAGAATTATGACAATGATAATGAATTGACTTTGATATTTTTGAATGAGAGTTGTGACAATGACAGTGAAGTGATTTTAATTCCAATATTGTGTTCTCTCCATTTAAAACCTGTTTGTTTTTTTATCCAGATTGAAGATCTTTGAATTGTCTTCCCCCTTTTTTTGGGTTTTAATTCAACGGATTGAATTGTGATTCTTAAATTTGCACTCTTGCCAGGTTTAAATTGACAAAATTCATTATACAAATGTCAGTTTATTTTGCATCAAACAAAGGGACAAAATGGTAATTTCAGTTGCTTCAAAATTTTAAAATCCCAACGGTTACTGATTAATTTTTAGCATTAGAGACAAATTGGTAATTTAATCTTTACACATAGTTGGAGGTATATTAGGAATTACAAGGAATTACACAATTAAAAAGAGGTATATTGGTAATTCACTTTGTTGACATGACATATATTAATAAAAAAAAAGACTTATTTTCAGTCAAACAGTTAAGGGTGTTTCAGTCTTTACACTGAAAACCATTGTATTTAACGGAATTTACAAACGGAACATGACAATTGGGTAATAAATTGGTATTTAGAAACTTTTTGGGTGGGAAGTTATGAAGGCAAACCTTGGGTGGGAAAAAGTCGCTTTACTCTAATGTAATAACAAAACTTTTTCTGAAAGAAACAAAAATGTTCCCACGGTTAGTAGGTAAAGTACTAGTGAGGTGTTAGAATTTATATTGTTATGGGTTAATAATATTTATGAAATTATCTTTTTATTGTTTATTTTAACACCTAAAACTTAATTGTAGGCAGATTTTTGTTATTTTAGAAACTTCAAAAAGATTTTTGTTATTTTATCAACTTAGGGGAATTAATGTTGTTAACTAAAAAATAATAATAATCATAAGGGGATTAATTTTTTATTACTAAACTCCACATGGAAAAAAAAAAACTTATTGGACTTTAAAAAATATATATATATATTTTCATGGACTAAATGTTAGTACTCTCTAGGTTAGAAAAACTCATGTAAACATAACATGGAGTCTAGGAAAATCTTAGTCATCATAGAATAATGTTTATTCTATTTGTAGTATTGTATTGTAATATTCGTTTTCACATTGTGGTCAGGTTCTTATTCTTTTTTGAAAAAAGCCTGGTATTATCACATATTTAAATGTTTTTTTATTTGATTCCAGACATTTATTATGTATCTTTTGAGATGAATGATGCATGTGGCCTTGTGACCCAACCCACAAACAAAGTGATTTGCTTGCGTTACTATAACGCAAACTCATTGCTCAACTCAATATCACCCAAATTAACAATTTTAAATCATAATAATGTATTTAATACTTATTTTCTATGATTTTGTTGATGGATTTAGACAGCTTTATGACTGTACCATATTATGTAATTGAAAATTTTCTTTCTTATTTATTAGTCCTAATTAATAAGAGTTGAAAAGTGGTTCAACATTTAATTTGTTTTAAATGAGGAATTAAGGTTCAACCCTCTTCACCAATCAACTCTTTCCAATTAATATTTGTTTTATAAATGTAATTTAATAGAAATTTCAACATATATATAATATTAAAATTATCATAATAATCTTCATTAATTAGGAAGACAATAGTAACAAATTCTAAATTATTTGTAGTATTCATTCATACATCCATAACCATAACCATAGTGTGTGGTTAGGGTTAGCACACCACTACTAAACTAGTTGTTGATTTAACACCTCCAACCTTCTTTTTTTTTTTTTTTTTTACCGGGATTCCGGGTTATCTATGTATACCTCAACTAATCTCCTGAAACCTTATAATTATCGGTTGGAGTGTTCGAGCCAGTTTATACATACACCTCAACTAACCCTTGGACCTTAAACTACCGACCGGAGTGTTCGAGTCGCTTATACGCACCTCACTAATCCTCTGGATCTTAGATCTACCAGCCGGGTAAGAGCTCTAATGGTTATCCTCATTAGCACCGAGAGGGACTCGACCTCAAGACCTCTTGAGTAATACACCCAAGAGTTCTTATTGAACCACTTTGTCACCCCAAGTTAGTTTGCTCCACCTCTCTCACTCTCTCCATCATCAATTATTGAGAAACTCTCAAATTACACAAATAATTATGCAATTAATTTATCTTCGATAGGATATTTTTGTCTTTTGTTAAAATCATTAGCCTGCTAAAACCTCCGGTGTAGATGTTTTAAATCCATACCTTTGGGGTTCCATGTAATTACCCTAAAGAAATAATATTTACATATATAAAAGGAAAGCACGTCACCCAAACCCACTTGGAAAAAAGATTTATTTGTTGCATACTTGCATTTGCATTCTCTCTTCACCTTACTAAATTCTCTGACTCTCTCTGTTTATTAGAAAACAAAGAGAGTCGTCAGAGAAAACAAAAAAAATAAAAACCCTATTACCTTTTTTTCTCTGCAACAACCGAAACGATTCGATCTCCACTGGCTAACAGTAATCTCCCCCGACGAATCATCAAGGTTACGCTCGCTTTGTCACTATTTCGATCGCTTTCTCTATTTCTCAGATCCCTTTCCTTCAAAATAACCCATTCAATTTCGTCAATTGAAGCTTCTATATGAATGATTACTTGTTCTTTCAGTTTTATGCTCTAATTCCGGCCGATTCTCGCTCTTTTTTATTGGTTTGATTGTGTAATATAGGGAGTTTAATTGATTGAGATCTTTGCTGTCGATTGGACGGTGAAATTAGGTTTTTGTTGACATTTTTGTGTTGTGTTTTGAACTTGTTTTTTGTTGATCCAAACAGGAAACTCACGTCTCCTTAGTGAGCCAGGTGAATACTTGATTACCTCTTATTTTGAGTTCTGTGCGTTTAGGTTGGTTTGTTTGGGTTTCGGTGAGTTGATTTGTGGTTTTTGGATACAGCTCCCGGGATAAGTGCTTCACCGTCGGAGGATAATATGCGGTACTTCAATGTCATGATTCGTGCCCAACACAATCGCCATATGAAGGTAAATTGCCGAGTTTGTACATTGTTTTTAATGTCTTAGAATTCTTATGGTTGCTTCGGTTATGTAAGCTGGAATCCCCATTTGCGTTCCAGAGCTTTGTTCATGAAGACTGTCTATCATAGACTTGGATGATGACAATTGTTTGAGGAGTTGTGCTTTTAAGTTTCCTCTACTTTCAACATATCTTTCATGGCTTCATATAGATTTTACATACTCTGTGCAGTGCTTTTTGGCTGAGATGTGTGATGAAAGTGGTAGTAAATTTCACTTATTGCTTCTAGTCATTTATTTGGCTTGTGCTTGCACTTTTCATGTTTTTTTATAAAGTAAAGAGATCCAATACTTTTATTTTTATCTAGTAAGATAAATCAATTGAAAAAGTTCTGTTATTGAGGTATAGCATCTCCAGGTTGCATGTTTTTTTTTTGACCTTTAACTATTACTTTTGCTCTCTGTCCAATATGATGCATTGTTTTCATTTGTTTAGGAGGTGTTTTCAAGTTGGAACTGTTTTTGCCTGAAGAATATCCATGGCTGCTGCCCAGGTACTTAATTTCATGGGCTTCAATCTATACTTTCACTATCTTACTTTTTTGAAAGTTTCTATTTCTTATTGTATATGATTTTCTGATTCTCTTATTTTTATGTTATTCAATTTTTTGGTGTTGTGACAAAATGAGAAACTTGAGAATCGTCTGTGGGATGCCTTTTTGATGATTTTTAAACAACCGGAATCCTGTTTGACCAACACATCTTTGGCTGTAAACTTTTGATACAGCCAAAGAAGTTAATCTTGTGCTTGTCTTCGCATTTACATGGATGCCCAAGGTTGTGATCTAGGTTTTAGATGGACTCTGTCCAGTCTTAAGTTGTTGGTTTCAATATGTTTTGAAATTAATCCAATTTCATAATCGAGGACGCTGGTAGGTATATTGAAATTGGATCTTTTTCTAGTCTCTTCTTTGTTGTGGTGGTCTAAATTGGCTTGTTTTCTTAGGGCACTTGTTCTTTCTTTTTAAGGATTATTACCCTTATAGATTCCTCTATTATTACCATGTCATAGCCCTTGATTTTGTGTAGTTTGTAAGGTTTAATTTAGGGTTCATAATTTCAATTTTGTGTTTGCCCTAGACTGTCCACTTTTTTTTTTTTTCATAATATTTTCTTTGTAACAGTTTCGATTCCTCACCAGATATATCCTCCTAACATTGACAAGGTTGGTTGTAGCCTTTTGTGCTCTGACTCCTTGATTTAGCTAAAGACTGATGTTAATATGTCCTTACCAAATGAAATTTGTAATGTAGCTTGGAAGGATATGCCTTGATATTCTGAAAGACAGTGGAGTCCAGCTCTCCAGATTCGAACTGTACTTTTGGTATTTGTTCTGACTTTGTATTGAAATTTGCTATGTAGGAACCTTTTGTTCTGAATCTACACTGGTTGTTCAGTTTATATGGTGTTTTGAATGGGGAAAAACTCACCTTGGCATATTGCTAAAGCCTTCACAATATTTTATATTTTTATGTGTTTAACAACTTTTTGTTATATTTATATTTGCTCTTCTATTTATGTATATAGTTGACTGCCTTCACGATGTGTTGTAATTGTAATTTGAAGTTTATATGTCTTAAGATTAGAATAAACTTAGATTGTTATTTTTTGGCATTGTTATTCTGTTAGCATTCAAGCACTTCTGAGTGCCCCAAATCCCGACGATCCACTCTCTGAGAACATTGCAAAGCACTGGAAAACAAATGAGGCTGAAGCTGTTGAAACAGGTAATGTTGATACGTTTTTGTTGGTAGTTGAAGAAAGGTTTTGATTTGGAATTGGAACTTATATGATATTTTTGTTTGGATATTGCAGCAAAGGAATGGACACGTTTATATGCGAGTGGTGCATGACGAATGACATGGTGGAAAGATTTACTTATCTGAAATAACAATTGTGCAATGTATGCTATTCACTGTCTATTTAAAATGGCAAACTTGGAAGAATTGATGATGATGTTTGAACATTGAGAGTTTGATATTTTAAAAAGCTTCCAGTTACTCTGCCTGTTTCGTCTTTGAATTTGTATGAATAGATTATATATTTCTCCTCTTTAATTCTGAATTTAAGAATTATTTTCTACTATGTAGTTTTATTAAACACAAAAGGAATTGAATTTTGAAATTAAATTTCAGGTCACTCAAATTGGGATCGATGTGATTGTACTATAAGATTTCTTTTTTTATTTTGGTTGTGAATGTTAATCATTAATTTTATATCAATGTGACTCATAATGAAGCATTTTATTGTTTGTATTTTAAAGTAGGAAGACAATTATTGAAGTTCACTTTTAAGAAACAGTCAAAATGTCGAATCGCCAAAAGCAAATGAAACCAATAATTCTCACGTGAATTATTGACTAAATATCGGGCATGTTTGGTTTATTATTTTTATCTATATTCTTAATCCTATTTTCCAAATAATGTTTGGCACATTATTCTAGAAATATTATCTTATTTTTTTAATTACTTTTAGACCTCATAAAGTTATTAATTTCATCAAATACACCTTGAAAAAAAGTTTAAAAATTATTAAAAACACCCCTGTGACCCATACTTGCCAGATTTCGGCAACCACCGTTGGTGGTAGTCGGAATCTGTACAATAGCCCATCTGCCGACCAGAAATGATCGGAAGTTCATCGATCTGGCCTTTTTCGGCCAGATCCACCACGGATCTGGCCATGAGAAATGGCCATTATTGAGGTCAACGACGGCCAAATCTTGGCCATCGTTGACCGAAAACGACGGTCATGTCTTTGGCCAAAGATGGCAGTCATTTTGGCCTTTTCCGGTCGTCGCGGCCACAACAGACCGTATATCTAACCTTTTCCGGCCAAATCTGTGGTGGATCTGGCCGGAAAAGGCCATAACGATGCGTTACGACACAGATCCGACCGGTCTGTGTAGTAACACGATTTTCCGGCCAGAGTCCGGCGGTGGTGGCCGGAATTGGGCGCTATAGGTGGTGGGGGTGTTTTTGTCATTTTATATATTAGGGTATTTAATTAAATTAGCAAACCTAAGGGCTTTTTCATAAATTTTTAAATTTTACCTCGTAATACTCCCCTATCCAACTACCCAATATTATTCCCAAAATCCTATCCAAAATAATAAACCAAACGCACCCATCATTGTTTTAAACCCGACCCGGTAAGGCCACCGGGTCCTGGGTTAAACCGGCGGTGATCCAAAAATTTAAAATCTTACTCACTTGAAAATTTTAGTCAGTCCCTATAGGTTTGAAATCTAGAAAATACACCCCTGCAATCTGTTTGGGTTTTGACTTTTCCAGTCAAATTTTTGTTGATTCTAGTAGCCAAAATTCAATCCGACACCACCACCTAAACCACCACCTTCCACTCTTCAAAACCCCTCTTAACTTCGGAACTTGGTAGCACTCTGTCGTCGACTGTGACTTGTGTATACCATAGCGATTGAGTTGATTTTTTCGGCCAAATTCTGTCTTATTACGGCGGTGTCCAAAATTCAAACAAACACCACAGCATCCACTTTACAAAACCCCTCTAACCCCGAAACTTGATAGCCCCTCGTTCGTCATCCGTGGCTCACATATTTGGTTGAATTTTCTGACCAAATTTCAGCTTTTTCCGACGTCCAAAGTTAATCGGACACCACCCCTTAAACCACTAGCCTCCACTCTACAAAAGCCTCTAACTTCGACACCTGATGCCTCTCATTGTCGGCAATCAATTAGGATTTTGTGAATAGTGAAATGGTAACCAAACTAAAGAGGCTGTCGAGTCCTAGTTGGGTTAATTAAGAAAATATCAAGGTTCTAAAACCTGACCCAAGGGGTCGGGTCCTGGTTTGCTTGGTCCAACCGTTACAATTGGGATTCAGCAAGTTTGAAATCTTGCAAACACACTCCTAAAAAATACATAACAGTCCAGCGGTTTGAAATCTTGTAAATAACCTCTACGATCTGACCCTAATTGATTTTTCTGGCCAAATTCCAATTGATTATAAAGACCAAAATTCAATTTGACACCACCACCTGAACCACCGTCCTCTGCTACCACAAAACCTGTCTAACTCGGAAACTTGGTACCCCTCATTCGTCGGTCGTGACTCGCAAACACTGTCGCGATTAGGTTGATTTTTTTTCGGTCAATTCTAACCAATTCTAGCGTCCCAATTCAATCCGACACCACCACTTGAACCACTGGCCTCTACTCTACAAAACTCATCTAACCTCGACTTGGTAGCCCTCCGTTCGTCGACCATGACTTGCGTATTGGGTTGATTTTTCAGCTAAAGCCTAATTGATTCCACACGTCCAATAACACCGACCCACCCCTTAAACCACCAACCTCTGTTTACAAAACCCCTCTAACCCCGATACTTGTGACCCTCATTCGCCCACACGATCAGTTTAGGATTTAGTGAACATTAAAAATTGTAACTCAGATCAAGAGGACACCAGTCACGTGTCCAACCGGCCAGTCTAGTCTAGTTTCCAAAACACTGAAAATACTAACCTTAATTTTATAAAGACTATTTATTGATGAAATATAAATGATCTCATTAGGATTTATTTAGAAAGAATTTACCAAAATAGCGCGTAAAGTTTATTAAATAAACCTTAAGAGTCCTGGAGTGGTTTTACAATAAGAGGTTAAAAGCAGCGTTTGAAGTAGCTGATTAGAAAAAGAGTAGGAGAGCATCTGGTAAACGTCAATGAACTGTTCAATCAGTACACAATCACAAAAAAAAATACTTCTAATCTCATCACTAAGATTGATCAATATCCTCCAAGTTTTGCTTCCATTTTCCCGCTATAGTGGAATAACAAAAATGAGTACAAAAGATGATCATACCATCGAACGAGGGACATTGCGATTACATTTTATCACTGGGTATTCGTTTTAGCAGCTTATATTACCAAAAGTATTCCTCCGCTGCCACCTATGGGAATGAAAAATGATCGTATAAGGCAGGTGAGAGCTCCCTGTAGGTAAGGCAGTACTGCAATTGGCTGAAAGTGCATTATGTTAGTATAATCACAAGGAAAGAGACATGGGAATCTAAGGGACATACAGATGAAGATGGCTGATTTTACCTCCCATTTTGACAAGTCTGTACCACGATATGGGTAAGGACGACTAAGCTCCAGCTCAACAAGGAAAGTACACGCTTCAAGATCATGGAGCTGCAATTTAGATGGTGGGTTACTTCAGAAGAAAAAGGCCAGGTACTAACAGAAAAAAAAAAAAATCTTTTGAGTTATTCTAGAGATGAGTGGTAATTACATATTGCTCAGGCGATGCCTTGTTCTTATTGTTAAAATAGCTGTGCTAGCAGACGTCCCACCCAAGGTAGAATTGAATGGGAATGGAAGAAGCCCTCGGAATCCAATCAATCATCGAACTTCACCCACATAATCAGGAATGAAAAAGAAGAGGGTAGCGGTGCCACTCACCTCCAACACAAAACTACAGAACCTGTTGGTGCATCAGTTCAAAAATTAAGTTAATGTGTTCCTCTCTAAAATACTCAAACCATAATAAGTGGTTATCTCGCCTATCACACTACAAAAATTTATTGCCAGTTGATAAAATGAAGCTTTCACTTGTTCAATAACTTATGTATAGGGCTTAAAGCTGGCAAAATTTAGTGAAGCACCAGTGATTGGATAAATAACACTAGACTTCAAAGGAGAAATCTTGAAATAAAAAATCTAAGACACTCAGACAATGAAGCTCTTCAATGTTATTCACAATCAATAAAGTATCTATGCTGTCAAAAAGCTATTTATCATTCGGACTGAATATACTATTTGGTTATAGGCTATAAGGTTTTTGAAAAGTGTAAGCATTATACTTTAACATATAGGCTGGTTTCTAATAAGTTGGCATCTCAAGGCCACTCTCCCGCATTTTGAAGAAAATTTAAAATTTTTATTAACGAAATAATAGCATTTTTGTCAGTAATAAGTTTTTTTTCCCAAGTCATTATAAATGCAACTTTAGCAAACATGTCTACATCATAAAAACAAAGGCACAACAATCTGAACCAAAATAGTAGAAAGCATTTGTATCAGTAGTCTCAACTATCTTGAAGATTTTATGTACTTTTATATGGATAATTTTTCAAGGGTATACTATTGGGAAAGGGTGAATATCAGCACAATAATATAACCCCAGAACAGCCGTTACCTGTGCCTGCATCATCATGGTGCTCAAAATCTTGTACACCTCTATCGGAGCAGCATAACCATTAATCAGCGAAATGTACGAGAGTGGGAGGCACATAATATGAGACAAGAACCAAAGGCCTAAGAATTTTTGCCGACTGCACACCCAACCAACAAAAAACCATCAATCAAGTCCAGCGACATAGACGGACAGGTTATAGGAATATTAAAGGAGCCTACCGTGAACAGGAGAGAATATCAGCTGGATTATACTTGCTCGGAAGAGATCAGGAAAGCTATCAAGACAGCTGAAGCAGCAACACAAACAAGTGGGTATATTGGATAAAGGAACCTGCAATATGCTGCAGGTTAGAGAAAAAAAGGTTTGATAGAAATTAAGTTTTGAGGCAAACTTCTATAATCATGATTCGACCAATATTGAGAAAGGAAGGGTTTATGTCTTTATGATACCAAATGAGAACTCTCTGTCTGGAAACCATGCAATTATTATCACAACCTATGTGATCCAAGACTATCCAAATACTGCTATTCAATTTTAAAATATATTAAGATCATAAAACTATTTCTCACAATTTTTAAAAGTCATTTGATCCCAACCTTTAAAGTGATAAATTATTCAGTAATTAAAGGTCAGCATGGAAGCATATACCAAAAGGCATAACCTACGTGCTGCATGTTCTTGAATGTTTAAAGAGTACAATTAGTCAATATTTCTATAAGCATGATTAATGTCTCATAAACTAACTACTATCTCTTTTAAATTCAAATATTCTACATTGAACTACATATTTAAGTTAAATGGATAAATATGATAATAATTTCATATGTTAATATTTAAAGTTTTAAGATAGAAATTCAAAAATATTATGAAAAGGACACAAAGTTCATCTGATAATTCAAAGTAAAAGGAAACACAATATAGAATTGGAAAATCCATCAGCAACTATCCAGATTCATTTCATTCTCCAAAACGGTTTATAAGATAGTTATAAAATGAAAACAGCAATAAGAAAATAAGCAAGGACATTCTTGGACTACAATCAGATTGATCATACCTTTCTTCCTTGTGTGGTTGCAATGACATAAATGCCAACCAAATATAAAAAGGTGAGACCACAATCAACAGATCTGGGGCATACTTTTTCCTTGCAATCGGCAAAATTGCCAAGAAAAGCAAAGCAAGAATAAAACAAAAGTTAAAATTATTGAACCCATTCCTCAAATAATACAAAGGCCCTTCAGTTCCGTATAAATGGCTCTCACCACCTCCTACGACATTATATACCAACAAATTCAAAATAGATGATGTCCATTTTCCATAGTAGTGATAGTCAACATATACCGAAAGTGCCTGCAAAATTCAATTCTTTAGTGATACTCAATTAACGTGAATTGCAAGAAATAAGACTATGAATTCCAAATCAAGAAAAGCTATACATGTTAAAGCCTAGTGATCAAATTAACTTACAACAACGGCAACAGAGGTGACAGCACCAGCAAGAAATGCTTGCTTGAATCTTCTAATTAAAGAGTATAATACAACTGGCAGAAACGCCAAAATCGAGAACGGCCAGCCAAGCATTACTCCAACAGCTGACACTGCAACAGCCATAGCAGGTTTGTCTAGAAGAAATAATCCAGATGAAAGACTGATGGCATACATTGACAATGAGCTAGGTAGGAAACCTGGAATATTACGCAACATAGTGGAAAGTAGAGAAGTCAGATAAATGGAATATACAGTGTACAGGAACGCTTATTAATAGAATAATTAAGACCTAAACGACAGGCTCACTCACTAGTGCTAGCAAAGAAACAACCACTGGTTAAGCATAGCATCGCCAGAGCATAAGAAGCCAGACGCTTTCCATACTTCCTCGAAAGGGCTACCACCAGAACGGTATCTGCAGCAACAGAAAGGAGACCAAGAAAGAGCCTCACTGCATAGAATACTCTCACCTATAAGGATGAAAAATATGCAGCTATTAAAGAACAGTCTACAATCAAGAAATTGCAGAAGAAAGCTTCAGAATGCAAGAAAAAAATCTTACTTTCTCATCAGCAAACAACCAAGAAGCCGGTCGGCCCACTAATTCATGAAAAAGAAGGTATAAATATGACCGAAGTGCAAACTGAGAACTGCAGTGAACATATAAAAATGAAAAAATTCTCAATAAACTCTTCCAAAAGTTCAATCTTTAGCAACTATTAGAATGCAGTTGAGATTCCATTTCACAATCAACAATTGTTTTTCTTTATATCCATTCTAGGCGTTAAGCTCCTCGAATTTTTTAAAGTTAAAACTAAAATTTAGAGAAGAACCTAAAAAACATATATATAGAAAAAGAAAATCCTCCTATTCTGAAGAAATTAATATAATTGATTTTACATTACCTGTACTCCCACGTTTGGAAACCGGATTTGTAGAGCAAGTAGTGAAGCGGCTCCCAGTAATTGAAAACCTCGTCACAGTCGTGTATGATGTTTGATGTAGCGCTCATGTAGCGTAGCATACCTAGAGCCACCACCGGCAAGAACCACCTGAGTCCCTTGTCCTCGTCTCCGCCGCCGTCCGGTCCCTTCGTCGGCTTATCGTACTTCGTGTACGTGGACGATGATGGCGGAAGATCGGAAGGCTCTGACCGCCTCTGCCGCGTCGTTAGAGACATCAAGCTTTTAAAATGAATTCTAACTGTTTGTGAAAATGATCGTGAGAGTGAGAAACAAAGAGCAAATGGAACTCACTAAAGAAAGGACGCTCCGGCGTGGAATGATCCGTTGCTTCGACCCGAAGTAATATATGGTTTTTTTCACTTTTCTTTTCTAAACAATCACACCCCTATGTTTTAGGAAATAATAATTGATACCAAAATTTGTATTTATGACATAAACAACCCTTTTTACCACTGTGTCTCCTATAGTAATAAGAAGTTTCTAAGTAATTAACAAATTCATATGTTTCAAGGATTCCTAATCATGTTTTAATTAATTAACTCAACAAATTATTGCGTTTCAAGGATTATTATAAATTTATTTATTTCCTAATTCATATCAACTTCAAATCACCTCTCCAAAAGCTCTATAAATACTTTCACTCTCCGAAAATTAATGTGTATGAACTTTTCATGATGAGGATAATGAGGATAAATAGGATGAACTTTTCATGATGAGGATAATGAGGATAAATAGGATGAAGATGAAAGAAGAAGCTCAAATATAATCATCATCAATGGAGGAGAATATTTCAGTACGGAAGTACGTGGAAGTTTGCAGCAAAGAAGACGGGTTTCTGGGCTCGTACTTCGTGGCCAAAGTGGTGGGGAGAGTAGGGAAAGAGGGGCTAAAAGTCGAGTACACGACGCTGGTGTCAGAGGAAGACGAGAACAAGAGACTGCGGGAGGTGGTGCCGGCGAGGGACGTGAGGCCGTGCCCGCCAACAATTGAGGTTGCGGAGTTCCACAAGCTGCAGAAGGTGGACGCGTACGACAGAGAAGGGTGGTGGGTGGGGAGGGTTATTGGCAGAGTCGGCGGCGGAGATGAAAAGTATTGTGTTCACTTTGATAGTACTGGGGATAAGCTTGTTTATTCTGGTTCAATGTTGAGAGTTCATCAAGAATGGGAAGATGGAATTTGGGTTCCTTCTAGAGAAGAGGTTAATTTGCATGGATTTGCATGAATTAATTAACAGTTATAATATTGAATATTGATTATGGATTATTAATTAGGATTAAAGAAATATAGAAATATTTACAAAAAGAATTCGATTTGTATTCAAATTGCATTAAAAGGTTAAAGAACTTTCGTTTCCATTTTTTTTTTTTTTTTTTTTAATATGAGTTTTTATATCTATCATATTTTATTAAAGATTAAAACCTATTATTACAACACTTGCAAATTAAGTTACTTTTCAGTTTAAAATAATTATTCATATATTACTAAAATATATACTAAGAAGTCAAACATTATAGAATTACGAATGTAATTTACAATCAATTGTAAATAATAGTTTGTAAATATGATCTTTAAAACATTGATGATAAAACACATATTATTATGAGGGGTTGGATCACTCTATCATTTTTTTTCTTTTTTCTTTTTTCGATGATTAGGCGTGTCCGAACCAACTTACGTACACTTTAATTAATCCACCGAGACCGTGAAACTACTGGCCATATAAGAGCTTTAATGGCTACTCCTATTAGCAACCGAAGATAGACTCAAACTCATCACCTCTTGAGGGCATCTCTAACCTAGCGCTATTTTGGTATAAAAACACCAAAATGGCGTGAAAACAACCTCCAATCCAACGCCAATTTTTGCACCAATTTGGTGTCCATATACAATGCCACGCCAAATTTGGTGTAGCATTGTTCGTGCAGACCAATTTGGCGTGGCACTATTCAAACAGTATAAAAAAATATTTTTTTATTTAAATTTTGTTATTTGTATTTAAGTTAATTTGATTATTTTTTATATTAATATTTATAATAATAAATTCATAATAATTATATAATTCAAAAAATGAAGAAAAATTAAAAACAAAACTTTATTCAATGAAAATATTAAATTACAATAACTCAAAATAAAAATTAACACTAATTTAAAAATACTAAAATTAAAAGAAAATACAATATAAACTAAAATAATATTATTTAATAAAAATATCATTTCTAATATTTAATTAATATATATAAAAATAATGAGTGAAATAGATTAATTATTGATTATTACAATAAAAGAAAAAAAATATTTTAAAGAACATTCTTTTTAGTGTAATATTTAGTGCAATGAGTTGGAGATGCAATAGTGTTTCACACAAAAAATCACACCAATTTTGTGTGAAACTTGCACCAATTTGGTGTAACGGGTTGGAGATGGTCTGGGTAATACACCCGAAAATAACTATCAAATCACTCCGCCACCCAAAAGTTGTTATCACTCATCATATTTCATATTGTTAAAATATGTTAAGATCAAAAAAAGTTAATTAGTGGAAAAATGTTTGAAAAAAAATTTCAACCAAACAAATATTCAAATTTTTGCTATTGTAAGATATTATAGAAACATATTTAAAAAAAATATATAGATTTGAAAATGATTCTTTGAAATTATTAAAAGTATTTTTACATTTTAAAAATATTAAGAAGTCTGTAGCACTCCGTGATCCTACTATCATGAAATTTGTCTAGTAAAAACAGTAATTAGCATTGTAAAGCAACAACGAAATATAATATATATCAAGGCACTTTGTCAATTAATTCACTCATCACAAATTTGACAAAGAACACTTCCTGATGGCATTGCTCTTGATTCATCATCATCATCATCATCAACAACAAAAATAGTGGAAAGAAAACCAGAAGAATCTCACATAACATCACAAAGAGCTATTATATATTAAAAAGGCTCCATGGCACTACTTGTATTATAAAAACATAACAACAGTTTTACTAAGTTTTATAAGAGTTTGTTGCAACTATAACAATGCTGGTGACTCTGATAGTATTCGAGCACAGCAGCCTGATCGTATAGCTACACGGACTCGCCTCAATTTTCCGGTGCATATAATTATTGGGTATAGCCTCTGTCGAGAAGTAAACAGAAAGAAGAACACAAGCGAACCTCATTAATGACATCGTTTAACCGGTGTTCTGGAGTCCGGCAGCAATACCCTTCATGGTCAAGATGAGTGTGTCCTCCAAACCAGGGGCGTATTCACTTGATAGATTAAGTTTCACAAGCTCATCACCAGGTTTCCCTGATTCTGATTCCATAATTTCCTTCGAGATATGTGGCCGCACCTTCACATTGTAGTTTGGATCACGAATTCGTTTCAGCGTGTAGGCTTGGCACACGTTGAGAGTTGTGATGTATGAATCACGCAGCCTCAGTCTTTGCTTCAAGTATGGATCTCCTTCCAGAAGATCCTTGTGTCCAGCAATCTATACATACAAAAGAAACAATGAGTTCCAACTATTTGACAATTATCTTCAAAAATTATGGGGAAACAAGGGAGGCTTCAAACTTTGACAACATGGGGATGGTTCTTTTCTTATAAAACAAAAATAACTCATAAAGGAAACGAATGCGCTACCGAAAATAAAAACCAGGTACAGTATCATAAAAGAATAACAAACAAAAAAAAGGGGTCTTCTGTTGGTGTAAATTTACCTGCAGAAGAAGGCTCTTGGTTTCTTCATAGTTGGTCCTCAGCCTCTGTCCGAATGACCATAGGTCTTGAGAAACAAGTAGATGGTCAAAAAGGGCGGCTATCCCAGGGTTTCCCTTGGCGAACACCATTTCAACCAAATCAATCGTGACTCTAAAGAATGGCCATCCCTTGTACATCGCCTGCAGCATATGAAGATTCCTAACATCCTTCTGAATGACATGTCTGAATGCAGCTCCAAAACCAAGCCACACAGGAAGATGAAATCTTGTTTGTGTCCAGGCAAAGATCCAAGGGATTGCACGGAGAGATTCAATACCACCACTTGGCCTTCGCTTCGATGGACGACTTCCAATGTTCATTCGGCCATACTCCAGCTCTGGTGTAGCCTACAATTATATGCAGAACAGGATTGTTTAATTAATCACAAACATATCATTAATTTGAACAGATTAAAAAGAGACCACATGTGTGTACTTACAAGGCGGAAATATTCAACAAATCTAGGTTCATTGAACACAATGGAGCGGTATTCCTCTGTTGCAACAACAGCCATTTCATCCATCAGGGCACGCCATTCTGGTTTCGGTGAAACTGGGGGATGCATACCATGCTCAAGTGTGGCAGCTGTAAAACGCTGAAGTGTTCTGAAGCACAAGTGTTCTTCCCCAAATGATTGCTCAATAACCTCACCTTGGACAGTAACACGGAGTGAGCCATGAATTGTATCTGGTGGTTGAGACAATATAGCAAGATGGGTGGGACCACCTCCTCTTCCAACAGTCCCACCACGGCCATGGAACATAGTTAGTTTGACACCAAAATCCTTAGCAACTTTTATGAGCTCTTCTTGAGCCTTATATAGCTGCCAGGCGGCAGAGAACCGTCCAGCATCTTTACCTGAATCCGAGTAACCAATCATGACTTCTTGCTTACCATTAATCCGGTTTCTGTACCAATCAATTGAGAAGAGCCGAGACAGAGCAGCAGGAGCCGCCTCCAGATCTGCAAGCTTCTCAAAGAGTGGAACGACTCTAAGTGGCTGTTTCACATGACACTCACGCTGTAGGAGTTCAACAGCAAGCACATCAGATGGTGCAGTTGCCATTGATATTATATATGCTCCAAAACTGTCTGCTGGGAGTTCTGCTATGACATGAAATGTGTCCAAAACATCTGCAATTTCTTCAGTTTTAGGAAGATCAGGACCAAACAATGGTCGTTTGCCACTGAGTTCAGCTAAAAGCCATTCCTGTCGGTGTTCTTCAGACCATTCACGGTAGGAACCAATTTCCAAGTGCTTGGTAATGGCATCTAAGACATCAGTGTGGCGATCTGACTCTTGCCTGATATCGAGCCTAACAAGTGACAGTCCAAAGGTGGAAACTTGCCTCAAGAAATCCAGAAGGCTTCCATCAGCAATTGGTCGATCACCACAAGAGCAGAGTGACCTATAACAGAGTTCAAGAGGTTCCAAGAACTACAAAACAAAAAAACTAATTAGTAAAAAGAGACTACCGGAAAGTAGAAAAGAAAAATTCAATTTATGGGTTCATGCTATGATGTCCAAATCAACACTTGAGTATGATCTAAAAACAAAATCATTAATTACATAATCCAACTCAAATAACATTTTTCCCTTTTCTCTTGAAAATTACATTCTTAATGGTTCTTGTTACTCCAGAAAGGAGTTAATCAATCCCTTATGCAACGTAACCATGATTACAGATCTACACTGCAAATGGAGGTGGAAATGAATACCTAGTGCCCTATAGGTTGACCCACAGGTAGGGCAGAATAACATCAGAAAAAGAGCAAAAACTGTTTACTATATGATAATAAAACACTTATATGAAGAAAAATGAAGAAGATACCTCGTCAACATTGGTGAATACTCCCTCCTCTGGAATATCAGAGATTCCATGGGCCAACAGCTGACGAGCACGTTCACGTGTCTGATACAGCTTATCCCTCACATCACCAAGAATTACACGATAGGGTTCACTTGGAGGAATTTGTTTCCAGAACTCTGGTAGTGAAATGAACATTAGAAACATTTTGAATACATTTATATCCTAAGAAATAAATTTCTAGAATGAGTCTCTGCTGCACTTACCAATATAGTGCTTTGCATCTCTCCTTGAGGATCTGTGAAGTTCATCAGAACGAACACGAAGCTCATCACTGCAACGCCACATGGACAACTGCAAAGAAAAAACTAATTAAGAAATTTAAAATAATGATGACAACATTATGCAACAAGGATATATGAGTGAAAATCTCACAATTGCAGAAACAAAGCTCCTTAAAAAAGGAAAAAAATCAGAGAAGCGATTAAATACCTCAAACATAAGATCCTCAATTTGGGAGTAGTACAAGTTAGCAGCCATCATTCTTGCCAATAAGCAAACATCCCTTGTGACCTCAGGAGTCACCCTTGGATTACCTGAAATTCATAACATTCAAAAATTAAGCTTTGGAGACAGAGGAAGACAAGAGCTCCTGAACTAGACACCACCCTTCTGATATTATGCATGCCGTCTTTAATTCGATTACTTTGCTATGAAGTTTGCATCATAAATATTTCCCAATGGAGAAAGATCATACCATCACGATCACCACCCATCCAGGAAGAAAACTGAATAAGTGGGGCGTTGTAAGGAACACGCTCATTGATCCCTATGTTTTTCAAAGCTGTATCAACACGGCGCAAGAATTTAGGGACACCCTGCCAGATCGTTTCATGGAAGTAGCTCATCCCTGCCCTCATTTCATCTTGTGGAGTTGGAGGGGTCCTTCGGATTTCATCTGTACGGAATGCAGCTTGAATCTGGAAGAGAAAGAAACATCGAAAAAGATTAATTTTGCAAGGATACTTTGCAATTAGTTAACAAATGCTAGATGCCCGTCTCATACAATTTATTTATTCAAAAGATGTTACCACACAACCAGGTTAACATAACTAAGAAAAAATTAACATCTCAATGCTAGTGAAACATAAAAAAACAAAGAGCTCTTAGCCCACCATGAGGATTATTTTAATTATATTTCTGTTAATAGCCAGCCATTTTATAATTGAAAAGTATACTAAATACGTGATACACAAAATTTACCAGAAGTGATAGTTAATCTAGTATTAAACAAATCGTTCAGCAACTTTTTAACAATTAGACTACTTTAGTAAAATGTTCTGTAATGGCATCAGAAGCCAAAGTAGTTAATTTAACAAACTGGGAGTTTACCTCTCGCTGTAGAGCCTCATCAAGCTCTTGCTTATCATCCGGAGTGATATCTTTGGCATATAACTGGGCTAAACAATTCCGAATCCTGAACACATCAGAAAACATACAAAAGTAACAAAGTTAAGCTAAAGAACATTCATGAAATCAGATCTTCATGGAGAGTGGAACTTAAACTTACCTGATAATGTTAGCTAAGTACATTAATATCTAAATGAAACCGTACAACGGTAAGAATCACAGAACAAACCTTCCATGCTTCTGAAGCAAAGATCTACGGACGGATTGAGTTGGATGAGCTGTTAAGACCAGATCCACAGTTTGATTCTTCAAAGCATCAAAAATCTCCTCCGGAGACTTCTTTAGTTCTCCCACAAGTCTCTTGAAAGTTTCTTCAATGTCAGATTCAGTTGTTGCGGAGTTCTCATCCACGAAATTACCTGTTTTCACCTTCTTGATCCTTCGACGGTAAGCAATCTGAACCTCCTCAGCCAAGTTGGCCAAGTTAAGCATGTGGGAGAAAGCTTTAGCAATAACAATGGAGTCCCCAGGATCCAAACTTGTCAATACATTTCCAAGCTCCTCAAGTTTTTGGGGCTCATGCTTCCCTTCATACTCAGCAGAAAGCTCATAACACTCTTGAACCTAAACAAATTTAACATCATCAGTTAAGTTGTGCAATTACAAAAACCATCCAAATTCTTCTTAAACATTTTTATTTTACCGTAGTCTCATATAGCCTTTGATCACTGCAATTGTGGTTTTAAATAAATCAAAAACCCCGAAGCTATGCAAATAACTCGATTTAAAATAGCTTAATTTCAAACTGAGTCACTTAACACTCAAGTCAAAGCCTTTAAGATACTTTGACTTAAAAATAATAACTATAACGAGTCTTCCTGTATACAAAGAAGAGTTATCTGGGTATCAATTGAAACCAGCTAATCCATGAGATTCTGGGTTCAGTGAAAAACACAAAGTTCCAAACTTTTCACACCATAAATTGAGAATTCCACTCAATTAAAGGTATCAGTTAAAGAGTGTTTGGCTACATGAGGATCAGCCAAATTCAAGTTCGAAAAAAAAAAACGATGCTTGAAATGATCGGAAACGGAATCAAAAGAGAAAATGACAAACCGTTTCTCTGAGATCCTCTCCATGCAAATCTTGAAGAATATCAAGGAATCGATCCAAAAGCAGAGCATCATATTCAATCAACTTATCATCTTCACTAACTTTTCGAGGCACCAGAAGCCTCAGCTGTGCATCAATCGATGCCATCTTCTCTATATTCCTAGGCGCCGCCATTGTTCTCCACTCTTTTCAGCTAATCCTTCTCACTGACAAGAATAAGAATCTCAAACCTTATAATCAAAACTAAAAAACTAACAAATAATTAAAAAAACAAAAAACAAAATCTGATCACAACCCAGAAAAGTAGATCCTCTGATAAGAAACTTTGATTGTTAAAATAACACGTGTATGTAGCAAAAAATGTAGCTTTATGAAAAAAAAATCTAACTTTTGGGCTCATATAGAAACAGAGCCAAAAAAAAGAAAAAACAGAGTATGCTTACAAATGGAGTTGAAAATTAATAGATTTTGAGAGGGACCCAGATGAGAATAAATGAAAAGAGTTATGGATAATGAAGCACCTGAATCCGCGCAAGTGAGATTGAAGAAGAAAAGACAGAAATTGGATCAGAAAAGAGAGAGAAGAAGAGAGATACAGAGAAGAGATGAGGAGACAGTGATATATATAGAAGAGAGTGAAGAACAGAAAACAAAAACAAATTTGGAATTTCAATTACTTTATGGTAATTCCATTTCTCTCAGTAAAGGGCGAAATTTGTGCTAAAAAAATATTAAAAGATTTATTTAATTATTTATGAAAGTAAATTGAAACTCCCCTGCTTTGTTTTGTTTTTGTTTCAACTAAGTGAAGGCTTTTGAACACCTCTGAGGTTTAGTGAGATAACAGAAGACCCACAGATTTCAGAATAAAACAATTACATCCTAGTATAAGTGTTCAGTTCTCTGGAACTACAAGGGTATAAGTGTTCTATTCTGAAACTTATGAGCCTTTTATAACC
This sequence comes from Pistacia vera, assembly GCF_008641045.1. NCBI lineage: Eukaryota > Viridiplantae > Streptophyta > Magnoliopsida > Sapindales > Anacardiaceae > Pistacia > Pistacia vera. The sequence goes on from NW_022196445.1 coordinate 821,270, forward strand.
TCACTAAACCTTAGGGGTGTACGGAAAACCGTAAGTGTGTTAGTTGGTTTGGTTTTCCTTTCTCTCTCTTCTTCTTCAATCTGTTTTTGTTTTATTTATTGAGTTTTATTACGGTAGTCTGCCCCCATAAAGTTACCGGAGTTGGTAAGTTAACAAATATCAATTTATTTAATTTAATTTAATATTTTTGTTTCTCTACTTGGTAAAGGAATATTCTTGAATGATGCTTTTATAAAATTCTGAATTCTATAGTGAACTTCTTTCCAATTGGGCAAACGATTCTTCTAACTTTCCATATTTTCTTATCGGGACTTGAAGTAACTGTGTTTATAACTAGTTACATATTTTTTTTATCTTCTAATAAATAAAATATATGAAAATAAATAAATAATATTTTTGGCAATCTTAATTTTTTATATGCATTCTCTAATATTTTTTTGTTTGCATTTCTAATATATTTTTATTGCAATCTATGTTATTAAAATGACAAATTACAGTAGAACCTCTCTATAGTTATAATGTTAGGACCAATTAAATTTATTATTATGAGGAGGTTATAACTTAATAGAGGTTTAGTTACAAGAATTATTTTTTTATTCAATAATTATTGTTTTGATTTCTTATTTTATAATTCATGTTTTAGTAGTATTATGATTTCAATTCATGATTTAATAGTATTAGGATTTTAATTCATTATTTTAATCGCATTAGGATAGTGTGGAAATTGATATCAAATAATCATTGTAGAATTAAGTTATCGAATTCGACAACTTCATTACACTAATTAAATGATATTAGTGTTTTCCTTAATAATCCAAATGAGCAACAAGTAATGTATATTTTAACTAAAGAAGAAATCATTACGAGAATTAAACAAGAAGAAGAATGAGATAATCCTAATGATGATAGTACGAAAATACCAAAGGTTTCGTGCCAAGAAACTCTAAACATACTTGAAAAGATAGAAATATTTTGGCTTCAACCAGAATGTATCCATGCTAACGACTTATTATGTACCCATAAAATAAAAGATGTGATAACAACTCTACAACATAAATCACTGTCCTAAACAACTTTAGATAAATATTTTATTTCATCTTAAACTTTTAATGTAACATAACATATATTTTTGCAATATACATATAATTATTACTATGTAGAGACAAATTCCTTAAGACGGAATCTAGAAAAATTATAACTTATTACAATGTGAAATTTATTATTATTTATAACTGGCTCAAGTTGAGAACAGAATTTTTTATGACTACATGAAGGTTATTCCTATATAGAGTATCACTATAAAGAGATTCTACTGTAATTAGTTATAATCCTTTTTTTTTTTTTTTTTTTTATAATCGGATGTCCATTTTATGGGGCTCGAATACAAGATCTTTTGGTAATCTACTCGAATGGTAAAAGCCTTATTATTTGGCCGCAAGGCTAATGGTTGTCATAATCCTTTTTTTCTTGCCATACAAAGGAAAAAAGATAGTTGTAATTAAGATAACAAATACATTATGGTTTAGTTAATAGTAAGATTTTATTAAATTATGTATGTTCAATTTACATTTTCTATGTTCGTCAAACATAGAGTAAAAGTTTAAACTCATTAACTAAAAATGAATTCCGTTATTATTTTTAAAATTTATTTCTAAACTATACCAAACTCTTTTTACCCTTATAATATACATTAAAAAAATCTATTATCTATTAAAAATTCCCTGGGAAAAGAAGCTCGTCTTATCTTGGAAATGGTTCATCTGGTGTAGATTCAGGCTTCAGCCTTCACATATGCCTAAAAATAAATAGAGTGTTTGTAGGTCATTAAGGAGGCAAATTTGTCACTCAATATTCATTGGTGGGTTAACACCTAAATTCATAAAATTAAAAAAATAATAAAAAAATCAAATCCCTTCTTTAGAATATGCTTTTGGTGAATTATTTATTCTTATGGGCCATATAATCAGGAAGATTTAATCATAAATTAAGAAGAATTTCTTAAAATTATTCTATATTAATCCAAAATACGACACGTCTATTAAAGCATAACACAATTTTTTATTTTTTAAGTTATAGCATAAAGTACAAATGTATTGTATATAATACATAAAGATGAAAATGCTAAAGTTTATTAAAGATAAAAGTTGTGGTTGATTAGGCATGGTTGGTATCACATGCAAAGCAAAAGATAAAAGATGCGTTTGGATGAAAGGAAAAAGTAAGAGAAAAAAATAATATCGATCATTATCACTAATTAAGCTCATAGTTTAGGATTAATCAAAAGGCTGCAAGGATTAAATTAATTAATTAAAATTAGAGAGGTTCACATGAGTGGGATCAGTAAAATAATGAAAGTTGGTACTGTGTCCGCATCAACTATGACATATAATGCGCATAATCGTGCATGCTTCCATGTGGTTTATGTAACTCTCTATTGGATTTTGTCTCTCGAAAACAAAACCACTTTTCTTTTTTATATTTAAACATATTTCATCTTATCAAAACCATCTCCGGAACATTAATGAGTAGCCTGATAACAAAGAAAAATATAAGTTTAAATGGTCTCTCGAGTTTAATTAAGGCATCACGACTTCTAATAGGGTTGACAATTGGAGTTTGTAACCGATTGATAGTTTTAAAATCCTAAAAGATTAGTTGAGATGATATGCCCAAATTAGCTCAGATATCTCCGATTATTAAAAAAAAAAAAAAAAAAAAAAAACACAATTGGTAGAACTACCAAGTATAATATTTAACCAAAAAGAGAGATTATAGCTCAACATATATTTAAAAGAGATAATGTGTAAAGTTTAAGATGATGAAAACAACATAAACCTGCTTGTCATCGTTTTTTTAAGGATAACTATAAAATATTTTGATAAATATAGATTAAAAACATAAAATAATTTTGTTTTATTTTACAGATTACAAAAAGGATAAGTAAATAAATATTACACATTTTGTCAGATAAAATAACGAATGAATTTTTAATCATTTCCTACCAAAATGGTGTTTAAGAAAAGTTTAAAGTCTTTATACCATCAAATTTTAGTTATTTATGTAACAATTATGGTATTGTTCTAAGTGAGACACATTATTTTTTTTATAAAACCGTTATTTCTTCTTTTTTTGAAACAAAAAAGAAAAAAAAAAATTCAAACTAGTAAGATTATCGATCTAGTATGATAATATGACATAATTCTACTTTATATTAAGTGATTATATATACAAATTTAAGAGGGTAGTATTTTTTTTTTTTTCTATTTTGTCTTGAAAAAATGTATAATATTTGTTCATTTATTATTATCCTTTAAATTAAAAAAAAAAAAAAAAGTTTCATATGTTACAATATTTTATGTTTGTCATAAGAAAATTACAATAGATACATTTCACTGTTTTATTTTTAGATATTGTTTTCCAAAAGTGATGATGTACATATTGCCATATTTTGAAAATACAGAAATCAACGTTTTTGTTTTTATTTTTGAATTCAATTTAAAAAAAAAAAAAAACAATTGAAAACTTTAAATATGATAATGTGATATATTTATTTGTGTTAAGAAATGTTCAAATGTGTGGGGAGAGAAAAGGATTGATAAAATATATATCATAAAACCCAAATTATATCAAAGTCAACTATGAATTATGTGACTCCCACAGGCCACAGCATGACTCTCGCATGTGATTCAACGTGTGACAATTACATCATGGATCGAATTGGGATTTATTTATATTTATCAAAGGTTTATAATTAACCAGTTATTTCATGAATCAAATAACATATATATATTCGATATTTTTTAAAAAATTATTATAATGAGAGGGGTAAGAAATATTGCAATGGTGCATGCACATTGAATTATTTAATTACTTATATTTTTAGTTCATTCATATTAGGTCATGATCCCACCACTATTATTAAGGGAGTAAACAATTTTCCCACTCAAGATTTGCTTTAATGACATTTTTTCACTCAAAATGTTTTAAAATATTACTTTTCCACCAAAAGTTTATATTCTGTTTCTACTCAAAATATACTTCACTTTTTTAATAAGTGTTTGACGAGTTATCAGGAGTTAGGGTAAGAGAGGTTTTGTAGAGTGCATACCAATGTATTGAATGGTGGTGATGGATTAAATATTAGCCGCCAGAATCAACTGGAAATCAGATAAGAACATGAAACTTTAGCTTTGCGGTGATTGACAATTGATGAGAAATCAGGTATCAGAGTAAGTGAGATTTTGTAGAGAAGAGATCAAAGGTTTAAATAGTAGTGACAAAGAGAATTTTTGTTGTCAGGATCGGCTCTAAGTAGTAACAGAATATTTACTTTATGTGGAAAAGTGATATTTTGAAACTTTTTGAACGAGAAAGTTATTAAAACGGCAAACCTTGGATGGGAAAAAGAAAGTTATTAAAACGGCAAACCTTGGATGAGAAAAAGTCGTGAACTCTATTATTAACTCTTCCCAACAATGACAACTCTTATTTTCTTATCATTTTCGATTCTATTTCCAATAATTCATCCAATTACATAATTTTTACACAAATTTATGATAATACTAATTAACGAAAATTAACCAAGCAATTTGAAATTCTGAATCCGCTTTTCCCGGCTAGAAGCCTAGGGCCTTAGAACAAGAACATAATAAATCAAATTACGTGAAGTCTAGGATACGGTGTTGAAATTTCGAATCCCAAGACTTTGGATTTTGACATAAAACATTTTTGAAAAAAAAATGTATAAAATACTTTTTTCCTACTCTAAAGGAGGAATTCAGTATTGAATGCCAATTATCTGTTATAAATTAATGTGATTTTCGACGTGTTTATATGATGAGGAGGAAGTGAAGAGAAAAATGTGTGATTGACTTATTGAGTTAGATGATAGTGATGTTAATGGTTGAATAAATATAAATAACTTGATAATCATACAGGGTCGGTGTATATTGCATCACGCATGCTCGCGTGACACCAAATCATACTTTAAAATGTGATTAAGAATAAAAACGAGTTTAATTTTGACTGCTGGAAAAGAAGCATCGTTTTTTTATTTAATTAAAAAATAGTTTTCCTCAGGCTTATTTATTTTTCAATTTGTATTATTATTTTTGTATAAAATTCAGACCAGTCATTGTACAAAAAAATAGTCATTGCTTGAAAAGGCCTTCGGGCAGCCTATGAGCATCATCAACTTTTGACTATGAAAAGGCGTGATCATGCTGATAATAAGTTATAAGAAATGAATAATAGGGGCGGTGACTTATTAATTAATATTTTATTCACAGCTTATCAACTTTTGATAACCCCTCAGATAACTCCTTATTTTATTAGCAGCTTCGATTATTCCCAAGGTTAAGACGATGCCTTGGAATATCCCTTTTTTTTTTTTTTTTTACCTTAATAAACATTTTCCCTTTTTATTTATTATTATTGTTGACGCTTGATTTTGGACGCCAACGACTCGCACGTGGGAAACTCTGAGCTGACCCAGGAGACACACGTGATGGATCCATGAGATTTGAATATGGAGCTGAGATTATATATTTTGCAGAAAAGATAAATAAAAGATTGACAAGAGGGGTTTTTATAGTGGTTCGGATGCAACAAGCGACTCCTACATCCACTGTTATTTTATTTGATCTCTCACTATTTCTATGAATTTGCCCGTAAGGCATACAAAGATGAAGAAATACAGTGTTTTTACAGAGAGAAAGAATTGAAGCTAAATCTCAGCCCAGCCACCAGCCTCCTTTTCTTCGGGAAGAGAAATGCCCATTTATTCACATTTGCACTCAATGCAATGAGTGTTTTGCAAGCTGCCTTGACACATGGAAGGCTCTTGTCCATTCATCTCTTTGAAATGAGATAAAGTTAGTGAGAATATCTTTGGAGATATGGGCTTGACAGCTGGTATAAAGAGACATTAATTGTGCTGACATAGGCTTGACTTTTGAGGCATAACAGAAGCCCCCCAGTTTTTGAAGTGCGTAATCGCGCTTCAGAAACTAAGTCTTTGATCTGAATTGCTGCAGTCTCGAACTGAAGAGCTCGAACTGAAATCTGTTAGGAAGATGATCAGAAATCTGTTAGGAAAACGACCTGAAATCTGTTAGGAGCGACCAGAAATCTGTTAGGAAAACGACCAGTAATCTGTTAAGAAAACGACCAGAAATCTGTTAGGAGCGACCAGAAATCTGTTAGGAAAACGAGCAGAAATCTGTTAGGAGCGACCAGAAATCTGTTAAGAAAACGACCAGAAATCTGGTAGGAAGACGACCAGAAATCTGTTAGGAAAACGAGCAGAAATCTAGTAGGAGCTCGACCTGAAAGGTCATAACGAGCTCAATCTGAGCAAAACAAGCTCAACTTGAGAGCAAAACGACCTCGACCTGAGAGGTCAAAACGAGCTCAAAAAGCAAAACGACCTCAATTTTAGAGGTCAAAACGAGCTCAATCTGAGCAAAACGAGCTCAACTTGAGAGCAAAACGACCTCGGCCTGAGAGGTCAAAACGACCTGAATGAGCGAAACGACCTCAACTTGAGAGGTCAAAACGACCTGAATGAGCAAAATGACCTCAACTTGAGAGGTCAGAACGAGCTCAATGAGCAAAACGACCTCAATTTGAGAGGTNAAAAAAAAAAAAAGACAAATTATTGAATTATGATTGGAATGCACATAAATTTGAGAAAGGAGGCTCTAAAGTGGTGATATTTTCGTGCCTAATTCGTTCAAAAGAGTAGACGGTATGCCATAAATTAATTAAACAACATTAATATAAGTAATTATGACAATAATGTAGTACTTAATTATAATTTGTCACAGGCTCTGTCTGAAGTGGTGATATTTGTCACAGGCTCTAAAGTGGTGATATTTTCGTGCTAATTCGTTCAAGAGAGTAGACGGTATGACATAAATTAATTAAACAACATTAATACTAATTAATTATGACAATAATGTAGTACTTAATTATAATTTGTTACAGGCTCTGTCTGAACATAACCAATTACAAGTTCAATTAATCTGTCTTCTATAATTGTTTTAGACGAAAACTGAATAGGAGAATCGACAAATATAAAAACAATTCTGCAGTCTTCTACTTTTTTTATTTATTTATTAAATATTTAATTAATCAATTTCTTTGACATTATTGTTTTAATTAAACAAGTAATCTATATTTAATAATCGAAAACAAAGTTATCGATTTTGAGATTATTAAATTATTTGTTCAAATAATTTTTATTTAGACGCGAAACGATTGATAATTGTATATACTATAAGTTATATTTTGTGATAAATAAGCATTCCATAATCTATATTATAGAGATAATAATTATTTTATAATATGATATTGTTGATAATGGCACAACCAAATCTCAACAAACAGATAAAGTCCAACAAACCAATAAAGATCAAGATCAATTCAAACATGAAGATATAGATAAACATTTACGAGAGTAAATCTAAGAACTAACAAACTATCTATACATTTAAATATTTTCAAATGTTGTAACAGATTGAGCTTATCCAAAATCATCTATAAATAAAACAACATGTGATCCTCCTGGATGGGAGAGGAAACATTTTCTACCATCTGTCTTGTTTGATTCTTTATGGTATCAGAGCCAAAAAGACTTATGTCTCTCATCCATGGCCTCCAATGAATCCTCTACCAGCAATTCCTCTTCCTCTGTCGCTACCAGTTCCATTCTCCCCACCAAACTTCATCATTTCATCACAATCAAACTCACCAAAGATAATTATCTTCTTTGGTGAGCTCAATTAATCCCATACCTCCGTGGTCAAAACCTATTTGGTTACCTAGATGGCTCCATTCCCTGCCCACCCATCACAATTCCTTCCTTTACCAACACTTCCATACATATCCCCAATCTCGAATACATGCACTGGTCACAACAAGATCAAATCATTCAAAGTGCCATACTCTCTTCCCTCACCAAATCACTTCTCACCCAAATTATTGGTCTTACAACTTCTAGAGACTTCTGGCTTGCATTAGAGAAAACATTCTCATCCACTTCCTCCGCCCGAATCCTCAGCATTCGTTTCCAACTTTCAACCCTTAAAAAGGCCTCCCTCATAATCACCGATTACTTCACCAAAGTCAAACACCTTTCAGATACTCTCTCTGCCATAAGTCATCCCCTTAGCTCCTCAAAAATCACCTCATATCTCCTTGCTGGTCTCCCCTCCTCATATGACTCACTTGTTACTGTGATTACCACCAGATTAGATCCCATCTCCCTTGATGACCTATATGGCTGCCTACTTACTCATGAAAACCGTCTTGAGCAACAAACAACCTCCAGTGAATTCAACTTACCCTTAGCCAATATTGCTACCTCCTACTCTGGTCGAGGTCATCATGGTTCACCTTCAAATAGAGGTGCTCCCCACTATGGCAATCGATCTAGAGGTAGGGGGCGTGGATTCCAGAATTATTTCCCTCACCAAATGTCACAATCAAACAGATCTCCATGTCAAATCTGCTCCATAATTGGCCATACAACTTCAAAATCTTTCTTTCTCAACAAAATCATGCTTTTGAAATAAAAAAGAATTAATTGTCAGTTTCTCAATTCATAAAAGATAACAACGTTTATTTTGAATTTCACCCCTCTTTTTTCTGTGTCAAGGATCCATCCTCGGGAGCTATCCTCCTCAAAGGACCGAGAAAAAATGGCCTTTATCCTCCGCATACTCTCACATCTCCCTCTACCAGTCCAGCTTCTTACATTGGCGAAAGAGTTTCGGTTCCACAATGGCATGCACGCCTCGGACACCCTGCCTTACGCACAATGAAAGAAATCCTCTCAAAGCACCATCTAGCAGTCACCAAAAATAAAAGTTTTCCAGTTTGTCATGCTTGTCAATTAGGGAAAAGTCATAAATTACCGCTTCAATTATCAAATTCTATTTCTTCTAGTCCTTTTGAGTTAATGTTTATGGATGTATAGGGTCTCTCACCCACCGAGTCTATTCATGGCAATAAATATTACTTAAGCATCATTGATGACTTTTCTAAATTCATATGGCTATTTCCTATTGATGCAAAATCAAAAGTTGCACATACCTTCATCAATTTCCAACTTCAAATTGAACGCTACTTTGATTGCAAAATCAAAAGCATCCAAACTGACTTTGGAGGCGAATTTCAGGCTCTAAAATCACATCTCCTCAAATCCGGCATCATTCATCGTTTGTCTTGCCCACACACTCACGAACAAAATGGGTCTGTCGAGCGCCGTCATCGCCACATCGTTGAAACTGGCCTCACCCTAATGGCCATTGCATCTATTCCCCACCAATACTAAGATGATGCCTTCATCACTGCCACCTATCTCATAAATCACCTTCCTTCTCTAGTCATTCACCACAAAAGTCCACTTGAGCTTCTTCAACCAAACTAGACTATACCCTCCTCCGTACCTTCAGGTGCGCTTGCTGGCCCTATCTAAGACCATATAACTCCCAAAAAATGGATTACCACTCTGATCTCTATGTCTTCCTTGGATATAGCCCCAACCATCGAGGCTATAGTTGCCTACAACCATCATTAGGCCGAATCTTCATTTCCAAACACGTCATCTTCGATGAAACTGGGTTTCCTTTCCAACAAATGAGTCCCCCTTCTACTAATTCACAAACCTCTCTCACATCACTACCCTCATCCTTCTGTATTTCGCAGCGTCACCCTTTGCAAAATGACCTCTGTATTTTGCGCCTCACCCTTCGACAAATGACTTACCGACTCTCTCATCAACTGCATCTTGCCCTAACTTAAGCCCAAACTCCCAACCTCGAGCCTAATCCTGAGAATCAAAACTTGCATCCTATGACCACAAGATCCAAAAGAAATATACACAAACCCAAAAGTCTCCCCCCTGATACTACTCCCACTCCGCGGGCCTTAATCACCAAGATCCAAGAAATTGAGCCCACTTCCTTCTCTGTTGCCTCAAAAAGCCCACATTGGAGACAAGCCATGAATGAGGAATTTCAAACTTTACTTGACAATGGCACATGGGTCCTAGTCCCTCCAAAGCCCAACATAAATCTTGTGGGCTGTAAGTGGGTCTACCGCATCAAGAAGCAGGCTGATGGGTCCATAGAACGATAAAAAGCCTGTCTCGTTGCGAAAGGCTTTCATCAATTACTAGGTATTGATTATGATGATACCTTCAGTCTAGTGGTAAAACCCACAACCATTCGAACTGTTCTCTCTTTTGTAGTGTCAAAATTGGCCCATTCGACAACTAGATGTAAAAAATGCCTTTTTACACGGAAACCTATAAGAAACTGTTTACATGACCTAACCTCCCGGCTTCTTTGATCCGTCATGTCCTGAGTATGTTTGTCACCTTCAAAAATCTCTTTATGGGCTCAAACAAGCACCTCGGGCCTGGTTCTCCAGACTCAGCACTAAATTGGTAGAAATGGGCTTTACTGTTTCCAAGACTAATACTTCTTTATTTATTTTCAGGTCTAACCAGGCTGTTTTTACTCATATATGTTGATGACATCATCATAACTGGGCCTCACCAATCTTTTTTACACTCGATCATTACAAATCTTCAGCACGATTTTGCCCTAGAAAATCTTGGGCCCCTTCACTATTTTTTTGGGTATTGAGGCCCTACAGGATAACCGTGGGCTTTTTCTCTCACAGCAAAAGTATATTTTTGACCTACTCAAGAAGACCAAAAATGCTACATGCCAAGCCGGTGAGCTCCTCCATGTCCACAACAGCCAACTTATCACTTTTCAAAGGTGATCATTTCAGTGATCCAACTCTTTATTGTAGTACAGTTGGCTCTCTCTAGTATCTCTCATTTACAAGACCCGATCTTGCGTTTGCCGTTAGCAAAGTGTGCCAATTCATGTAGCGTCCACAATAGATCATTGGACCACAGTCAAATGGATTCTCCACTATCTCCAACATACCATCTACCACGACATTCTTGTTCGTTGCACCTCATCCATAGACATACATGCCTTCTCTGATGCCAATTGGGCCGGTTGTCCTAACGACAGAAGATCTATAAGTGGCTACTGTGTATACCATGGTTCAAGTCTAATCTCCTGGAGCTCACGCAAACAACTAACGGTATCACATTCAAGCACCGAAGCAGAGTATCGAGTAGTTGCCAATACCACCGCTGAAGTTATGTGGCACCGTTCTCTCCTAACGGAACTCGGCATCTCAAGTCCAAATTCACCTACACTTTGGTGCGACAAGATAGGGGCCACGTACCTAACGACCAACCCTCTTTATCACTCACGCACGAAGCACATCGAACTGGACATTCACTTTGTGCATGACCAAGTTGCCCAACGTCAACTGTAGGTTCGATTCATCTCAAACACATATCAGATCGCAGATTCATTCACCAAAGCTCTCCCTACTGCACTGTTCTGCAATCTCCGAGACAATCTCAATGTTTACGAGCTCCCATTGCGATTGAGGGGGCATAATGGCACAACCGAATCTCAACAAACAGATAAAGCCCAACAAATTGATAAAGATCAAGATCGATTCAAACATGAAGATACAGATAAACATTTATAGGAGTAAATCTAGGAACTAACAAACTATTTGTAAATTTAAATATTTTCAAATGCTGTAACATATTGAGCTTATCCAAAATCATCTAGAAATAAAACAACATGTGATCCTCCTGGGTGGGAGAGGAAACATTTTCTACCGTCTGTCTTGTTTGATTATTTAGTTGATGCTTGATTTTGACACCAACGATTCACACGTGAGAAATGCTAAGCAGACTTAGAAGTCAGACATGATTATGGAAGTATTTAGTTGAATATCGGGTGAAGGACAATGTTTAAAGTGATTCGGATGCTCACAAGGCAAATCCTATGTCCACTGATATTGTATTAACGAGTGAAGTCAGGTCGCATTCAGCGAACTGAGTTACAATGTAGAAAATACAAGAGATTGAGAGAGAGAGAGAGAGAGAGAGAGAGAGAGAGAGAGAGAGAGAAACAATAAGCTTTTCTAGAGTGAAATTAGCCAATCTCACAAACGGGAGAGAAGTCCTCTGTTTATAGTGGAATGAATTAGGGTAATGATTACTAAGTCTGCGAGTGGGGTAGATGCCATGCAAATCCTTCTCTGCGTTCCATTGCTCACCTGCCCAAGTGATTTCCTTGACTTGTGTAGGACTTGGGCACGTGGACCTTTTCCAACCATTCGCCAACCTGGCATACACCCACTACACTGGCAGGAGCATGCTGCTTACGTCATCATGCGATTTTGCTGCATCTGAGCAGTTGTAGAACCTTCTTAAGTTTTGACAACCCATGCTGACAAGACTTCGCATCAGCCCTACTTTTCCAGGCATAACAGAAGTCCCCTAGTTTTTAAGGTTTGAGAATCAAATCTTGAGAACTTCATAATTATGCCTTGATATGATATGTTCCAGATGATGCCCGATCGATCTGACCTGGCTGCAAGGAGGTCGCAAGACATTTCCATATAGGCGACCTGAAATGGTCTTCTTTCATAAGGTCTATGTAACGCCCCGCTTGAGGTACGTTGTTATTGTTTCCTCTTTCGCCCTTAATCGAGTTGGTTTTTGTTATATTTGTTTGTTTGAATGTTATGTTGATTGTTGCCCTGAAATTGGTTGAAAATAGAAGGATTTGAGTGTACCAAGCTTCGCCGGGGCGAAGAAGAATCTTCGCCGCGGCGAAGATGGGTTGAACCAAGGATGAAACTCTCTGGACAGTTTCGCCGCGGCGACAAAGGTTTCTTCGCCGCGGCGACGGGCCGAATTTCATGTTGGTTGAGTTTTAGACATTTTCTTCCCTAAGGACAATTTGACCTTTCTACCCCTAATTAGCAGGAAAAGTGGGGAGTTAATTGTAAGGATTTTTCATGGAGAATGTGTTGATATGGGGGTGAGTTTGTAATGGATCAAAGGATATAGATGGAATTCCCAAAGAAGAGTAAGGGCAAAATGGGAATGATTGTGTTTATATTTCATTAAAAGGAATTAGAATCAAAGAAACCCTCATTCTTCTTCTCCAAAAACGCAACCCTTCATTCTTCTCCTCTCAACTTCTCTTTTCTTTTGATCAAGGATTTCCAAGGGATTTTGAAGTGATTTGGGGTATAGAAAGCAACCTAAGGCTTCCTAAGGTAAGGATTTCTCCTTAAGTTGTGTGATTTGTAGATTTTAGCTCATTTTGGTTTTTGAGGGTTTTCATTCTTTTGGTTAAGAGTAGAGAGAATAGCCAAGAAAGCCAAGTGGAAAGAAGATTTGGTGAAGTCTCTTCATAGCAAGTAAGTAAAACCCAACCCAAGTTGAGATTTATGAAATTTCTTGATTAGGGTTTTAATAGTAATGATGTATGTATGTGAAATACATGTGATATGCCATGTATGGATGTATGAATAGAGATTTCTATGCTTTGTGAATGTTAATACCTTGTAAATATGAGAAATGGGTTGTTGGATTGGCAAGGTAGTTGAGATGGATTTGAAGGGGTGTTATGAAACCCTTTTTGGAAGTGTTTTATTTGACAGGTTATTATGGCTTTGTGAAGGGGTTTTTCCCCATTTTGGATGGTTAGGAAAAGTTTTAGATTCATGGCTATGATAGAGTTTTATAGTGCACATGAGTTGTTTGATGAAATGCCTAATAGAGAATTGAGTGTGAGTAATGAACCTTAATTCTTGCAACATTGCATGTTGGCATTTCACAAGTGCATTAGTAGAGATGAATCATCCATGTGCATTGTTATATGCATTGACAAGTGACCTAAGAAAGAGTAGGAAACTTTGTGTATAGAAATACCCTATGAGTAGAGAGCTTAGTGGGTAAAATTACTCTAAGGGTAGAGAGCATTGAAAAATGCTACAATAGAATGAGTTAGAAGAGTAGTATAGTTGGGATGATGCTTTGTGATCATCACCCGACCGTTATGGGAATCGGATTGATGCTTTGTGATCATCATCCGAATAGCCTTAGAGAGATGGGTCGATGCTTTGTGATCGTCACCCAATGAGTAATAGAAATGGGGTAGATGCTTTGTGACCACTATCCGATTAGTTATTAGATAAGTGGGTTGATGCTTTGTGATCATCATCCAACAGTTAGTAGAAGCGGGTTGATGCTTTGTGATCATCACCCGATAGTGACTAGAGACGGGTAAATGCTTGGTGATCGTTACCCAAAATTCATGAGGAACGGGTAGGTGCTAGGTGATCTCCACCCGATAGTTAGGAGGAACCGAGTTGGTGCTTTGTGATCCTCACTCGGTAGTCACTAAGAACGGGTTGGTACTGTGTGAATTCCACCCGATAGCCATAGAGAGTGAGATGGTGCTGTGTGAACGCCATCCGGCCGTACCTCCGGTAAGATGAGGCCATGATGTTATTAGAAACAGAAATAGAAACAGAATTAGAAAAGGAAAGAATTAAGAGTCACACACGGGGACAGACAGTTAGAGAGTTTTACTTACTGAGCATTATTTGTGCTCACCCCGTTATTTTCCTTTGTGGATGCAGGTTCTAGGTGTTGATGCGGTTGGAGGGGCGTCGGCGCGCGAGGAGCAATAGCTACACTGTTCCCCTATTTTGTCTTTTAAAATGCACTTTTGTAAACAGTAACCTTTGTGTATAAAAGACATGTGAATTGTAATGAAAAGAAACATTTTGGGCCCAATTTTCCATTGTTAATTGCATGCATTGTACTAGTTTTCAGTAGGTGTTACAGTCTATGACTTGGACTAGACCTTATTTAGTGCTGTATTGATGAGCCTCTTATCTTGACCGAGGTTCGCGACCTGATTATACTTACTGTATTTTTTGCTGAAGGCAAGGAGTGACATCACTTTGCAACAGACATGCGACGAAGAGTGTTTTACCTAACAACCTCTTCAGATATTATTCGTTGCACTTTGGCAGCTAATACATTAATAAAATACTTTTGCTCTAACAGACGTATCCTATGCGCAATAAGTACCAGCCATGTGCATTAAATGTAAGCCATGCTGAAATGACATTCCTTATCAGAACATTAAATGCTAATGAGAGCGCATTTGATGTGGAAGAGAGAAATAAGCCGTCGCTCGATTATTTCAACAAAGGGAAGCGACGATTTGATTTCTCGAAGCGTGACAGTTACTTTTTCTCGTTGATTGATGACACGTGGTTGCAATCAACGGCGAGAGATGATTTCCATCTAAACGTCGCTTGACTTCGGAAAACCAAGTGCCACTTCCTTCACTATAAAATCCCAGGCTTGTCTCAAACAATGTCACAATACTCACTTTTTCAAAAAGAGCAAGAAGCTTTCGTGAGACCAGATTTTCGACCTTCCAGATTGGTGCGCACTTTGACGTTCACAGCAGCAAGTTCCATCCTCATATTCAAGAGGTAAGGATGATTCTTTCATTACTTTCATTTTTCTGTTTTGACGATAACCATGTGATAACGGTGGGTGTTTGTGGGTGGTTGATCGGAGAATAAGCTTTTCCCTAGGGTTTGAATCTTTGGGGGTGGTCCCCAAGGATTCTTAAGGTTTTTCTAGGGTTTAAGGAAGACAATGTTTATCTTTTCTTTCATGTCATCGTACAAAACTTTGTACGACGACTGAGTGATTCCTGCATGTCGCTCTTTTTCAAATCATAGAAGAAATGGACCCTTTAGTGACCCGAACAGACGAGGGAACAAGCTCGCCGGTGTAGGACCCCCCAACAGGCCGCTCGTAGGAAATCCTGTCAATAGCCACAAGAGAGGAAATTAAAAAAGCGGTAGACCAATATGCAATTAGCGCAGATGTCTACCAGCACAGGATGTATAAAGCTCGGAATTCGCCAGAGGGAATGGTTGCGATCTCTGAGAACATTTTCAAATACGGAGTGCTGATTCCCTTCCATCCTTTCATAAGGTCGGTCCTCGATCACTTCAGGGACGCACTGTTACAACTAACGCCAAATGCATATGTGACAGCCATGGCTATGTATATCGCATGTGGCGAGAACGGTCTAGGCGAGCTGACCGCGCTAGAGCTCGGTTGCTCGTATTAGTTGAAGAAGAGTAAAGACAATGACTCTTTTTACCTCTCGAAGCGATCTACGATCGAGGGAGGGGTACACAGTTACCTAGCAACGTTGGGGCGTATGAGATGAGATTTTTCTTTTTTCATTATGATGACATTTGCCATTTTAGGGAGCCGAGTAGGTCTTCCTTTCTTTTACTTGGTGAATTTTCCTTCTTTTAATCTTTACTAATGAACTTTTCGTTTCTTCGCAGTAAACAAGATGACTAGGTTATCGACCCTCGTTGATTTCAACATAATAACCGCCTTCGGTCTTCTGCCCGAATAAAGTCGCGACGCGAGGCTGCTCGTGACAATTGCGAACTTGTGGAAATACGACTTTTTCAGCCCTGAAACGACCTTAGAATCCTTACCGAGTAAGTATCCGTAACATTAGCCAACTTTGTTATTTGCATACAACAAACTATTTTGCTAACGATGTTCGCATGCAGCGACCATGCCACCGAAGGTACCCAAGTCGCTGAGAGCTAAGCAGTTTACCTTTCCTCGGGTCAGTGCCACAGGACTAGCCGAGGCGGCCCCCATTGGTCCCTCTGTTAGAAGAACATCGGCACGGGTGCCGGCTCGAGCAGCTTATGCTCCTCAGCCCACGGCTGCTCGACCTAAGCCAAAAACGGTGGCCCAAAAATCCAAGAAGAGGAACCAGCTTCGGGTTGAAGAGTCAGAATCCAAGCTAGAGGGCTTGGGCATTCAGCCTGGGGGGTCGCAGCCTTATCAGTCCTTCTACTCAGGAGGGCCCCCCAGGGGTGTGACCGACATTACCATTGCCCCTGAGGGTCTGCATAGGGGGCAAGGGGAGGTCGCGGCTCCCGAGAGGACAGCGGGCAAGGAACTAGTGGGCGAGATGCCACCTGCAGCGGGAATGGGCACGCCCGTGCTAGATTCTATGGGGCAACTCCCAGAACATTTGCAGCCGGTGATGTTTACCTTGCTGGAGTGCCAGTTCGTAGAGGCATTTGAGTAGTTTGTGGCCTCTAACCCTGTGGACCAGATGACCATGGCGTTTCAACATCAAAGCCAGGTAAAAGGGTTTGTCCTCGTCGAGGACTTTCTTACATTTCCTTACTTTTTTAATAAAAAGGAATTTAACCCCTTGCTCTCTTCGTTGTGTAGTCCCTGCTCGCCATGCACCTAACCCAGCAGAAGACTCAGTTGGGGGCCGCTGAGGGGCTTGTCGAGCTGAGAGAGGAGAATGTGCGGCTGAAACGGGACTTGGAAGTCACAGGGATAGAGAAGAATATATCCACTATTTAGATGAACCAATATATGTCTAAGAGGAACGCTGCGCTTCACATAGTGGATTTCTAGAAGGCCGAGCTGGAGAAGAGGGGAGAAGAGGTTAAAGAGCTCCAAAGGATAGTGGCCAGACTCACCAAATAGGCTGGCGAGAAAGAGCTGGAGCTATGAACGAACTCTGAGCGGGCCTTGCAACCAGAGCAGGATAAAGCGTAGCTGTGGAAAGCCACCGAGAAGCAAAGGTGGGCACTTGAGGCTGAACTCCAATTCTCCTAGGGTCGTGTCGCTTCGCTAACTGAAGAGATGAAGCGACAAGAGCTGAAGATTGAGAGGAGGGCTGCCGATTGGTCGATCCAGTCCATCTATGCCCTTCGACCAAAGAATCCCAAAATAGACCTCACTGACCTCCCAAACGACTACCAGAGGATCCTCACTTCCATGGCGTGGGCTAATGATGATGATGAAGGTCAGGGGCTTGATCTGGAGGATGAGAATCCAGAGGAGTATGACCCGCAAGAACCAGTGGCCGACCAGGTGATTGGCAACCAACCTGGGGATACTGAGTTTGCACCTCCGGGGCCTGGTGACGAAGGCCAATGATGGCTTCTGCTTTTTATTGTTGTTTCTGTGTTCACAAATATGTACTTTCTTTTTATTTTACAATAAATAAAGAACTTATTTTCTTAATCATTCGTGAGTACTTATAATTTTTTGTACCTCACAAACGTTACACATGTGGACATGAGGTCGCTTTCTAACTATTCACAACAGTACTTGTACAAATAATATTTATGCGAACAGAATGGCACACATGTGGGAAACGATATTACACAACTGCTTATCTTATTTAAAAGGCTTTAAAAAAGTAAGTCTTTACAAGAAAATTAGAAAGTGAGTTCGGAATTACTGATAATAGGGGAGAAGATGTTCAGCGTTCCAAGCTCATGGTACTTCAGAACCGTTTAGCCTTTTAAGGTGATAAGTCCCTGGTCTTATCACTAGCGATGCGGTATGGGCCTTCCTAATTCGGCCCCAATACTCCTGCACTTGGTTCTCTTGTATCGAGAAAGACTTCTTTCAGAACAAGGTCGCCGACCTGGAAGTCTCTTCTTCTAACTTTGAAGTCGAAGAACCTTTTCGTGCACTGTTGGTAGGCTACCATCCTTAGCTGATCCTTACTGCGATGTTCTTTAACTAAATCCAGACTTGCGCGCATAAGCGCTTCATTGTCTGTTTTATTGAACATGTCTCTCTGAAGGACCAGTTCCTACCTCTACAGGGATCATCACCTTGCAGCCATATGCTAGCGAGAAAGGTGTTTCTGAAGTAGAGGTTCTCAAAGTTGTCCTGTATGCCCATAGGACTTCAGGGAGGTCATCAGCCCAATTACCCTTAGTAGCGCCAAGTTTGGCTTTCAGAGTATGCTTGATGGTCTTGTTGACAATTCAACTTGGCTGTTTGCTTGGGGTCTTACGATTGAGGTGAACTTTTTGTGGATTCCCAGCTCATCGCAAAACTGCTTGAATTCCTTGTTATCGAACTGCTTCCCATTATTAGAGATGAGGGTATGAGGAATTTCATAGCGACATACTATGCTTTTGAAGACAAAGTCCTTGAGCTTTTTGGTAGTGATCATGGCCAAAGGTTCAGCCTTGACCCATTTGCTGAAGTAATCCACCGCGACCAACGCATACTTGACCCCTCCCTTACCAACTGATATAGGTCCAATAAGATTGATTCCCCACATGGAGAATGGCCAGGGGCTGGTCATAGTTATCAGCTAGTGGGAAGGAGCTCGTGGTATGTTCGTGAACCGTTGGCACTTGTCACATTTTTTCACAAAGTTGAAGGTATCTTCTTGGAGTAAGAGCCATAATACCCTTGGCGAACAACTTTGTTGGCGAGGGATCGTGCGGCAGTGTGATTACCACAGATCCCTTCATGTATCTCCCTCATGATATAGTCCGCTTCCTCATCAATTACACATCGAAGGAGGGGGCGCTAAACCCTCGCTTGTACAATTGATCTCCTATAAGCATGTAACAAGCAGCTCTAGTTCGCATGGTTCTTGCCTCGATCTTGTCATTGGGCAAGGTCCCATCTCGGAGATACTGAATAATTGGGGTCATCCAAGAATTAGGCTCGGTCACATTCATGGCCTGTTCGAGCGAGCTGATACTAGGGATCTTTATGAACCGAACATGAATACTTTCTGACGCATTTGAGTCCAGGGATGAGGCTATCTTTGCCAAGGCATCTGCGACAGAATTACTATCTCTGGGGATCTGTGTGATCGTGAAGTGCTTGAGGAAGCTGGTCAGGTTACTGGCGAGCTGGGGGTTGAGATTACCTCTAATTCTCAACACTTGGCTCGGCTCGGCTCGCTGTGATCGACCGATACTTCAGATAGGTCCTCAACCATCCTGCTGTAAGGGCATTCCTAGATACGAGAATCCACGTTATCCTCGACTGGGCCAAGCTGTGGTTCGATCTTATTGATCGCCATTGCCTGTGGACGACCTGCCAAGTGGGGTGCCTTTTCCCTTGCACGCCATCTACACGACCCTTACATAGCAGTTGCGAGATGCACGTTGAGATCCGCTTACTTCTCCTATCCCCATCGGGGTGGAAACTTTATCTTTAGATGGTAGATCGAGGTCACCGCTTTGAAGTTTCTTAGTAGAGGTCGTCCCAGGATGTCATTGAAAGCGGACGGACAATCCACTACTGGGAACTCAGTAATTTTGGTCACCTCATTGGTGTCACCCAACGTGACCGAGAGTGAGATCGTCCCTTTGGGGATTAGGTGATCCCCGATGAAACCATATAGAGGGATGGAGGTAAGCTTCAGATCGACCTCATCCAGTTTCATCATTTCGAAAGCCCGTTAGAACAAGATGTTCACGACGCTTCCATTGTCCACCAGCATTTTGTGAACCTCGCACTGCCCTATTTCGGGCGTGATGACCAGAGCATTGTCGTGGGGATGATGCAGTTGTATTGCATCTTTCTCAGAGAAGGTGATTTCCTCATCTCTATGAGCCTTTGTTGGTTATGGTATCGTGCTCATCACATTTATGGGGTCATGAGGGCTGTGCGAGCATACCTTTCATGGGCACCTCGCGAATTCCCTGCGAGATGTGGTCCCCCAAATATGATCCCTACACTGTAGAGACCTTTGTGACCATGACGCTTCTTGCCTGGTTCCTCTTGATTTTTTTCCCGAACTGGAGCAGAGTCATCGACATACTCTTTGAAGTGCCCCTGCTTAATGAGGTCCTCAATTGCTTGCTTGAGGGCTCGACACTCATCGGTGTGGTGCACATTTCCTCGATGATAGTGACAATATTTTTTATTGCTTCTAGCTGAAGAGAGATTTTTCATGGGCTTGGCCTCTTCAAGCAGACCAGCATCTTTTGACTTATCAAGAATAGCTGAGACTGAGGCATTCAGAGGGGTTTACTGACTCTTGTCACAATCGCAACGAGGAACTGGGGCGTAGAATTTCTTGGGCTCATATTGTTGCTTCTTTCATTTTCGCTGATCGTCATTAGCTCATCTGCGATCAGCCGACCTATTCTCCCCCCGTTCGGGAGCACTGCCCAAATGACTAGGGTCGTGGCGGTTGAGTGCCGTCATAGAGTTTTCAATGCGGAGGTACTTTTCCGTAAGTTTGTAGAAGCGGGTGAGGGAAACATCATCCTCAGATTGTAGCTTCTTCCACAAATCCATCTGTGAGTGAACTCCAGTGATAATGAGAGTCTGAACGGACTCTTCAAGAGTGTGAGCTACTTTCAGAAATCTGTCAATATAAGATTGGAGGGGCTCATCCCTCTTTTGCCTTATGTTACTCAAGTAGCTTTAGGGCATCGAGAACTTCTTGTTCGCTTGGAAGTGTCTCAGAAATGTTGAGCTCATCTAAGGCCACGAGCCGATTGATCCTGCTGGGAGCAACCTGAACCATCGCTTGACATGAGAGGTAAGAGTTACTACTAAGCAACGACATTTTGCCAAGTCAGAGACTTGGTGGATTTTCATGAGGTCGTTGAACTCGTACAGATGATCCTGCGGATCAGAATTCCCATCGAATGCTCGCATGGAGGGCAACTGGAATCTTGATAGGAGGGGAGTAGCTAATACTGCCAGAGAAAAGGGAGATGCCTCTGCGACCTGCCCTTGCTCATTTCACTGAGCCTTTAGCTGATCCAAATCTCGCTGTAGCTCCACAATCTGAGGTAGTGGAGCTATCTGGGGATCACTTTCCATAACGTGGGTTTGACCCTCACAGTTGCGGTTGAAGAAAGACCGTAGGTCGGATTCCTCCTTGCCTCGGCTGGCAGTTCCGCCCAATCTCGACACAAGTTGGCTAGAGCCGTGTGATGGCATTGAATTGTTATGGGAACCTTCTTGACCTCTGTGGCGGTACGAACTGACCCACGGATGGTGGGAATCTCCCGCACGACAACGATCAAAGTCGTTATTTTGGCGATAATGGGAATCTCCCCGCCATGCACTTTTGTGGGAGTGTTCGTGTGACATGACATGGGACAGCTCGGGCCGCGACATGTCACCGAGTCGCAATGCCACGGGTATTCTACCTGGGTTATGATCGGTGTTTGCTGGCCCCTCGGAGCCTTTGGGTTCGCTGTGCGCCACTTGCTTTCCCTTTCTTTGACGAGCTGCAGTGCATGCGGTATGGGCTTTTACCCTTTTTCGCGCTTTCACGTGACCTGTAGGCGTTTTTGGCGGTGGCACCGCCTCATTTGATTCGGGTGGCACGACTAGATCCAATCGGTCCAACCTTTGGCTGGCCGTTTGAAGAGTATTGTTGAACTTCGTCAAGTAACTCATGACGGCTGGATCAAGCCGTGAGCTTGAAGGGATATCCCCGATGACATTTTGCTAGGTCGGGGGCACTTCGGGAGAAGTGTCCTCCTGTACCTGGGGGATTTCTTCATTGCCATAATTAGTTCGCTCAGATTCAAAACCGCGAGCCATTTGCTGTAGTAGGACCGATTAGTCATAGATTCTCCTGATGAAGAACATGTACTAAATCAAGGTCCTCCTTCTAACGCCACACTGTTGATGCTTGATTTTGAAACCAACGATTCACACGTGAGAAATGCTAAGCAAGCTTAGAAGTCACACGTGGTTATGAAAGTATTTAGTTGAATATTGGGTGAAGGACAATGTTTAAAGTGGTTCGGATGCTCACAAGGTGAATCCTACGTCCACTGATATTGTATTAACGAGTGAAGTCAAATCGCGTTTAGCGAGCTGAGTTACAATGTAGAGAATACAAGAGATTGAGAGAGAGAGACACAGAGAGAGAGAGAGAGAGTAAGCTTTTCTAGAGTGAAATTAGCCAATCCCACAAACGGAAGAGAAGTCCTCTATTTATAGTGGGATGAAGTAAGGTAAAGATTACTAAGTCTGCGAGTGAGGTAGATGTCATGCAAATCCTTCTATGCGTCCCATTGCTCACTTGTCCGAGTGATTTCCTCGATTTGTGCAGAGATTGGACACGTGGACCTTTTCCAACCATTCGCCAACCTGGCGTACACCCACTACATTGGCAAGAGCATACCGCTCATAACATCACGCGACGTGGTTGCATCTGAGCGGTTGTAGAACCTTCTTAAGCTCTAACCACCTATGCTGACAAGACTCCGCGTCAGTCATACTTTTCCAGGCATAACAGATATAATGTAAAAATCAGTGTCATTGTTACCTTTTTTTTTCAATTATTTTTGAAATGGACGGTGATGGTGGTATGATTCAGTTATTAAATATATATTATTAGTGATGATAGAGGGTTGAAAGGGAAGATAAGGTGAGTCAACTATCGGGAGGGCGGCTTACTTAGCCACCAATAACGACTTATCAATTTTGTCTTTTCAAATTTATACAATAAAATAATTAATTAACAATAAAAAAAGAAAAATTATCATGGAACATTCGGATTTTTCTTGATAGAAAACTTATATAATCAACTACTCATAAGTGATCGAGTGATTCGATAGGGGCCCATGTATTATTTAAGTGGTTTTAAGTTCGAGTCACTTCTCGATCGTTAATTGGGATAATCATAGGAGTTCTTACTCGGTTCGTAGTTTTAGGGTTTTCGATGATTAGTTAAGATACGCGTAAATTAGTTAAGACACTCCGATCATAAAATAAAAAAGAAAAAAAAAAAACCTCATAGAATAAATTTACAGAAGTGAATGTAATAGAAATAATGTGCATTTGTTAAATTTACAGAAGTGAATGTAATAGAAATAATGTGAATTTGTTGAGAGTTTTTGCAGATTCGATATGCTAAAAGAAAAATAGATATATTAATTTTAAAAAATAAGATCAAATACTTGATCTGCTCGAGTTTTTATTTAATTTAAAAAAATAATTATGATGGAAGGAAAATTAATATTTATAATTACTGGTAAAAGCGGTTTAAGTTAGAGATGACAGAAAAACTTAACGGAGTTGAATATTGGGAAAAACCAGTTCGTTGGGCAGGGTTTCAGAAAAGTACGGGGCTGGGGCGGGGGTCTCAAGGTGGAGAAGATGAAAGCTCGCAAAACCTGACCCCGTCCTCATCGTTCATTAAAAATATTTAATATATATTTAAAATATAGGGATTTCCAGGATGAGACAAGGGATGAGTATTGCATTCTCCTCTTGGGTTGGGAATACCAGCCTCATCGTCGTTACCAAAAATCCAAGGTTAGGGACGGGGACAGAGAAGAAGACGATATGTTGAGTAGGTTAGTCAAAAGTGTTGACATTTAATTTAGAAATATTATTATTTATTTTGAAGAAAAGTTTAAAAAGAAGTGATTTGCAGATCCACTTATATCGGCGGGGACAAATAACATGTGGGTGTGGGGAGTGTTTGGAAAATGCCAAAATAGAGTCTTCTTCATGCTATGTTAAATTCAACAAAAGCAAAAGTTATTTTGAAAAGCACTTATTTCCTGCTTTTGACCCGTCCATTCAAAACATACATATAGCAATATTTAGTATTGTGTTAAGACGAAATTTTCAGTCATTCAGTTACAGTACAATCAACTAATGAGCAGTTTGCTTTTATTAATAGATTGTATTGTAACATGACGTATAAAAGAATTTCTTATATAGGTATAAATTTGTTTGTTACTTTTTAAATATATGATATTTAAATTCAACGTTTATAGGCAGTATATCACTTAGATATAATTTGATCATAGATACATGATTCTTATAAATTTTCTCCCGGTTGTTTATACAATAAGTTTTATTTATTTATTTTTAATTTAAGTGAAAAAAAAAATGAATGCCTGTTAGAAATTTTTTCTGATTGCTGCTTGACATTAATTATAGTTTGGTTTTATTCAAAATCGGGTAAACCTATAATCCAAATGAAATATCCTAATGGGCTTTATGTGATCGTTGTTTTACGATTGCTCAATACACTTTATTATAATAATCTAGAGTGATGACTAGTGCGAGTTTGAGTTTGTAATGGGCTTTAGGGTTTATTAGACCTTTAATGGGAGGGCTCAAAAAACCAATATTAAATTGGTTAGGTTTCTTTTTTCATGCTAACAGAATAACTTAACACATTGTAAGTCGTGATTCAGTGTATGTTATAAGAAATGAAGACCTATCGCTCTCTGTCGCTCTTATCAAGGGTTGAAGAATCGGCAAATATAGCACAAACAGGTTTGTCTAAAATCCTTGATATTTAAATATTCAGTATTTTATAATATGTGTTATTAATTTAGGATATTGAGAATTATGACTGAATTTTATTCACATTGATTGATTTAGTGAAGTTAGAATTCCTGTATAATTTGCTTTCATGCCATTGAGTGACAACTAAAAGTTTGATTTTAATTATTCTGTATTCATTAATGATCAGTTCATCACAAAAATATATGAATTATATGTTAATATGATAAATAAAAATTAGTATAATTTGGACCCAAAAGTGATTAAAAAATGAATTATAAATGAATATTTGAAAAGTAATGGTATTGACCCTTATTTTTCCACCTTAGTGAGCCCATTTATAAATTTAACATTATATTTGACTATTTGTAGCTTAATGAATCAAACTCTTTATTTTACTTCATGTAACAACTTTCAAGCTCTACTTTATGAATCATTTTTGTTTGTTTAACTAATTAAAACATAGGGCTATTATCTTTCAACTCCATTGGGGTTTCAAAAATATCAACAGCCTCCGCTAACCAATTATTAATCATCAATAGCTTCAACAAAATTAGCACTTGCTACCTTGGACGGAATGTAGTTTAAACTTTCCAATATATTCCGACTGATTGCACCAGTTACTGTCCTAGACTCTTTTTCTTGGTTCAAGGAGCCCCTGAAAATTAAATTACACATTTTTACTTGTCCTTTTGAGAAGGTCTCATATCCCTAAACAAAAGTATAATTATCATGTGTAAGATTAAACATCTTGGCCTAAGATTGAATTATAACATGTTGATGATTCAGGTCAGAGGCTTTTGCTTCTGTCTTTGATTTCTTTATACTCTCCTTTATGCTCCCAACGGCGAGAATGGAATCATTTCACTTTTTGAATAAATTCTTCTTGTTTTTATGCTTTTCTTTCTTTTCTGAGATACGCTATACTTTTATGTTTCCTTAGCATAATTTCTTCTTGTCTCCTTTATTTTTCTTCAATCACTTCAAAAGACACTTTCAATACAAACACCGAAACAAGAAATCGCCATGGAAAAGGTTTCATCGGTTGCGGGGAGGGTTGGGAACTGGGTGTTCGATGCAATATCTCTCCGCCAGCTTTGTTACTTGCTTAGCTACAATTACAACATTCAAACATTAAGAAAGAAATCTGAAGACCTGGAGCATCTGAAAAATGCGATACAAGGGAAAATTGGTGCTGCTAAAGGAATGAAGAAGTTATCGAAGCTGATGTTGAAAAGTGGGTAGCACGAGTGGGAAAAATCAATGAAGAAGCTAAAAAGCTTCTTGATGATGAAGTTAAAACCAACAAGAGATGCCTCAATGGCTGGTGTTTCAATCTTGGCCTGCGTTACAAGTTCAGTCAGGAGGCGAAGGAGAAGGCTGAGGCCATTTCTCGGCTCCATGAAGAAGGAAATTTTCAGAGGGTGTCTCACACTCCAACTCGACCACCTCCACCTCCACCTCCACCTCTACCAAGAAAATGTTCTCATTGCAATAAACTTACGTGAAAGCCATTCAAACTGCTGCATCAATTTATTCTTTTAATACACATAAATTCCAATATTTATTTCTTCAATATACATAACTTATACACTAGTCTAATATAATAGGTAACTTTATTTGAACCATAAAACTTATATACACGTAACCACCATTGGGTAGCCTGATGTTCAAAGAGCAAAGAGTTCCAACATAAGTTCCTGAGTTTGAGTCCCCCTAAGCATTAATAGGGATCGTCATTGAGAAGATTTACCCGATCGTTTACTTAAAGGCCCAAGGGATTAATTGAGATATACGTATATGATATATAACTTCATTTGAACCATAAATAAGTAAAAATGTGCACAATGTCACGAGATTTTTGAAAGCTCAGAAAAAATCCTATCAAGAAAAAACGGTCCTAATTCTTTTATTTTATTTTTTTCCCGGTAAACAGTCCAAAATCTTTAATAATTTTACCAAACATGCTTTTTGTCTGGATGAACATTTTTCTTCAATATTGAAACAAAAGCCAAGCGAAGAAATAAAGTAAAATAACAGAGCATTTTAAAGAAAAGCTTTGATAAATGAACTCTTAATTTTCATTAGCTTTTAATACTCCAAACGATGAAACCTTTTTGTGGAGATTTTTGAATTGAACCCACAGTTTTCTTATTATAAGCAGTCTCCAATGGTTTCCGGCAGAAACGCAACTACAGAAGCAACAGGAAACAGGAAAATCAAATGGATAAATCTTGTTTACTTGTGTTGGGAGCCTTTATAAAACCCAGATGTGTAGAGTTTGCGACTTTAGTCAAGGTTTTCAACTCATAAGCAAGCCAACAGCTTGATGTTTCCTGATGGTAAAAGTACCCCAAACACTTGCAATCTCTTGTAAATTTAATGCCACAATCTTCCACCTTGATGGGTCCATTATATTTACTCATGTAATGATCAACTCATTCGATCTTTTAATAATGAAAATCATTCACCCCACAAGAAACTAACTTCTTAGCCTCACACTCCTTACTCCAACCCAACAGCCCATTTTCTGATGGGCAAGCAACACATTGATTGTCATCACGCACCCCAAATTTCCCACACCTCTCTGGCAATTGACACTCACTTTCCCAAGATGAATCTTTGGAGAAGAAAGTGAAAGTCTCTTCCCATGCACCCCAAAAAACCTTGTCGTAGTAAGTGTAGACCCTGAGATTTCCATCAATACCTAACTGAAGAAATGATAATGTGCTGTTATATTTTGGCCTAGCCAAAATGAAAGTGCCACCACTCGAGACCTCCAGAGTTAGTTCATAAGCAAAATTCTTATCACTTTCCGGAGCAGAATTGAATTTCACATACTCTGAAGAGGTATCCTGAATATTAAGCGTTTCGGATGTTCAGTAGTACGGAATAGGCCGTCAGGATTTGATCTGATAATACATTCCCATCGTTTAGGCTCCATCACTAAGCTGTAAGGACCATCTACGTTTTCTTTAGCGGATGCTAGACTCACGAGCTTGGTTGCATTTCCAGCCCGAAGAGATTGACCCACCAAAAGAGTGTCAGTTGGGTAGTCAAAACTTTGCCAAATGAAATTGCCCTTTGAATCATGAAGCACCATGTTCCCATTTGACAGTAATTTGAATCCTACAACACCCTTGTTGGCAGTGTTTGTTTGCCAAGCAATGGTGCCATCAACATCGGCCAAGACAAGATTTCCATCGGTTCCGAGTGTGAGGGTGGCGTTTTAACCAACCGGTTTGCCCCGGTTGGCTTCCCAAACCCAAGGGAAGAGTGATTCCGACCGAGTTAAAAGCCATGCGTAGAGCAAGAGTGTAAGCATTTGGGGTGGTGCTATAGAAGCAAAGTTGAAAAGGTGCGTTGAACGCATCTAGAACTCTGTAATTCCCATCATACTCAACAACGTAGTATCCAAATTCGCCTTCGTTGACAGACTGAAATGTGTCTGAGGGAGGAACAGAAGCTTTAACAGTGGCGAAAAAGAGTGATAATTAGAAGAAGCAGAACTTAAAGCAGATGAAGATGACGTTCTGCTTAATTGTTCTAGTTTTGGTTTGGCTTGATGTTGTAGTTCAAGCTGAGGATCAAGGCTCTATTTATAATAGCTAAAGAGGAATATACATAATCTTAACATTGAATTTCATAATTGTTCTTGTACATAAATTAAGCAGCCCATAAACTTGACAGCGATGTTTTGGATTTTGTGTTGTTCTTCATTTGCAAGTATTCATGTGGAAGGCGGCCACTTGAAATTAAGTTATGTGATTCAAACCTTATCTGTTTATACCAACTAGAGTGTAAAAAATTCTTTCATTTTCATTGGTGCATGTATTTTGTTTCTGGCTCAAATGTTTTTGACGTTATTGACATAAAGAGTAGCTTTCATCGCCTTTGCACCAATCAATTTGTTCTACTGCAGAAGTTTCTATAGAAGTTGATAATGAGCCAATTTACATAAGTTTGATCGTTGATTCTTAATCAGTTCAATTAATTAAGGCGTCTAATTAATGAAGGTACCTCTCAGCTGCTTTACAGGCTCCCTTTTTAGGAACTCAAGTATCTTAAATTGGCATATACTAAGACTGGATAAACCATTTCACTAAAAACAGGCCAAAATTTTGATATATTTCTTACCAGTTTGCCCCAAAAGGATAAGTGGATTCGCCTACTTTTTATATTTTTATAATGCTTTTCATGTTTTCTTTATCCCACATTTGCTCATATTCTTCTTCGGAGGTTGTCTGTACGCATAAATTTTCATTTTCTTAGAAGTATTTGATACTCATTACTGACCAGTACTATAAAATGACAGAAGAAAACAAATAAATGTTTGGTAGATCTGTGATATACATAAAAAAAAAAAAGAAAAAATTCTATACAGATCAATATGATATAAAGAAGTATAAATATGTCTATAAATTTAAAATAGAACAAATCGGAAGGAAATTGATCATATAACAATTACAGATAATATAATTTGTATGAAAGTATTTATTAAAAATACTATTAGATGGGCATATTCTAATATTCTGGCAATAAAAATGTAGCAACTTCTGATCAAACAACTTGGCTCAAAGCCACTATGGAAGGACACTAATTTATTAGTGGATGCTATGATCAACCTGATACTATATATAATGTTTCTCAAATTCTTTTCATTAAAGTTTAATCCTTACTTTACTTAGAGTATATATTCGACAAGGGTATCAAAAGCAGACAACCAACTCTAATGGGGTCTTATGCTTGAGTCGCAAGAGAGGTATCTCTATCTATCACATTTGTGCAATTATCTTGGTCCATTTGTGTAAAAGCAGACAGCCAACTCTTAAGTTGAAGTGTGCATTGCAAATCTTGAGACGTTTTCTATCTCGCAATCAAGGGAAATCTAGTCAATATTTGATGGGAATGAAAAACCCATGAAGAGGTGGTGGAAAAATGATGGAAAGCATGTAAAGAAGACACGCAAGCTAAGATATGGATTAAAGGATTCAAAAACTTTAAATAAAACATAAATTAACATTATATCTTCTCCTAAAGCTTAGGTTTGATGAAGCCAAGATTCAAAGTTATGAACCCTCCACATTTTAACACCACCTTGAGAGAAAGAGAGGGTGGCTGAAACTAAGAGAGAGCTTGTGTTTTTCTTTTAAGTGAACAATGAACAACTTAACCTAAAATGCAACCATTTGCATTTATATATAATGGGTCATTTTGTAATTACTTTTTTTTTCACTTGCATGCCCTAATCAAATCTTTTTCTAAAAAGAGCCTAAACATTTATTAATTTGGCCTTTGAATAATCAATATTATTCAAGGGCCCATGTAAACCGCACTAGTTTACATTAACAATCTGTAAGTTTACCTTTTTGCCCTTTAACTATAAAAATGTCATTTTGGTTCATCTCATTTATCTTAACGCTTTAACATATAATAATTAAATACAATTAAGTATTGCTTGACCATTTTAACCTTTAACATGTCACGAATAATATTCTATGTAACAATTATCATAGAAATCTTGTCATTACTCTCAGAAGGTGCTAGCCCTCTTCGGATAATCATTTCTCTCTCTTATCCTTCTTTAACTTTTCAAGGCTACTGGTGTTGCCATGTAGGTCCACCGTGGATTAGCTGTAAGCCAGTTCCGAATGAATCCGAAAACCAATTCGGAGGCCTAACGACTATGATAAACATCTAGCAATGTGCCATAGTCCCTAAACCATGATGAAAAAAAAATATACTTCATCGAACCCTTTTTAGATCATATGTACCATGCAAGAAGTCCCTCCATTGATATATCTTGATTGAGTACAGATTCATGGAACGTCAAAATCCTAAACTTGATCTTCTACCGGATCGTCGATCAATATGTCCAGAACTTGTCATTAGGAACTTAATTTCGTGTGACTAATAATATACTATGGCTAGAGGTTTTGGTTTTTGACATTTATCGACGTTCGTCTAGGAACCTGGATCTGGATGGAGTCAATGGTACTTCTGATCCTATATTTTCGAGTCAATGGATCCCGTCTTGACCATCGTTTGTTTCCACATATGATCAACGCATGACCAAATAGGTTTTATTATACGAAACATGACTAGTCTTGTACTTATACACTATATGAACCATATGCATCCGTATCGGATTCGACCACGATGTCTTAGGTCAAAGAACTACATCGTGCATTGATATAACCAAACGATAAATCATTAACTACACGCTTTTCCAAGTGATTTGTCGTTATTCGGTCACTTTAAAAAAACAGTTCATCAATCGCTAATCCATAATAATGCCTTAGTGACATGACTATCATCATCATAAGTACTTATATCAACTCATGATATCTTTCGGAAACATCTTGTATGCTTACTATGCAATATAGTTGCCCAAATAATATTACTTCGTGGGGAACCTTTTGATAAATTCATTTGCCGATTAAATGAATCATCTGGACAATTCATATACATACTTTATTTTAAATGCATGACTATATAAAGGAAGCAATTTATATATATGAATTGAAGAACTCTTTCTTCTATTATTTATGATATATTGATACAAGACAAAATACTCTGAAATTGACAACACGAATGATTTTTAGGGCATACACTAACAGAGAACTAGGAACTAAGAAAGATATNTTGTATGAAAGTATTTATTAAAAATACTATTACATGGGCATATTCTAATATTCTGGCAATAAAAATGTAGCAACTTCTGATCAAACAACTTGGCTCAAAGCCACTATGGAAGGACACTAATTTATTAGTGGATGCTATGATCAACCTGATACTATATATAATGTTTCTCAAATTCTTTTCATTAAAGTTTAATCCTTACTTTACTTAGAGTATATATTCGACAAGGGTATCAAAAGCAGACAACCAACTCTAATGGGGTCTTATGCTTGAGTCGCAAGAGAGGTATCTCTATCTATCACATTTGTGCAATTATCTTGGTCCATTTGTGTAAAAGCAGACAACCAACTCTTAAGTTGAAGTGTGCATTGCAAATCTTGAGACGTTTTCTATCTCGCAATCAAGGGAAATCTAGTCAATATTTGATGGGAATGAAAAACCCATGAAGAGGTGGTGGAAAAATGATGGAAAGCATGTAAAGAAGACACGCAAGCTAAGATATGGATTAAAGGATTCAAAAACTTTAAATAAAACATAAATTAACATTATATCTTCTCCTAAAGCTTAGGTTTGATGAAGCCAAGATTCAAAGTTATGAACCCTCCACATTTTAACACCACCTTGAGAGAAAGAGAGGGTGGCTGAAACTAAGAGAGAGCTTGTGTTTTTCTTTTAAGTGAACAATGAACAACTTAACCTAAAATGCAACCATTTGCATTTATATATAATGGGTCATTTTGTAATTACTTTTTTTTTCACTTGCATGCCCTAATCAAATCTTTTTCTAAAAAGAGCCTAAACATTTATTAATTTGGCCTTTGAATAATCAATATTATTCAAGGGCCCATGTAAACCGCACTAGTTTACATTAACAATCTGTAAGTTTACCTTTTTGCCCTTTAACTATAAAAATGTCATTTTGGTTCATCTCATTTATCTTAACGCTTTAACATATAATAATTAAATACAATTAAGTATTGCTTGACCATTTTAACCTTTAACATGTCACGAATAATATTCTATGTAACAATTATCATAGAAATCTTGTCATTACTCTCAGAAGGTGCTAGCCCTCTTCGGATAATCATTTCTCTCTCTTATCCTTCTTTAACTTTTCAAGGCTACTGGTGTTGCCATGTAGGTCCACCGTGGATTAGCTGTAAGCCAGTTCCGAATGAATCCGAAAACCAATTCGGAGGCCTAACGACTATGATAAACATCTAGCAATGTGCCATAGTCCCTAAACCATGATGAAAAAAAAATATACTTCATCGAACCCTTTTTAGATCATATGTACCATGCAAGAAGTCCCTCCATTGATATATCTTGATTGAGTACAGATTCATGGAACGTCAAAATCCTAAACTTGATCTTCTACCGGATCGTCGATCAATATGTCCAGAACTTGTCATTAGGAACTTAATTTCGTGTGACTAATAATATACTATGGCTAGAGGTTTTGGTTTTTGACATTTATCGACGTTCGTCTAGGAACCTGGATCTGGATGGAGTCAATGGTACTTCTGATCCTATATTTTCGAGTCAATGGATCCCGTCTTGACCATCGTTTGTTTCCACATATGATCAACGCATGACCAAATAGGTTTTATTATACGAAACATGACTAGTCTTGTACTTATACACTATATGAACCATATGCATCCGTATCGGATTCGACCACGATGTCTTAGGTCAAAGAACTACATCGTGCATTGATATAACCAAACGATAAATCATTAACTACACGCTTTTCCAAGTGATTTGTCGTTATTCGGTCACTTTAAAAAAACAGTTCATCAATCGCTAATCCATAATAATGCCTTAGTGACATGACTATCATCATCATAAGTACTTATATCAACTCATGATATCTTTCGGAAACATCTTGTATGCTTACTATGCAATATAGTTGCCCAAATAATATTACTTCGTGGGGAACCTTTTGATAAATTCATTTGCCGATTAAATGAATCATCTGGACAATTCATATACATACTTTATTTTAAATGCATGACTATATAAAGGAAGCAATTTATATATATGAATTGAAGAACTCTTTCTTCTATTATTTATGATATATTGATACAAGACAAAATACTCTGAAATTGACAACACGAATGATTTTTAGGGCATACACTAACAGAGAACTAGGAATTAAGAAAGATATACTGAAAGAGGTAAATTTTTGTTTTCTATATCTAATGAGACAAGACGGAATAAAATAATAAACGAATATTTGGAGGCGTAGTTATAGAAAACGTAAAAAATTTATATGAGATTGTTTCAGTTTTTCATTATACTTATGTGATGAGACTATCCAATGAAATAAAACCACATGTAACTATCATAAGTCATCGGATAGTAACAGATAGTAACAACCCCTTAGTTTCTCTATTTTTGAATTCATTCAAATAGTTGTACAGATTGTAACAACTCTTAGTTTATCTATTTTGAATTCATTCAAAATAGCTATTCCTTAGAGTTAGGAAGCAGTTTCAAACTGCTTTATATTTTAGGATTTCAAACAAGTGTTTGTTATCTCATATGTGTATTTAACTACTGCAAAACATATATGAAAAATAGAATTGATTTTCTCAATCTGATATGGTATCAGAGCTATAAGCCAATCCATTTTCATCTTTTTCCCCCCTTGTTCTTCAGCACTCATAGCTAACGACTTTGACCCTGCAACCATCCTTAACACCAATGAAACACACCAAACTCTCATCAACATCAACGTTGCTGCTCAAGCCCCTCTCAAACTCACCTCTGCCAATTACCTCTCCTGGAAACTGCAGTTCCAAACCCGCTTCATTGGTTATGACCTTCTTAGCTATATTGATGGCTCCAAACCATGTCTGCCAACCACCTTGACCCAAGCCAATACAACCAGACCCAATCCCAGTTACACTCTATGGATCTGATAGGACCAACTGATCCTCAACGCTGTTATTGGATCCATTTCACCCGCCATTATTCCTTTCATAGCTCAAGCCACCACCTCTAAACAAGCCTGGACAATTCTAGCCAACGCCTATGCTAAACCTTCTCGTGGCTGCATCAAACAAATCAAAAACCATCTCAAAAACACCACCAAAGGCTCCCTTGGCGTCATTGAGTTTATGCAAACCATTAAAACTCGAGTAGATGATCTTGCTCTTCTTGGCGCCTCAATTGATGAAGAAGAAATCACGGACAAAATCCTCGATGGTCTCGGTAATGATTACAAAGAATTAGTCCGTGCTGTCCAAGCAAGAGATACCTCCATCACCTTTGAAGAACTTCACAAAAAACTCCTCAACTTTGAAGCCTCCCTTCAAAGCATCCCATCTGAGCCACACCATTTTCCAGCTACTGCAAATCCCACATATAGAACCAACAACAAAAACTGGCGTCCTTCTCAACCACAAGGCACTACCACCACCAACTAGCGCCCATCCTTCAACTCTACCAACCGCCCACCTACTGCAACCACTGTAGGACCTCATTCATCACAAGGCTCTCATCCTCCTCCCAGGCCATATCTTGGTCACTACCAAATTTGCAGGATTCAGGGTCACACTGCCAAACAGTGTCCTTCCTTTCGCCTCGTTCCAGTTCACACTTCCCCCATATCAAGCTCTTCCCAACAAGGCACACCATGGCAACCACATGCTCACCTTGCCACCTATCCTTCTACAACGCCATCCTGGCTTTTGGACAGTGGTGCATCACACCATGTCACCTCTGATCTAAGCAACCTCTCCTTGCATGCTCCCTGCATTGGCACTGATGACATCATGATCGGAGATGGCTCTAATCTTTCCATCACCCACACTGGTTCCACCTCTCTCAAAACTCCTCATCACACCTTTACATTAAACAATGTTCTTTGTGTTCCATCTATGAAAAAGAACATAATCTCTATTTCACAATTTTGCACTTCTAACAATGTTTCCATAGAATTCTTACCATCTACTTTTCTTGTGAAGGAACTTCAGATTGAGGCGACACTGCTGAAGGGACGAACTAAAGATGGGATATATACATGTGGCCCACCTCCTCCCATTTGATTGCCTTCTCCACAATAAAGACCACGTTTTTCAATTGGCACCATCGCTTAGGACATCCTGCTTTTCCAATTCTCAAACATATTGTTTCTAGTAATCATTTAGGCTTATCTTCCTCTTTATCTTCTGATTTCTCATGCAATGCTTGTCTTTGCAAGAAAAGCCACAAATTATCATTCTCCAACTCTACAATTGTCTCTACTAACCCTCTTGAAATCATATTTTCCGATGTCTAGACCTCTCCAATTTTCTCACATAATGGCTTTAAATATTATGTAATCTTCATTGATCATTTCACTAAATATATCTGGTTTTACCCACTAAAAAATAAATCCGATGTCAAAGAAGTCTTCATAAGATTCAAAGCCATTATAGAAAAACACTTCAATTCAACCATCAAAACCCTCTACTCTGACAATGGTGGTGAGTACATCTCCCTAGCTAATTTTCTTTCCACCAATGGTATCTCTCATCTCACCACTCCCCCTCACACACCTGAACACAATGGTTACTCCGAAAGAAGGCACCTTCACGTCGTCGAAATCGGTCTTGCCCTCCTCACTTATGCTTCTTTACCCCTCTCCTACTGGACTTATGCCTTTGCCACAGCCGTCTACATCATCAATAGAATGCCCACTCCTACTTTAAATCTATCCTCACCCTACCACAAAATATTTCTCACAGCCCCAAACTACTCCAAATTAAGGGTCTTTGGCTACTTATGCTACCCTTGGATCAGACCTTACACATCACACAAACTTGAATCAAGGTCCAAGCTGTGTGTTTTCCTTGGGTACTCTCTCACTCAAAGTGCATACTATTCCACCTCAAGAATCTATGTCTCAAGACATGTCAAATTTGTTGAATCCCAGTTTCCCTACTCTTCACTATCTGGTCCATCCTCTAGTCCTCATCCTGACTCCATCAACACTTGGAGTCCTGCACCAATTAGAGTTATCTTACCCTCTTCCCAGCCACCACTCACTATGCCATCTAAAGTCATCGGTCCTCAGAAACCTCTAAGCACAGCTCCGACACACACTCCCATACAAGTTCCATCCACCAACACAACCCAGCCCACCCAACCAAACTCACCTTCCTTGACATCCTCAACCAATCCAGCCCCACCACTACATATCCCACCTTCACCTCCTCCTAACCCATCTGAAACTCATCCCCTTCCCACTTACTCAATGAAAACCAGAGCCAAGAACAACATTCATAAACCCATCACTAAGATGAACCTTCATACCCAACTCTTAAAATCCAACGACCTTGAACCAACCACTGTGACTAAAGCCCTCCTAGATCCAAAGTGGTGTCAAGCCATGTCGATGAGTGTGATGCTTTAATTAGGAAAGGAACATGGGAACTTGTTCCACCTGAGTCTACACATAATATAGTTGGGTGTAAATGGATTTTTAGAGTTAAATGTAACTCTGATGGCCCTATTGACAGGTTCAAAGCACGTTTGGTCGCTAAAGGATTTCATCAAAGACTAGGTGTCGATTTTCTAGACACTTTCAGCCCTGTTGTAAAACCAACAACAGTTCGTGTTGTCCTCAACCTTGTTGTATCTCGGGGTTGGTCCTTACGCCAACTTGATGTCAACAACGCCTTTCTCCAAGGCCACCTGTCCGAGATTTTCTACATGCAACAACCACCAGGTTTTGTAGATCAAGATCATCCATCCTATGTCTGCAAACTTCGAAAGGCAATCCATGGCCTCAAACAAGCACCTAGAGCGTGGTATCATGAACTTCGCACTTTCCTTCTGCACTCTAGCTTCAAGAATTCTCATGCAGATACCTCGCTATTTGTTCTCACTACTGTTAGAGAGAGTATGTATATCCTTGTATATGTGATGACTTAATAATCACTAGTGACAACACTAAGATGATCGACTCCTTTGTTGATGTTCTTGCTCATCGGTTTTCAATTAAGGATCTTGGACAGCTATCATATTTTTTGGGCGTGGAGGTAGTCCCAAATCAGCAAGGTATTTTACTATCTCAAAGGCGTTACATTTTGGATATTCTAGCTCGAACTCATATGACTGATGCCAAACCCATGCTCACTCCCATTCCAACTAGCCCACATTTGTTAAAATCGAGCCCTGCTTTATCTGATCCTACTAAGTACATAACAGTCGTTGGCAGCCTTCAATATCTCTTGATTACAAGACCAGACCTTGCATTTGCGGTTAACAAGCTCTCTTAGTACATGCACACTCCAACAACCGACCATTGGAGCTTTGTTAAACGTCTCTTATGCTATCTATGTGGAACTATTAATGAAGGCCTCCAAATACATCGCCGGTCCCCATTGAATCTACACGCTTATTCAGACGTAAATTGGGTAGGTGACAAAGATGATTTTTCATCTACCAGTGCTTATATTATCTATCTTGGTCGCAATCCAGTTCCTAGAGTTCCAAGAAGCAGAAAACTATTGCAAGATCTTCCACTGAAGTTGAATATAGGTCAGTAGCTA
Source organism: Pistacia vera (assembly GCF_008641045.1). Taxonomy (NCBI): domain Eukaryota; kingdom Viridiplantae; phylum Streptophyta; class Magnoliopsida; order Sapindales; family Anacardiaceae; genus Pistacia; species Pistacia vera. The sequence continues at coordinate 859,508 of NW_022196445.1, forward strand.
ATGCAGCAGCTGAGCTCAACTGGCTTTGCTATCTCCTAACTGATCTTGGTGTTCAAACCTTACTGTCCAGTCTTATACTGTGACAATGTTGGTGCTACTCAACTCTGCTCCAATCCCGTGTTTCATTCCAGAATGAAACATGTTGCCATTGATTATCACTTCATTAGGGACCAAGTACAAAATGGCATCCTTCGTGTCACTCATGTACCCTTAGCGGATCAACTTGCTGATGCACTCACCAAGCCTCTTCACCGTGTTCGTTTTCTTGATCTCAAATCCAAGATTGAACTTCTAGCTCAAGCTCCATCTTGAGGGGGCATATCATAAGTCATCAGATAGTAACAGATTGTAACAGCCCATTAGTTTCTCTATTTTTGAATTCATTCAAATAGTTGTACAGATTGTAATAGCCCTTGAATTCATTCAAAATAACTGTTCTTTAGAGTTAGGAAGCAGTTTCAAATTGCTCTATATTTTAGGATTTCAAACGAGTGTTTGTTATCTTATATGTGTATTTAATTGCTGCAAAACATATATGAAAAATAGAATTGATTTTCTCAATCTGATAGTACCCACTTGGTAAATAAACTAATACTTGTAATTTGATTCAATATTAATTCTATGTATCTATTTTAATAAATTATCACTTAATTCATATACAGTATTCACTCAATCTCCACCCCTAGTTTACCGTTCTCTGTGATAAATATGTTGATCAATCCGCATTCCATCTCTAGTTTACCCTCCTTGTCGTAGCTTTTCGTCAAGTCGTCCGTTAGTTAGTTCCTCCAAGCATTTATTTTAATTCTTGAACAAAGATGTCTGACATTTGAAAATTAGATTACATAGCAGTAATCTTCAATAAAAAAAAAAAAAAAAAAAAAAACTAGAGAAGATAAGCGAAAGATTTCATGACCACTAGCCAATTGATGCAGAATAATAAGATAAATAAATTAAAAGAAAGAAACTGAAGGCGATGACTAGAACTGGTCCATGAGAAATTTCAGGACCCGGACTGGTCCCTAGGATCGGTCCTATGGGCCTGCAAAATTTCATTTTCCCCCAATCTTTTTTTATATTTTAGGGGCGAAATGAAATTCTGTAGGGGAGTTTAGAAATTTTCAGGGGTAGATTAGTACGTTTTTAAAAATTTAATTAATTTTAAAAAATAATAAATTAATAAATTAATTTTAAAAAATAATAAATTAATAAATTAATTATGGTTAATTTTAACATAAATGTAATATTCACACAATCACACATTCACGCTTCACAAATAAACAATTAAATAATTTTTTTATTAAATTATCATCTTCATCATCAACAATATTTAAATAATTAAAATCTGTGTTCCTAAAGAGTTCGAGTAGTTCGGGATCTTCAGGGTGTTGTTGTAGTCTTCTCTCCGCATGAGTCTAATCCCGTAAACACGTTTCACTTCAATCATCTCATCGGTTAAAAAACATCTCCTGTCTTCAACAATCCGACCACTCATTGAAAATGTTGACTCGGATGCAATTGTAGAAACTGACATAGATAAAATGTCAAGTGCCATTTGGGCTACAATGGAGAATCAATTTTGATGTTGAAGCATATCCATCTCACGTTTCTCCTTCATTGTCATGTAGGACAGGTCCATTTGTAGGTAGTGATTCAGCTCATTTGGTCCATGTATGTACAAGCTGGAGCTGCTACTTCCGTCATGTTCTATATACGTCCACATGCTCGATCCTTGATGGAGGTCTCCATTAGGGTCTTGATCGTCTCTCCTGGATGTTCCAATTTCCACTTCCATTGTACTTTTTCTGATATAAAGAAAAAAGACTTTCCAATTTTTGCTTAAAGTCAGTCAAATAAGACGTATAATCATGTCCTAAATGCTGGCCCATCTCAGTAATTATATAGTTAACTACGTGTAATTTAAACCTAGGATCTACAACAAGGCCTAATCCATATAAGAATGGAATATCTAACCAATATTTCTAATAATTTTATTCCATCTTCAAAACAATTTCCATTAAAACGTCATTATATCTATATTTAGCAAAAGTTTTAGAAATTTGAAGTAAAATATCTAACACTAAATTAGTAGTCAGATAATAAATACCACTTAATGTATTAGTGGAATCATAAAAAAATTTAAAAAATGAATAAAAAAGTTCACAAACCGCCCAATCATCATAGCTGACAACTTCCTCTGGATGGTTCTTCTGGGTGACGAAATTTGTAATTTGTCTTGCGGTTGGCAAAGCTTTTTCCAACATCAAGTAGGTAGAGTTCCAATGGATAGGCATGTCCGTACATAACTTCAAAGGTCGAACCAGTGGGTCCTCTTGCCTACAGTATTGGACGTACTCCTGCCATCTTTTATTGCTACTGCCGACGATAAATCTGATAGCCACGCACACCGTCTCCATCTTCGAATGTATAGCATCTAAACCTGCTCTAACAATCAAATTGATGATATGATAAGCACATCTCTGGTGAAAAAAATTGCCTTCACCACGCGGATCCAATCTCTTTTCAAATAAAGAGATTGTCATGGTGTTAGCAGCTGCATTATTAAGCGTTAGCGCTACAACTCTATCAGTTAATACATATTCTTGCAAAACTTCAAGAATTGTAAAATAAATAGTGTTAGCACTATGTTTTTTATATAATGGTTTAAAACCCATCAATTTTGGTTGTAAACCCCAACTATGATATAAAAAATGTATTGTGATAGTTAAAAAATCCGTTTTTGATCTACAAGCCCATATGTCTGATGTAAGTGCAATAGATATATTCCTAAAATTTTGAAATTTGCTTTTAAGTTTATTATTTATTTTGTTATAAATTTTTAGTATATCTCTTCTACTAATACTTCTACTAACAGGGGTATATGCTGGACAAAATGCAGTTTTAATCATGTGAATAAAATAAGGATTTTCAGATAAACAAATGGGAGAGTCCGTAGCAACTATGAATCTTTCTATTTCCTCTCGTGCAACATGTGCATTGTATTGCCATGTTGAGAGAGTTGAGGATTGTTGATTAAAATTAAGTTGAGTTTGAATTTGCCTACTTGATCCGGTCAAAGATGTACTAGACAACTACATTATTTGGGGGTGCTTCTTCTCTAAGTGTCATCGCATCGTCGAAGTCCCATTCTTAGCGCCACTAATGGTTCCACAGAAATTACATATCCTACATGATTCTTCCCCCTCCACATTTGTCTTTGGCTGTTTTGATTTGGTGAAGTGTCGCCATACATCGGACACGACCCTCTTTGACGGTTGGGGGGTTGGGCCATGCCCGTGCCCGTTGAGTCGCAACTTGCTTGTGTTTGGCTACATCTCATCCTGGCTGAATGTGGTTGTTGAATTGCAGTTGTTGCCTCTGGAGGAAATGGCGAAAATGGATTGAACCCTTCCATTTCTTCGGTGGATGGAACGTAAAACTCATTTGGGAATGATCCTCCGAATGCATCATTTCAGGAATCCATTATGAATTTATGATAAAATAATAAATAATTAAAATGAAAAATAAATAAGTAATAATATGAATAAGAGATGATATTGAAAAATAGAAAAAAACGAATAATATAAATAAATAAATAATAATATGAATAAATTATAAATATAAATATAAATTGAATGAGAATTTGATTGGAGATTTGGAGTAGAGAGATTGAGAGAATGAGAGATAGAGTTGTGTGGAAAAAATGAGAAATTTAGGGGATATTTATAATGTAGCATTGTTATTGGGGGGGTGGGGTGGAATTGGCTACTGCCAACGGTTATTAAATTTTATTTTAACCTCTATAATTTTTGTTTATTTTAGAATTTCCAAGGGGGTTTATGTAATTATCCAGGGGGCTAAAAAAATAAACCAAAAGGGTTTGGGCTCGGGCTTGGGATCTTGGAGGAGGGCCCAGTGGAGGGACTGAGCCCTCCTCCTTAGGCCAAGTCCGGTTTTGCGACCAGGCTTGCTAGGACCTATCCTCTCAAGGATCGGTCCTAGGACTGAGTTTTTGGGCCGGGTTTTTGGACCCAGTCCCAAATGTCTAGTTGTAGCGATGATTGGATGATTCCACGAACTCCAACTACAGAGAAGGACGACTTGAAATAGAATCATAAAGGGTGCATTTGGTTCATTATTCTGGTATTTTTTAGAATGGTATTTTGAAAAAAGTAAAGTTGGGTGGTTATTATGAGGTAAAATTTAAAAATTAACAAAAACACCCCCTAGGTTTGTTAATTTATAAAACACCCCTGTAATAAAACATTAAAAATTAACAAAAACACTCCCACCCATCCATCAAATACCGACAACCGGCCACCACCATCGGAGGGTGGTTGGAGTCGCCATATTGACTCATGAATGGCTGTATCTAGCCGATTGTACGCCGATATGGCCTTTGCCAACTAGATCGATCATGGATTTGGCTAGAAAAGGCCAGATCTACGGCTACATCTGGCCACGTTTGGTGGTCAACGACAGCCAAAGATATGGCCGTCGTTGATGGTCAACGATGGCCATATCTTGGCCATCATTGACGACTAGCTACGGCCAAAGATTTGGCCATCAACGGCCAAAGATTTGGCCATCAACGGCCAAATCTTTGGCCGTAGATCTAGTTGGAAAATGCTAGATCGGCACACTACCAGCCAAATCTAGCCGGTAGTGTGCCATTATACCAGATTTTGGCCAACTCCGACAGTGGTGGCCGGAATCTGGCAAATGTCGGTGGGTGGGGTTCTAAACTTTTTTTGGGGGTGTTTAGTTAAATTAATAAACTTAGTGGGTTTAAAAATAATTGAATAAAACAGAATAGTATTTTGAGAATAGGAAAACAAATGTGTATTTTGGGTAGGATAGGGAATTTTTTTTGAAACAAACGCACCCAAAATATATAGGCGATTGGCATGGATATGTGAGGTGGTGGATATGGTAAAATTATATTGTTTAACATATTAATTTATTGAGTAAACGACTATTTCCCACCCGAGGTTTGCCTTAATGACACTTTCCCACCCAAAAAGTTTCAAAATACCAAATTACCACCCAAATGTCATGCTCCATTAGTAAATTCCGTTAAATACAGTAATTTTAACTGTGAAGATGGAAATGCCCTTAACAGTTTGACTGGTATTTTTTTTTATTAGTATATGCATCCAATTACCATAATACCCTTTTTTAATTGTGTAATTATTGAATACCCCCAACTGCTTATTTTGCATCAAACACACGGACAAAACTCATTATATAAATGTGAGCTTATTTTAATCACAAAATAGAGTTAAATTTCACTTCATTGTCATTCTCAAAAATCTCATTAAAAAATATCAAAGCCAATTACTTGTCATTATCACAATTTTCACTCAAAAATATCAAAGTCAATTCAGTCTCCATCTACCTACATGCCACCTTCATAAATCTACGATCATTAATATATACATAGAGCAAAAATATGACCAATATTCGATCTGTTGTGGGTGACAAACATGGTTAATGAACATGAGGTTTTAATTATGGGGATTTTTGTACTCCAAACCCTTGATCATCTCCAAGGGTTATGACTTGAAACAGATTAGCTCAACAACTTCCTCTCAGAATTTTCACAAACTTATAATACATATAGTATACAAATAATTAACCAGCTTTACACAAAAAACTTTCCAACCAAAACAAGTAAAAAAACAAGCCATTTTTTCACTCAGAACCACCTCAATACCTTTACCAAATCAAGTGTAGCTTGGAACAAACGATACAACTTAAATAACAATACATGTCTATACTCTACAACAATTTTGCATTGTGATTTATTGTTTGATAAGCAAATTATACAACCAAAAGGATCCTGATATTACATTTTATCTTTGATACTATGCATATGAGCATATCTTATGAGAGTAATACTACACATACATCATTTTCATACAACATTTCTTATACAACATTATGTGGCAAGATATTATTGGCTAATTTAAAGTTAAAATTAAACTTTCACTCAATTATATCTTGCCACATAATGTTGTATGAGAAATATTGTATGAGAATAATGTATGTGTAGTATTATTCTTATGTTTTTTGATAAAGCATCAAAAACAGCCTAGAAAAGACTTCCTTTAAGGGTATCAAATAAGCTAATTCGGTAAAATAATCATAAGGACTAATCAAGTTAAAAATAAAAATAAAACTTTGCACTAAACAAACATCAATCAGATCTAGAAAGTAGAGCGGCAAAGAAACAATTGAATATAACCTTCGGTACAACTTTATTGCACACTCCACTGGAAGGAACATCCAGATTGCAGAACCAACTCCGCAAATCAAGGCAAGACCTAACACCAAGTCCTATTTTACCATCTTCTGTGTAACAAAGGCACTTGTCCTACACCAGCTCATCCAAAGTTTTTACCTTCTAGGACATTGTGAAATTTCTTAATGCAGCAGGGACATGAACAACATTTTGTGACTGTGATCCCATACCAGCAAGAACCTGAAAATGTACCATGAGAATCATAAAGCACTAACCCTATATATGTACACGAAAACAACAAACAAATCTTCCTGTCACTAATTCATTTGCAAACGAAAACAACGAAACAAAAACCACATGTTTTCCCATACAACCTACAGTAAACGAAACCAACAAAGGTGCAAAAAAGGATGACTACCTCTAGTCCTCCACAAGTTCAACCACTCGCAAACGCAAACCCTATCGTTACCAGCCTCAACGATGAACGACTTAAAAAGATGTGAGTCAATAGACCAACTGTCACTAACCAAAGAACTTGCCGTTCGCCAAAAAAACAAGTCCTTCGTTGAAAAAAACTCTCTGATAACAAATCGCCAACCACAAGTCCACCCCATTAGTCTACCTCGTCATTAACACTCACTGGTCATTGTAAACAATCACCGGAATGCAGTTGAAGCCGTCAGCCAAAACCCAAAAGTCGTCGCTTCCAAAAAACGCAAAAGCCATAGTTTCTTTTGTTTTTCTTTCTAAGTTCAACTACCTGGACGGCTGGACATGTGTTAATGCCTTAGCCCACCACTTCAATTTAAAATTTAAAATTTTTATTTAAAAATAAAATGACCATCCTGCCCTTAATTATAAATGACTTTTGACCTCTTACCCTTCTTTATAACTAAATTTACTGATGGAATTATGTTGTGGGTGGTAATTTGGTATTATGAAACCTTTTGGGTGCGAAAATGTCATTAAGGCAAACCTTGAATGGGAAATAGTCGTAACTCTTAATTTATTTATCAATTCATGGTCTACATAAGTATGATGAGGTGGTAAAATCGCCTCATTTAAGTTTTTTTTTTTTTTTTTATAGAAAACATTGACCTTGTCGCTTGATTAAATTTGTGGTACCTGAAAACCTTTATGATAAATAAATAAAAAGAAAGAAGGACATTTTCCTTTTGTACATCTTCTTCTACATCAATCACTCTCTATGTATGATAAATAAAAAAGGAATGTTTCAACATAATATCATTACTGACAACAATTTTTGATGATTAAATATTTAGATTCAGCATTTGAAGTCAGTATTCTTTTTATATTATAATTTTTTTTAATGTTCTTTTGTGTTTATTTTATGAATGGAGGATGGATTTGTGTTTTGCTCGAGTGTTGGGATTAAAACAGGAACTACAACTTGGTGTTTTATAATGGAAGATAATTAAAGCCGTTGGATCAACGGCTGTGTCTCCCTTTTCTTTTGTTTTTAAATGATTTTCTTCTGTGATTCTTGCATTTACCATTATTTCAAGGTTCTTCAATTAAATATTTTACTATATTTAATAATTTAAAAATAGTAATTAATTTAATATATACTTATTATTATACTGTCAGCACATGTGAACATTAAGGCTAAAATTTTAATCAACTCATCGTATTATTAAATTCTAGTTAATTAAATTTAAACATCAATTTTTAGTTTATTAAAATTAATCAAACTGTTCCTAAAAATTATATAAAGCTATCCATGAGTATTGATAAGAGTAAACGACTATTTCCCACCCACGGTTTGCCTTAATGACAATTTCCCTCTCAAAAGGTTTCAAAACACCAAATTATCACCCACTCGGAAGTTCTGTTAGTAGTTTTTGTAACGTAAAAGGGTATAATGGTCAAACGACTGGTAAAAGTAAGGGCATTATTATCAAATAATATTTTAATAAAAAATTAAAATTTGAAATTGAAGTGTAAGGTTGGGGCATTGACAAATGTCCATGAGACTTGCCATTTGAAAAAGAAAGAAACTAAAACGCTCATGACCTTTGAAAGAAAAGGAAAAGGAAAAGGAAATGCAACGTTTGTGTTTTCACTCTTAGGTTTTTAGTTAACGTCTTCGACTATCTTTTGGTGATTGTTTACAGCGACCGGTGAGTGTTAACGACAAAGTAGACTAGCGGTGGAGCAGCGGTTTGCGAGTTTAGCATTCGTGTACATTGTTAACGGTAGGGGTTAAGGGTTGTTGACAACGACTTTTTCCGGCGAACGATGAGGTTTTTCGTGACTTCTAGCGACGAGTTGGTCTTCTGAGTCGCGACTTTTGAAGTCTGTAATCATTGAGGATATCAACGATAAGTTTAAGAGTGCGAGTGTTTGAACTTTTGGAGGTAGTCATCTTTGTTTATACTTTTTTTGTTTTCGTTTACTATAGGTTGTGTTAGAAAGAAAAGTGTTTTTCGTTTTGTGGTATCTATGTAACTGTGGAAAGGTTGATGACTTGAGTGTTATATTTATCTTCAGGTGGGTCACGAAACTTATCAGGAAGAGATAATTCGTGTGTGATCGAAGAAGCTTGGTATCGTAATAATGTGGGTGTCTCCTTCTTTGTCTTTTGCAGTACCTTTTTTGAGCATTTGTAATATCTGCATGTATGTATAAATTAATTCTTTATGTTTATGGTTTGAATGTGATCTTGTATGTTGTTGTTATTGTATGTGCTTTCACTTCTTTATAAAAAATCTGACAATGGAAAGTAGTGGAGCATTGTTTATTCAATGGGTAATTTTTATTCAATTAATCATTAATCCATTTATTTTTTATTGAAATTATTGAAAATTGTGAAGTTAGATTTTAATTGTTAAAATTGTGGTTTTGGATGTACTTGAAAATTGGTGTTGAGAATAGGTTTTCATAAGAGTTTAAGGAAGGTGTTTTTAGAGTAATAAACGGTTTTTTATGGAAGAAATTTTGTCCCTGTCTTTCAACACTCTAAGCCAAAGTGAAGGATTTTTAAGAATTCTCATAAGCAGTACCCAAAAAAATCAACTTAGTGTTCATTGAAGTCTTTAGCGTGTGTAGATTTTTTAAGTTTGACTAGTCACGTGTATTAGCATAAATTATGCTACTTTAGCTTGTATTAAGTTCCAAGTTCTAAAGCTGATTTAGTGCACTTTTATTAGGCTTAGCTTGTTTAGGACTGTCTATATGTAAAGCTTCTTTCTTTTGTTCTTTTTGTTTTTTTTTTTTTTTTTTTAATTTAAGTATTTTAACATTTTTACAAAAAATCATTTAAGTAAAAGAAATTCATATAAAAGGACCAAACAAAAATGAAAAAGAGGAGGGTGTTGTCTGTTTCAATAATCTTATTGGGTTATAGTAAGACCACTATGTGTTATTATTAACTAATGAAACAAAATACACCAATTCTTGTAAGCAAGTCTTTAAAAAATTAGTTTATTGCCAAGAAAATATTTTAGTCAATAGTAAATTCTGACGTTTCTCTTTCAGCTGTATTTTTATGCCCCAACATAAAAGAAGGTGTTGACTGAGATTAAGCTTAGGCTTAGGTTTGGTTTTGTTAATTTTGGGTGTCTCATGTTTCAATTTTGTCTTCATGTTTTAACATGGTTGTAATATTATTGATCATTAATTCATATGGTATATGTAAATGGTAAGGTTCTGCATGTATTAGAGGTCAGTTTTGATGAATCACATTATTAATCAGTGAAGAAATAATTGTAAAAGTACATAAATTAATTATCTTTCAAGTAATTGTAAAAATACATAAATTAATGACTTAGTGGATCTCTCACATAGCAGTAATAAATGAGAGAACCTAAAGCATATTTTCAATTCATGTAATGTGAAAACATAACTGCTCAAACGTATTTTCAGTTCACAAATTTGGATAATCTATTATGTACCACAATTAGCCATGATTCTGACTAGCTTAGATCGTAGTAAATATTTATGAAATTAAGGAATTCTGCCATGATTCTTTGTATGTGCATTTATCTGTTTTTGTAACCTGTAAAGTTATCTTCATTTTTTGTATATAACATGAAGTTGTTATCAATGGTTATTCTCATTTTTTCAGGCTTTGAAAATTAAACTTTGTTGTCTTGTATTTTGCAGGATGAAACCACAGAGGTGCAATTTTAACTTTAATCTCTTTGGAATTGATTGTGAGACACGAAATGTGGACCCTGACGAATTCTGTTATATAGTGCTGATTGAGGACATTAAGAAATGTGTGTCCAGGGAGAATGAGGACCTGGATGAGAAGTTTAGGGTAGAAGCCATGTTACCTATGTTAGGGGAGAAATGCTTATTAAACAGTGACAATGATGTAGTGTTTATTTTGGAGTAATATGGGCTGAAAGGGGTGCTAGAAATTCAGTTGTTTGTTGAAGTTTTACCCGTTGAAACAGAAGAACCATTACCAGCTTTGCTTGACCCTAATGATAAGCAACCAAAGGTTCCACAGGCAGAGGGATTTCAAGACGACTTCAATTGGAGTGATGTTTCCAATGATGATGATAAGAATGTAGATGGTGGGGGTAATGTGCACGATGATGTAGATGGTGATGGCGAGGTACATGCCGAGGTACATGTAGACGGGGATAAGGATATAGATGTGGATGGTGGTAGGGATGTACATGTAGATGTTGACGGTGATGAGGAGGTACATGTTGAGGTAGATGGTGAGGGCAATTTATTTCAGGAGGATAATGTGGTTGATGATAATGAGAATGAGGATGTGGCTGAAAGTGGGGTCATTTTGTCCGATTTTGAGCGTAAAAGTGAAGAAGGGGTGAAAGTGGGAATGATGATGTTGTCAGTCGGATGAGTAGGTGTTAGTGTTCGTTAGTGTATGCCCTAGAAACCATTTATGTTGTCGGTTTCAGAGCATTTTGTCTTGTATCAATATATCATAAATAATAGAAGAAAGAGTTCTTCAATTCATATATATAAATTGCTTCCTTTATTCAGTCATGCATTTAAATAAAGTATGTATATGAATTGTCCAGATGATTCATTTAATCGGTAAATGAATTGATCAAAAAGGTTCCCTACGGATGCAATATTATTTGGGCAACTATATTGCATAGTAGGCATGTTGGATGCTTCCGAAAGATATCATGAGTTGATATAAGTACGAATGACGGTGATAGTCATGTCACTTGGGCATTAGTATGGATTAGCAGTTGGTGAACTGTTTTTTGAACGTGACTAAATAACGACAAATCACTTCGAAAAGCATGTAGTCATGATTTATCATTTGATTATAGCAGTGCACAATGTAGTCCTTTGACCTAAGACATCACGGTCGGATCCGATACGGATGTGTATGGTTCATATGGTGTATAAGTATGAGACTAGTCTTGTTTCGTATGGTAAAGTCTATTTGGTCATGCGTTGTTCATATGCGGAAACGAACGATGGTCAAGACGGGATCCATTGACTCAGATATAGAGGATTAGGAGTATCGCTGACTCCATCTAGATCTAGGTTCTTGGACGAATGTTGATAAATGTCAGAAACCAAAACCTCTGGCCAGAGTATATTATTAGTCACAAGAAAGTAAGTTCATGATGACAAGTTCCAGACATATTGATCAACGATTTGGTAGAAGATCGAGTTTAGGATTTTGACGTTCCATGAATCCGTACTCGATCAAGATATATCAATGGAGGGACTTTACTTGCATGGTACATATAATCTGAAAAAAGGTTTGATGGAGCTATTCCTTCATCGTGGTTTAGGGGCTATGGCACATTGCTAGATGTTTACCATAGTCGTTGGGCCTCCAAATGAGTTTTTGGATTGATTCAGAATTGGCTCATGGCTAACCCGCGATGGACCTACATGGTCACACCAATAGCCATGTGGAGTTAAAGAAGGTTGAGAGAGAAATGACTATCCGAAGAGGGTTAGCACATTCTGAGGGCACTAATGGAATTTCCATGTAAACTGTTACATGGAAATTGTTCAAGACATTTTAAAGGGTTAAAATGGTTGAATGATAATTAATTGGATTAATTATAATATCTTAAAGTGTTAGGATGAATTATTTGGGTTAAAGAGTAACCTTTAAGAGTTAAAGAGCTTTAAATTAATATTACAGGTCATTAGTGTAAACTAGTGTAGTTCACATGGGTTTTTGAATAATAATGATTATTCAAGGGACATTGTATAAATGAGCCTTCACATGTGGCAACCATGAAGAACATGTAATTATAAAATGACCCTAGCCTATATAATGAAATGATAGTTCATCTTTGGTAGAGAATTTCATTTTTCATCAAAAAACACAAAGCTCTCACTCTCTCTTAAATCGGCCAAGCTTTCTCTCTCACTAGGTGGTGTTAAAGTGTAGAGAACCCATTCCTTTGGGTTTTGGCTTCATCAAATAAGGCACTTGGAGAAGGTATAATACACCAAACTTAATTCATTTTAAGTTATTTAATGTTTGAATGTTCCATAACCAACATGCATGTTCCTTTTATGTTTTTCTTCTTTCCACCATGTGTTATTCATCAATCTTTCAGTAGGAATATAAAGCAAAATTAGTTTAAGTACGGGGCCAATGGGAAGATTAATTTTAAGGTGGGGCAAGTGTTTCAAAGTGTAACCCATTTCCAAAAGGTTTTGAAGGATTATATAATTAAAAAAGGCTTCGCTATGGAGAAGATCCACGATGAGAAGAGGAGGATAAAAGCAATTTGTAAACAAGAAAGATGTCCATTCCACATTTACGTAAGGTTAATGGTCGATAAGCAATCGTATCAGATTAGTAAATACAAACACATACACACTTGCGTTAGAGTGTACAAGAATCTTGATGCTAGTGCTTCATGGATTGTTGAAAAGATGGGTGTAACGCCCACATCGAGGTACGTAGCTTTACTTATGCCTTTTTACCCTTAGTTGATTTTTGTTAAAATTATTTTGAAAAAAGTATGAAGAAAATGCCTTAAAATGTCACTAGGGGTAAAATTGTATTTTCACTCATAATTAGTTGAAAAAGTGGGGAGTGAAAAGAGATAGAATAACATGGAGAAGTTAATAAAAATAAGGGCATTTTGGTAATTGAATAAGGGACATAGATGGAATTTCATAGAAAGTGTAAGGGCAAAATGGGAAACTAATAAATAATAATATGTTATATCAAGAATTGAAGAATGAAACCCTAGCCATTCTTCATCCATTTTCACGCCACCTTCATATCCTCTCAATTTCTTCAATTCTTCTTCAAGGGAAATTCAGAGATTTTGGGTACTTTTTAGTGGATTTTCAATCCCAAGTATCCTTAGGTAAGATCCTTGCACCAAGAAGTGAGTTTTAATTTTTAAAGTGTTGAATTTTGATGATTTGTGTTCATAAGATTTAAGAGAAAGAGAGTTGCTTCAAAGAAGATTTTTAAAGTGTTGGATTGCTCAGATATAAGGTAAGTAAATCCTACCCTAAGTATGCTTTAAGTAATATGGTGTAGAAAATTCCTTTTATGCATATACATGTGTTTCATATGAAGAATTGTTGATGGCTTTGGTGTTGAATGATGATTATAACTTATCCACTAGAAGTTGTGTTGGTGTATTTGATGCTTGATGAATGTTTGGATGAAGTTTGGAGGAACTGGAGTGGAAATTTTGAAGTGTATATTTTGGACAGTTTTGGCGTTAAATATGGAGGGTTTTATTCCCAATTTTTGGTGGCTTAGAAAAGAGATAGAAGTGTAACCAAATTAGTGTTACTTTGTGCGCATAAGTTGTTTGATGAAATGTCAAAGAGAAGTGTTTGTGTGATTATGATTATGTGTTATATTGAGATGAGTATGTAGATGGTAGAGAATAACATGTTTGCATTCCATATTGCATTATTGCATCTAAACATGTGAATTTAAGAAGAAATATAAGCATGAAACCATCTACATGCATACATACTCATAAGAGCATGAAAAAACACTAAAGAATGTTAAAGAGTAAATGGAAAGAAATGAGAATATTAAAGAAGTTTAAATCTGAATTTTATTTAAAGAAGTGTAAAAAGATAAAAAGAAGAAAAGGTTGTTGCGATGGGGAACCCGTGAGTGACAAGAAAAATTTTCCCCACATGCACATCGCCTTTAGTGAGCGGCCTAAGAATAAGAAAGAAGAATTGGTACGGTCCGTAAGAGTGCATGTGAATGAGAGTTGTACCCAAGAAAGAAGAATACACTCACACGGCCAAGGTTCCAAATCCATACCTCAACCGAGTCCGATCAGTAAAAGAATAAGAAAGAAAAGAAAAGAATAAGAAATAAAAGAAAAGAATAAGAAAGAATAGAAGGAAAAGAAAGAAGAGAAGGAAAGAAGCACAAAAAAGAAAGAAAAACAGAAAAGAAAGAAAAACAGGAAAGAAAATGCATATTTTATGCATTTGTGCATTTGCATCATATATCTGCATAATACCATGCCCATTATCTGAGTAGTGGGAAATTAGAATAGAGAAAGAATTGAGAGAGAAAGAATAGAGACAGAACAAAGAGAAAAACAGAGTAAGAATAGAGAAAGAATAAAGAAGAATGAGGAAGTGTGAAGTAAGGAAAGAAATTCATAATTTAAGCAATAAAGAGAGAAGGGTAGCATAGCGGGTTTACTTACTCAGCAATTAGTGCTCACCCCGTTGTTTTTAATGTTTTTGCAGGAAACAGGTGAGATGCAATCACTTGGAACATCACGCAAGAAAGAGTTGGGCAAAACTGTCAAGTTAATATTTTGAGACTTTATTATATTATGTAAAGTTTTGTGTATAAAGAAAATTAAATATGGTCCATAATTTTATACTCGTTTATATGTATATTTTCTTATATATATATTTAGTGAGTTTTACTATTATTTTACGAGTATACTAGCTAGAAAGAGAGTCATTACAATGGGTGACTTTATAAGGTCTCAGCGAGGGAGTTCTGTGTGGCCTTTACGTGATGAACTTGGAATGGCTCATTATTTGGAGGCATCTACACGTAAGTTGTATAGGGCTAGGAAAATTGCAACCGTATGATTGTAAAAGAACATGCCGAGTCATTTGCATGGTTGTTCAAGTATTGCCACATTTTATAGGTCACCAATCTTGGGTCAATGACGGAGCTTAGGGTGATTAGAGAGATTGTGCCACCTACTCATAAGTTCAAAAGGTTTTTTCTTAGTTTTGCTGCACAAAAGAAGGGATTTTTGGATGGATGTGGACATTTCATTGGGATTGATGGGTGCCATCTCAAAGGGCATTACGGTGGGGTTCTTCTATCGGCCGTCTCAATGGATGCTAATTGTGGGATGTTCCCTTTGGCCATCTGCATTTGTGAGGTAAAGAATAATGATTCTTGGGGATTTTTCTTGAGTGTATTGCATGATTTTCTTGGAGATGTTGATGATGTCACATTCATGAGTGACAGACAGAAAGGTATATTAAATGCCTTAGAAGTTCATTGGCCACAAGCAAAGACTAGGTGCTTTGCTAGGCATGTGTATGCCAATTATAGAAAAAAATTTCTAGGGGTCCACTTAAGAAATTTATTTTGAGGAGTGAGTAGAGCTTCCAATAGGCCTGATTTAGGGCTATGGGTAAGGTGAGGGAAGTTGATGAAGACGCATACAAGTGTATATTAGAGAACGGACATGATAAATAGTCACTACATGCCTTTGACCCAGTTGCCAAGTCAAACCACCTAACAAACAATATGAGTGAGATTTTTAATGCATGGTTGGGTGAGGATAGAGAGCAACTGATTTTGAGTTTACTAGAGCTGTACAAAATAAGGGTGATGAAGAGGATGCAATGTAGATTCCAAATTGGTACTAATTGGATAACTCCTCTTCCACCAATGGTGCACAAAAAAATTAACAAGTTGATTGAATTTCTTAGGTGTGTTGAGGTTCATTATCTTGAATTTGACGAGTTCGAGGTCTGTGATAAAAAAGCGGACAAAAAATATACACTTGTGGTGGGGAAACAATATTGTGATTGTGGCTTATAGCGGATCTCTGGGGTTCCATGTGTCCATGCTGTTAGTTGTCTCTTCACATGAATGTTAATAACTTCGAAGAACACATGGATGACAAGCTAAGAATTACAACGTACATGCAAACAGATGCTCATATGATCCATCCTGTACCAGACAAGTCCACTTGGCCCGATGTGAGTGGTGAAAAATTATGGCCACCATACAAGCACACAAAGTTGGGCAGACTAGCAAAGGCAAGAAAGAGAGTTCCAACTGAAGAACCCAACAATAAAAGGGTCTACACACTTAGATGTAGTATTTGCAATGGAATGGGCCACCATAACTAAAGATCTTGCAAGGAGAATCTAGCTACTGCAGATAAAAGGAAAAGCCAGAAGGTATTTGTAATTTCTTCATTTTGTTTATTTTAATTTTGCTGATTAGTTTACTAATGTTGTTTCCCATTTTGGATGTTGTAGAGAACATATGTAGCAACAATGACTACAGCAGCCTCAAGAGCCATATTTGCAGCTTCATCAAAAAATGCAGCTTCTTCAAGTCAAAACAATGCTCCATAATCTCACAACACAGGTGGCAGCAAGTATATTAAGTTTTACACAGTCATTAGGCCAAACATCTAACCTTAATTTTATCATTTAATCTGTAGGGTCACAACCTCTTTAAACAATGGAACTTTGAACTAGCAAAGTCAATTAGTGAGAAGGTAATTCACTTTTTTGTAATTACTCTTGAATTTTTGTTAAGCTCCCAATCCCATTGTTCAATTGCCTGCCACTGTTTCCTATAGGATTGCATTTTACACTTGTTTTGTTGTATTGCTAATTTTCAACTCTTTCATGAGCCTGGGAAATTTGTAGTGATTCTTTCATATGTATGTGAATGAATTCTGGGTAATAGTTGTTCACTGTTAGTTGCATGATATTGTTGAAATTTTAAATAATGGTTTGCAATTGAATTTCTTGATTTTGCAGCTGTATAGGCAGTATACATAGATAATATAATTTTTCTTTGATGGTATATCTATTTCCTCTATCTTAAATGCAAGTAGTACTGTTATTTCATACAAAATATTTGTTTGTGGACATTTTAAGGTGAATTTGAGGTGGTAAGGAGTGAAAAATGCTTGTTTTTGACTAGTTTTTGTTGGAATTTTTTTTCTTCTGTAAAGCTGGTTAATTATTTGTATAATGAATGTATTATAAGTTCGTGGACATTCTGAGGTGAATTTGAGGTGGCAAAGAGTGAAAAGTGGCTTGTTTTTTTACTGGTTTTTCTTGGAATTTTTTTTTTTTTTCTGTAAAGTTGTTTAATTATTTCTATCTTGTATGTATTATAAGTTTGTAGACATTCTGAGGTGAATTTGAGATGGTTCTGAGTGAAAAATGGCTTGTTTTTTACTAGTTCTTTTTGGAAATTTTTTGTGTAAAGCTGGTTAATTATTTGTATATTGTCTTTATTATAAGTTTGTGGACATTTTCAGAGGAAGTTATTGAGTTACTTTGTTTCAGGTAGAGCTGGGCATTTGGGATTGGGTCCAAAAACCTGGTCCTAAGACCGGTCTTAGCAGGCCTGGTCACAAAACCAGACCATGCCTAAGGAGGAGGGCCTGATCCCTCCACCAGGCCTTCCTCCAAGGCTAGGGCCCAAACCCTTTTGGTTTTTTTCTTTTTAGCCCCTTAGATAATTACATAAAACCCCTTATACATTTTAAAATAAACAAAAATTGTAGGGGTTAAAATGAAATTTTACAAAATTAAAAAAAAAATTAAAAAAATTCTCATTTTTTCCACACCACTCAATCTCTCTACTCTCTACTCCAAATCTCCAATCAAATTCTCATTCAATTTATATTTATAATTTGTTCATATTATAATTTATTTATTTATATTATTCATTTTTTTCTATTTTTCAATATCATCTATTATTCATATTATTATTTATTTTTTTTCATTTTTATTATTTATTATTTTATCATAAATTCATAATGGATTCCTGAAATGATGCATTTGGAGGATCATCCCCAAATGAGTTTTACGTTCTATCCACTGAAGAAATAGAAGGGTTCGATCCATTTTCACCCTTTCCTCCAGATGTAGCAACTGCAATTCAACAACGACATTCGGTTGGGATGAGGTGCAGCCAAACACAAGCAAGCTACGACTCAACTGGCACGAGCATAGCCCAACCCCCTCGACCGTCAAAGAGGGTCGTGTCCAATGTATGGTGACACTTCACCAAATCAAAATGGCCAAAGAAGCATGGGGACGGGAAAGAATCGTGTGGGGTATGTAATTTTTGTGGAACCATTATTGGCGCTGAGAAGGGGACTTCGACAATGCGATGACACTTGGAGAAGAAGTACCCCCAAATAATACAAGTGTCTGGTACATCTTCAACCGGATTAGGTAGGAAAATTCAAACTCAACTTAATTTTAATCCACAATCCTCAACTCCCTCAACATGGCAATACAATGCACATGTTGCACGAGAGGAAATGGCAAGATTCATAGTTGCTACGGACTCTCCCATTTGTTTATCTGAAAATCCTTATTTTATTCACATGATTAAAACTGCATTTTGTCCAGCATATACCCATGTTAGTAGAAGTATAAGTAGAACAGATATACTAAAACTTTATATCAAAATAAATAATAAACTTAAAAACAAATTTCAAAATTTTAGGAATATATCTATTGCACTTACATCAGACATATGGGCTTGTAGATCAAAAACAGATTTTTTAACTGTCACAATACGTTTCTTAGATCATAATTGGGGTTTACAACAAAAATTGATGGGTTTTAAACCATTATATGAAAAACATAGTGCTGACACTATTTATTTTACAATTCTTGAAGTTTTACAAGAATATCTATTAACTAATAGAGTTGTAGCGCTAATGTTGGATAATGCAGCTGCTAACACCGCGACAATCTCTTTATTTGAAAAGAGATTAGATCCGCGTGGTGAAGGCAAATTTTTTCACCGGAGATGTGCTTGCCACATCATCAATTTGATTGTTAAAGCAGGTTTAGATGCTATATATTCGAAGATGGAGAGGGTGCGCGTGGCTATCAGATTTATCGTCAGCGGTAGCAATAAAAGATAGCAAGAGTACGTCAAATATTGTAGGTAAGAGGACCCACCGGTTGACCTTTGAGGTTATGTATAGACATGCCTATCCGTTGGAACTTCTCCTACTTGATGTTGGAAAATTTTTTGCCAACAGCAGGACAAATTACATATTTCGTCAACCGGAAGAACTATCCAAAGGAAGTTGTCAGCTATGATGATTAGGCAGTTTGTGAACTTTTTTATTCATTTCATAAATTTTTTTATGATTCTACTAATACATTAAGTGGTATTTATTATTCGACTACTAATTTAGCGTTAGATATTTTACTTCAAATTTCTAAAACTGTTGCTAAATATAGATATAATGACGTTTTAATGGAAATTGTTTCAAAGATGGAAGAAAAGTACGAGAAATATTGGTTAGATATTCCATTCTTATATGGATTAGGCCTTGTTGTAGATCCTAGGTTTAAATTACACGTAGTTAACTGTATAATTACTGAGATAGACCAGCATTTAGGACATGATTATACATCTTATTTGACCGACTTTAAGCAAAAATTGGAAAGCCTTTTTTCTTTATATCAGAATAGGTACAATGGAATTGGAATTGGAAGTGGAGCGTTTAGGGCCCTGATGCAGACCTCCGTCAAGGATCGAGCAAGTGGACGTATATGGAACATGGTGGAAGTAGCAACTCCAGCTCTTACATACATGGACCATATGAGCTGAATTGCTACCTACAAATGGACATGTCCTACATGACGATAAAGGAGAAACGTGAGATGGATTTGCTTCAATGGTGGAACCAACATGAAAGTCGATTCCCCATTGTAGCCTAAATGGCACGTGACATTTTATCTGTGTCGGTTTTTATAATTGCATCCAAGTCAACATTTTTAACGAGTGGCTAGATTGTTGAAGACAAAAGATGCCCTTTAACCGATGAGATGATTGAAGTGATAACGTGTTTATAGGATTGGACTCATGCCGAAAGAAGACTACAACAACACCCTGAAGATCCCGAACTACTCGAACTCTTTAGGAACACAGATTTTAATGATTAAAATATTGTTGATGATGAAGATGAATAATTTAATAAAAAAATTATTTAATTATTTAATTGTTTATTTGTGAAGTGTGAATGTGTGAATATTACATTTATGTTAAAATTAACTATTAATTTATTATTTTTTTAAATTAATTAAACTTGTAAAAACTTACTAATCTATATCTGAAAATTACTAAAACTCCCTACAGAATTTCATCGCCCCTAAAATATAAAAAAAGATAAGGGGAAAAAAGAAATTTTGCAGGCCCATAGGACCGGTCCTGGTCCTAAAATTGCTCATGGGCCTGGGACCGATCCCAAGCCCTCAAACAGGCCTAGGCCCGCTTGGGACCGGTCCTTGACCAGGTCTAGTTTCAGGTCATAACTCTTGGAGATCATAAAGGGTTTGGAGCACAGGAACTCAAGAAGCACTAGAATCAAAGCCTCATGTTTCAGGTCACCCAGGACAGATTGTATACTGGTCACATTTTTGCTCTATGTATATATTATTGATCATAGATTTATGACAAGAATTAAAGCCTTATATTTTTGCTCTATGGAGATTGAATTGGCTTTGATATTTTTGAATGAGAATTGTGACAATGACAATTAATTGGCCTTGATATTTTTGAATGAGATTTGTTACAATGACAATGAAGTGATTTTAACTCCATTTTTTGTTCTTCCCCTTTAAAACCTGTTGGTTTACCCTGATTGAACACATTTGAATTGCATTCCCAATTTCTCTTTTTTGGGTATCAATTCAAGCGATTGCATTATGATTTTGGAATCTACACTCTTGCTGGGTTTTAATTGATAAAATTCAACCAGTTTATTTTGCATCAAACACATGTACAAAATGGTAATATTAATTACTTCAAAATTTTAATATCTTAACAGTTATTGATTGTTTTTTAGCATTAGGGACAAATTGGTAGTTTAATTTTTATACATAGTTGGGGATATATTGGTAATTACATAGCTAAAAAGGGGTATGTTGGTAATTACATAGTTAAAAAAGGGTATATTGGTAATTGAATGCGTTGACATGACATATAATAATAATAAAACAGTTCCTATAAACAGCTAAGGGCATTTCTGTCTTTACAGTTATAATTACTGTATTTGACAGAATTTACTAACAGAAGTTGACAAGTGTGCGGTAATTTGGTGTTTTGAAACTTTTTGGGTGAGAAATTGTCATTAAGACAAACCTTCAGTGGGAAATAATCGTTTAATCTATGGACAACCAAATGGCCCTAGAGCGCCATGTGGGCCTTCTTAATATTTGGTCCAGGGAATAAGCATAAAATATGGTTTGTCTCGAATTTAATTTATTCAGGCTCGTCATCAACCCTAAGTCTCTAAACCCTAAATATCAATAAATGAATAAATAAATTAAAAGAAAAAAACATTTATGTCAATTATAATGGAAAATAAAGGAATATATATTAACCAATCACCCTTTTCTGTGAAATTGAAGCAAGAACAAAAATGAAGAGCAGAGCATTGTAAGGGAAAGCTTTCATAAACCAACGCTTTTATTTTTATTAATTATCTACTACCAAACACAACTTTCTATGGCGACTCAAATTCCACAGTTGCCTTATTATAATGAGTCTCTAATCGTTTCCTACAAAAACACAAGTTACAACAAACAAGAAAAAACAAATGTATTTACTTGTTGGGTACCTTAATGTAACCAAAATGTGTTGAGTTTGAGACTTTAGTTAGAGTCTTCAATTCATAAGCAATCCAGCATCTTGATGTCTCTTGGTTGTAAAAATACCCCAAACACTTGCAATCTTTAGTACATTTTTTTCCCACATTCATCTACTTTGATTGGTCAAATTCCTGAATTCTACTTGCTCAAGAAATGATCCACTCCTTCAACCTTATAATAATGAAAATCATTCACCCTACAAGATGTTAACTTCATAGCTTCACACTGTTGGCTCCACCCCAGCAGGCTTTCCTTTGATGGGCAAGCAACGCATTGATACTCGTCACACACCCCAAAATTGCCATACCTCTCCAGCAATTGGCACTCATTTTCCCAAATTGAGTCTCTGGAAAAGAGAGTGAAAGTCTCCTCCCATGCCCCCCAGCCAACCTTATCGTCGTAAGTGAAAATCCTAAAATTTTCGTTAACTCCTAGCCGGAGAATTGACAATGTGCTGTTGTATTTTGGCCGACCCAAAATAAGATTGCAACCAGTTGAGAGCTCTAGAGTTAGTTCATAAGCAGAACTGTCATCAGTCTTTGAGGCGGAATTGAATTTCATAGACTCAAGAGAGCCTTGACTACTCCATAGTTCTGGCGCGGAGTAGACGACAGGGCGTGGGAAGTTTTTGATTTGATAATACATAGCCAATCTTTTAGGCTCCATTACAAAACTATAAGGACCATCTACGTTTTCTTTAGCGGATGCTTGACTCACGAGCTTGGTTGCATTTCTAGCCCGAAGAGATTGACCCACCAAAAGAGTGTCAGTTGGGTGGTCGAAACTTTGCCAAATGAAATTGCCCTTTGAATCGTGAAGACTATGTTGCCATTTGACAGTAGCTTGAATCCAACAATGCCTTTGTTGGCAGTGTTTGTTTGCCAGGCTATGGTGCCATCAACAACGGCTAAGACAAGAGTTCCATCGGTTCCAAACATGAGGGTGGCATTTTCACGAACCGGTTTTCCTTTGTTGGCTTCCCAAACCCAACGGAAGAGTGATTCCGACCGAGTTAAAGCCATGCATAGAGCAAGAGTGTAAGCATTTGGGGTGGTGTTATAGAAGCAAAGTTGGAAAGGTGCGTTGAACACATCTAGAACTTTGTAGTTCCCATCATACTCAACAATGTATTTGTTGGGGAGAGAGTTGGAGATTTAACTCACTTTAGAGAATGTGGTTACCCATTTTAAGTGCAACAGAATATTTACCAAGTAGATTAAACATTTCCAATTTGAACACATCAAACACAAGTGCGGAAAATAAAGAACACAGCCATATACATGGTTCAACTAAATCCACTTTTAGCCTACATCCATGAGACCTTGTTCAGATCGAAGCAATCTACTAAGTTAAAAACACATTACAAGATATAGTTCAAATCTGATATAAGTTACAGTAAAAAGAACTCTATGTTCAACTTTACACTTAGCACCACACTCTAAATCCTTAACGTGTAACAACTCCTTAGATTTTCTTCACGTTGGGAACACATCCATGAACAGCTTGTGAACCACCAAGCTTCAAGCATCAACGCCACACATCAGCATTAGCAAAGGAACCATGTTCCAAGAGCCATCAATAACGTGTTTGATATGGTGAGGTTTTGGCACAAAATGGAAATGAACCTATGAACCTTAAGAGAAAGAATACTTTAAGAAAATCAGAGTACAATAAAACAAAATGTCAAAACGGTTCTCATTCATACACGCAAGAAAGAGGTGTTATATAATGAAGGATTTTTTGCTCAACAATATAATGACAGGTCAACCAACAAGGGACTGACGCATATTTGTCCAAATAAGGAAAGTTTTCCTTGTTTTGGTTTGGACCACAAAGCAAATCGGGAAAAACACTTTCTTCCCTAGGACCACTTAAGGATGTTATGACACATGTAAAAAAGGTTATAAAAAGTGAGAGACAAAGATAAACAATATCTTTTTCACTTTATCAGACATGCAACTCGTGCTGGGTTGTAAATATCTGAACTGAAAGTGAAAGCACAAATTGTTGTGCACACGCACTCTTAACGAAACAAGCCAAGACTCAAGTCTAACAATTAGTGTGCATGTAGAACATTTGTGCACACAAACAATTTATAAGTTTGACAAATATGAGATTTCTACAGTATTCTCCAAATTCACCTTCGTTGACAAACTAAAATGTGTCTGAAGGAGGAACAAAAGCTTTAACAGTGGCAAAAATGAGTGATAATAATAAGAAGAAGGAGAACAATGTAGATGAAGATGACATTCTGCCTAATTGTTCTAATTTTGGTTTGGCTCGATGTTGTAGTTCAAGCTGAGGATCAAGTCTCTATTGATAATAACTAAAGAGGATATATAATCTTAACATTGAATATGATAATTGTTCTTGTACATAAATTAAGCAGCCCATAAACTTGACAGCGATGTTTTGGATTTTGTGTTGTACTTCATTTGCAAGTATTCATATGGAAGAAGGCCACTTGAAATTAAGTAATGTGATTCAAACCTTATCTGTTTATAACAACTACAGTGTACAAAATTATTTCATTCTCAGTGGTGCATGTATTTTGTTTCTGGCTCATAAATGTTTTGACTTTATCGACATAAAGAGTAGCTTTAATCGCCTTTACTCCAATCAATTTGTTCTATTGCAGAAGTTTCTACAAAAGTTAATAATGAGCCAATTTACATAAGTTTAATAGTTGATTCTTAATCAGTTCAATTAATTAAGGCGTTTAATAATGAAGGTGGAAGTATTTTGTCAACTTATGATTTTAGTGTGGTAATACTTGTCGTGGTGTGAGCACTAAATATTGATTCTTGCATAATCATTTTTATTTCATTTCCAATGTGATAACTCTTTGTCGATGTGATCACAATCAATTAATTATGTTTTCATTTATGTCATGTGGGCATATTAGGGTCTACGTGATCACACGCATCTGACATATATTTTACACAACACGTATTGTATTCTATTTTCAATTGAACTAATTTTATTCTCTTTCGAGATGTACACATGTCATTATATAAAATAGTGTGCTGGAAAAATTGTTTTGCCTTGTCATTGTCTTCAAAATCTTTTCCTAAAAAGGCAAAACAAATTCCCTTTTCATCTGCTTTATTGTCCCCCAACTTCCAATGCATGAATTCTATATATTCATCTTTTTATTTCGTCTCTTATAGGAAGCCTGAATATACCTTTGTAATTCTTTGAATATTTTGTTGAGGTTCTTTTATTTTAGATTAGGTTTCCGTTTTGCTTAGTAGCCTTAAAATACCTTGATCCTTCTTCTTTACTAGAGATTGTTTTAGAACGTGGTTCCATTGTTGTTGCTTGGAGGAGTTCAAGCTACTGAAGCTGGAGCTGATCTTCGGCGTTGAACCTTGAGAGGAGCTCAAGGGTGATCAGGTGGTCTTATGGAGTGAAGCTAGCTATGGTGGCTTGATGTTCAACCAAAGAAGAGAAGATTGAAGTGTTGATAAAAACATGGAGTGTTTTGCAACTTGTGCTTATCTTTTGCTTTGTATTTGAACACATAAGTTTTACATAGTGGATTGCTTCTTTCTGGAGTTGGTCCCATGGATGTAAGCGAGTTGCCGAACCATGTAAAAATGAGTTGTGTTCTTCACTTTCAGTCATGGATGATTTATTTGTTTTGATCATTGTTTAAATCAAGTCATAAAGCACAACATGAACAAGTGAACCCATTCCGCTTAAGTTTTAATAACTTGGTAAGTTTTAAAGCTTTCAGAAGGTACTTCTCAACTGATTTACAGGCTCGCGAAAAAGGGAAGAAGAATATAGTAGTACTAACAAGGAATCTTAAATTGACATATACTAAGACTAGAGTTGGAGTTGGGCCCGATGGTCCCAAGCTCGAGCCCAGCTAGGACCGGTCCCAATCTGGACCCGGTCCCTAATGTTGGGATCGATCCTTGGCCCATCACTTTTGTGAGGGCCCGGACTGGTCCTAGACCCATCCTGGCCTGTTTAGAACCGATCTTATAGTCTTAAAAAAAAAAAATATTTAGCCCCCTAATTTTTTATATATTTGGGCTAAATAGATATTTATGTAAAGGGTTTTTTGTAATTTATTTTAATTAATTAGTAAATAAATATAATTGAATGGGTTTAAATTTATAATGGTTTTAATTTAAAGAGATAATTTAATTTTAGCTTCGCAATGTGAAAATTTAATTTGAATTTAAACAATTAAATAAATATAAATGGATGGTTATAAATTTATATGATTTTAATTTAAAGAGATAATTTAATTTTAGCATAATATTCGCAATGTGCAAATTTAACTTAAACTTAAACAATTAAATAAATTCATTTTTATTTAATTATTAATTTACATCGTCGAAATTTGTGTCTTTGAAGAGGTTGAGTAGTTTGGGATCTTCAAGTTGGTACTGTAGTCTTCTGTCTCCACGAATCCAATCTCGTAAACATGTAATAACTTCAACCTTCTCATTGGTTAAACAACATTTTCTGTCTTCAATAATGTGGCCACTAATTGAGAATGCTAACTCGGATGCAATTGTGGAAACTGGTACACATAAAATGTCACGTGCCGTTTGGGGTACAATGGGTAATCGACTTGCATTTTGGTTTCACCAATGAAGCACATCCATCTTGGTTTCTCCTTCTTGGTCATGTAGGACATGTCCGTTTGAAGATACCGTTGTAGCTCATTTCGTCCATGTTTGTACACGCTAGAACTGTACATCCACCACCACTAGTACTAAGTTCTATATACATCCAGATGCTCGGTCCTTGTTGGTGAATGTCTTCATCAGTTTCCTGTTGGTCGTCTCTGATGGGCATTCCATTGTACCTATTCTGATAGAAAGAAAAAAGACTTTCCAATTTTCTATTAAATTCTATCAAATAAGAACTGTAGTCATATTCTAAATGTTGGCCTATCTCAATAACTATACAATTAAATGCATTTAATCTAAACCTGGGATCTATAATAAGACCTAATCCATATAAGAATGAAATATCTAACCAATATTCCTACATTTTGCTTCCATCTCTAAAACAATTGAATGTAATTTCAGATTATATTTATGTCTAGCAAAAGTTTTACAAATTTAAAGTAAAATATCTAACGCTACATTAGTAATAGGATAATAAATACCACTTAATGTATTAGTGGAATAGTAAAAAACTTTAAGAAATGTATAAAAAATACTAAAACGGTCCAATCGGAGTCGTTGGCGACTTCGTCTGGATAGTTCTTCCAATTGATGAAATCTGTATTTTGTCTTGCGGTTGGCATAACTTTTTGTAACATTAAGTATGTGGAGTTCCAACGGATAGGCATGTCGCAAGATAGCTTCTTTGGTTGAACCGACTATTCCTCTTGGCGACAATATTTGACATACTCGTTCCATCTTGTATTGCTACCAACAATGAATCTGATAGCCATGCACACCTTATCAATCCTCACATGTATAGCTTTTAAACCTGCTTTAATAATCAAATTGATGATGTGGCAAGCACATCTCTAGTGAAAAAGATTTATCATCACCAAACGGATCCAATTTCTTTTGGAATAAAGAAATTGTCGCAGTGTGAACAGCTACATTATCAAGCATTAGCGCTACAACTCTCTCAGTTAATAAATAATCTTGCAAAACTTCAATAAATGTAATATAAATAGTGTCAGCACTATGTTTAGCATATAATGGTTTAAAATCTATCATTTTTTGTTGTAAACCCCAACTATAATCTAGGTAATGTATTGTGACACTCAAAAAATTTGTTTTTGATCTACAGCCCATATGTCGAAAGTAGACCTGACAAAACAGGTCGATACCAGCGGGTACCCGTTTTGAAAACGGGTATGGGTAGGGGTTTTACAACCCGTTTACATTCTACTCGTACCCATATTTTGAAAAAAAAAAAAAAAATTTAAAAGAAAATTATTTTATTTTGAAAAAAAAAAAAAGTAAAATTAAAAATAGATATAGGGTTTCAAAAAGAAAAAATAAAAAAACTCAACTCTCTCATCTCACTCAAAGAGCAATCGCATAGCACAACTCACACCACCACACCCCGATATCGCTGTCGTGCCACACACCAAACACATGTCGGAGACAGTTGCCGCTCTCTCATCAGTCATCTCTGTCACTTCCTAGTCCTTATACTAAGCGTTGTTGCTCTGCTCTCTCATCTCTGTTACTCGACTCACTCCCAACTCCAAGCGGTCGACACCCAACGGCTAGCGCGCGACACCCAGCGACCAGGTTGTGACCACTGCGTGACTCCATCGATAGCTTCCACTATCTGCAACGTAGCTGTTGTTAGTGTATGCCCTATGAACCAATCGCGTTGTTGGTTTCAGGACATTATATCTTGTAAATGTATTATGAATAAAAGAAAGTGTTCTTATTTCACATGTTAATTTTCTGCTTCATTTATATTATATTATATTTCATATTGCATATTGCATGTGAAATGTGAAATGTCTAGATGACACGGATCTTCAGAAGATCAAATCATTAAAGAATTCCCTACACAAGTAATGTTAATTTGGCAATAACATTGCATAGTGGGCATGTTGAATGTCTCCATTGAATATCATGTGATGGTATTAGTGTGGGTGATTATAAAAGGTATGTCACTAAGGCATTAGCATGGATAAACGGTTAGTGAACTGTTTATTGAATACGACCGATTACGATGAATCACATGGATGTGGTCAATGATGCATCGTAGGATCGTGCTAGTATACCACTGATCCTTAGACCTGAGACCTGAGACATCACGATTGGATTCAACATAGGATGCATATGGTTCATATGGTGTATAAGCATGAGACTAGTCATGTCTTGTGTAATAAGCTAGTTTGGTCATATGTTATTCATGTGCGAGGAGAAGTGATGGTCAAGATGGGATCCGTTAACTCAAAATAGTCTAATCTCGAGTTCCCAGACGAATGTCAATAAACATTGGAAAAGGGAAATCTCTGGCCAGAGTATAATGAATGTCAGATGAAAAGTAGTTTCATGTTGACGAGTTCCATTGTATCGATTGACAATTTGATTAAAGATTAAGTTAAAGGTTTTGACATACCATGAACCATTCTTAATCGGGATTAGATAACGGAGGGATTTGACTACATGGTACGTACGATCAGAATAGGTTCATTGGAGTTTACACTTCATTGTGGTTTAGGGGTTGTAGAACATTGCTAGACATCTACCATAATCAGTGAGAGTTTCGATTATAAAGAGTTATAACGAAACATATCAAAATCAGATATTGGGCCTACAGCTAGATCACAGTGAACCAAAATGGTCACACATAAAACCAAGCTCAAGGAGAGAGAGTAATACATATCATTAATCAGATTAATGATGTTCGGACATAAACGGTTGCATCTGAATTAATGTATTGGTGAGAAATGATTATCCATGGATAGCTAGCACTAACCAAGGGTAATAAGGATTTATTAAATATTATTATTGAATTGGATTCAATGATGGGGGCAAAAGTGCATTGGTTTTATTCTAAAGGGTTAGAATATTTAATGGAATTAAAATTTGGTCTAATTATGAATTAACCATAAAACCAAGGACTTGACATAAATGTTTATTCTTAAGTTAATTTTAAATTGTTTGAGGCCTTCCCAAAACAATTTAAAATTACACTTTGTGCCCGTGGTATATAAATTAAGTATTATACCATTTTAATGCAATTTGCAACAATTGAAAACAAAAAAGCACTCTCTCACTTTCTCTCTCACTCTCTCGGCTCTCTTTCGTCTTTGGTTTGGGTGGATTTCATTTTGAGTTTCTTCATTCTCTTTTGAAGAATCTAGACTCCAAGTTTCAACATCAACCTTTTAATAGGCAAAGGAGTTCATAATTTTCTATCCTTTTCTTACATTAATAAGTTAATGTTTTAATTGTTTGTTTTCTATCTTATGTCCATCATCTTGATGATCATTTTCTCTCCATTTCCATGTCCAAAATGCATGAATCCCAACAGTAGCAACAACCAACAGGTGTGTTTTTCAGTTTTTGGTTTAAAAGGAATGCATATTGAGAAGTTACGAAATGTTGAGATTTTTGTTTGTGGTTTGAAATATTGAGAAGTTGACTTGTTGTGTTGGTTGGGAGAAATGTTGAGATTGAAAAGTGTTGAAATGTTTTGTTCGCCATTTTCACCTTGCCCTGCCCACCACACATCACCTGCTTGACACACACTCTTTTATTTTTATTTTTTTTTAGTTTTATTTTAGTTTCTGTCAAGTTAAAATGAAAGAGTGTGTGCAAGTCATACATATCTTCTTCCCGTTTCTCTTCAATTTTTATGCTATTTTGAACTCAAAACGTCAACTCAATTGTGCGCAGGTTTATATCTCACTGTTTCCTTTCACATTTGACTTGTGCTGGAATCTTAAGCTTTAAATGTATATTTGAGATGTGGGGTTATTAACGGCTAAGGAAAATATTGTTAAGTAAAAAGAATGTAACGCCCACACGGAGTATGTAATTTAATTTATGTTTTTATAGCCTTTAGTTAATTTTTGCTAAAGTTATTTTGAGAAAATGTGAAGAAAATGTCGTAAACTTGCATTAAGGGTAAAATGGTCTTTTCAATCAAAATTAGTTGAAAAATGGGGAGTGAAAAGAGGGAGAATTTCATGTAAAATGCAATAAAAATGAGGGCATTATGGTAATTGACTAAGGGACATAGATGGAATTTCTAAGAAAGTGTAAGGGCAAAATGGGAAAGTATGTTATAAAATAAGATATTAAGGGTTTGTAACCCTTATTTCTCTCCTTCCACCGCCACTCTCCTTCTCCATTTTCTCTCAAATTTTCACTCAATTTTCCAAGGATTTTGAGGGCTTTTGAGTGGATTTTAATAAAGTTTTGATCCTAGGCAACAAGGGGTAAGAATTCTTGCTTTATATATAAGATTTATTTGTGTAGAAGTTGAATTCTTATTAAATGTATGCCTTAGGGTTAAGAGAAGGTTTGAATCCAACAAGAGTAGAGAGCTTTAGTGGAGACTACTCAAGTATAAGGTAAGTAAATTCCACTCAAACTCCAACTCAAGTTAAGGTTTTAAGAAATCAATTGAGTAGAGATTTCTTTAAGCATGTATATGTTATGATTGTTGAGAAATTGAGATGAGATTGATGATTATTTATGCTTGTTGTTGGATATATCTGAGTATGAGAAGTGTTTTTTTATTGTATGATGATAGGTTGGATTGTATGATGATGGGTTGAATTCGGTTGAAATTGGAAGAGTTTAAGAAAATTTTTGGGAGTGTTTTGCCGTGTAGGGATTGTGATGATACATGGGAGTTTTGTTCTCATTTTGGATGGTTTAAGAAACAAAGAGAATTATAATTAAATTAAAGTTTGTATATGCACATTTATTGTTTGATGAAATGCCTAAAAGAAGTATGAGTATGAGTAGAAACTTTAATTTTATGCAACATTGCATATTTGCATTTCATGAGTGCATTTAAGTAAGAATTCTAAGCATGAGCCATCCATATGCATATATTTGTATATGTGTAATAACTTAAGAAAGAATAAAGAATTTTAAGAATAAAACACTTTAAGCATAAAGAGAAAGAAAGAATAAGAACAAGAAAAGAAAGAATAAGAACAAGAAAAGAAAGAATAAGAAAGAACAAGAACAAGAAAGAATGAGAAAGCTTGAGCAAGCAAGACAAGAAAGAAAAGAAAAGAATAGAATAGAAAAGAAAAGAAATAGAAAGAAGAAAGAAAATGCTTTTTTTTGCATTATTGCATATGCATTTCATTCATGCATATTACCATGAATTCCATCATGGTTAGAAAGAATAGAAAGAAAAGAAAGAATGGAAAGAATAGAAAGAAAGAACAGCGAGAAGGAAAGAACAGCGAGAATTAGGAAGAAAGAAAAAAACAGTAAGAATTAGAAACGGAGAAAGAAAAGAGAAAAAACTAAGAATGAAAGAAAGAAGAAAAGAATTAAGTAAGGAAAGAATCAAAGAAGGAGAAGAGTTAAGGGATTTCCTTACTGAGCATTTTTATGCTCACCCGTTGGTTTTCCATGTTTTGTAGGAAATAGGTGAGCAGCGGTCGGAAGGAAGTCGACAAGCAGAGAGAATTGACATTACTGTCCACCGTTGCTAAAGTTTTTGTACTTGTTATTTTGGTATATGTACATAATTATATTTTATAAGTAAAGAAAAATTTAGGCCCAACTATTTTTCATATGCTAAGTATGTATGTTTTTATTGTATATGTTCTAAAGTATGCTATTTTAGAATTTTATAACAAAGCGTTCAAGAATGCTTGTTGGCTTTTTAGAGTAAAAAAAAAATATTAAATGTGTGAATATTGCCCATGATAAATTACTAACGATACTTGTTGCCTTTTTAGAGTAAAAAGAACAATTAAATGTGTGAATACTGCCCATGATAATTAACTAAAAGGGGAAAATGATCAAAGCCACAAGAATGCTTGTTGCCTTTTTATTTTTGATGACAAATATGAACTACCCTTCGAAAAATATTTGTGATTTTGACTATAAATTTATGCTCTCACGTTTTGATGATATTCATTGATTTCAATTTGATGATATTCATTAATTTCTAACTCATCTTTGTTCGAGTAGTCTCAACTCTCAAGCATTGACATGGAGGAGTCTCAGTCTATAGATATGGTTAATGTGAGAGAAAGCGATGATGCTTCTAAGGTAATGAAACCTCCTACCCATACTGGTAGTACTGCTCCTATTCCTAGAATTAAACGTAAAA
Organism: Pistacia vera; assembly: GCF_008641045.1. Classification (NCBI taxonomy): domain Eukaryota; kingdom Viridiplantae; phylum Streptophyta; class Magnoliopsida; order Sapindales; family Anacardiaceae; genus Pistacia; species Pistacia vera. Next base: position 892,368 of record NW_022196445.1, read on the forward strand.
CTTCAGATATTTGGAATTACTTTGATATATACTTTGATGAGAATGGGAATGAGAGGGCAAGGTGTTTGGGTTGCAACAAATCCTATGCATATGGTAGTGGCTCTCATGGGACTAAAAATTTGAAGCGTCTTATGGAGATTGTGCTAAACGTGTCAACAAGGATGTAGGGCAATTAATGTTAATGTTAAATGTGTCAACATATTAACTAAATATTTCACATGTTTTTTTTATTTTCATTTACTAACATTTATAGTTGTTAATTGTAGATGATGATTAGATGGATCACGAGCTCCATGTGCCATTAACTAATGTGAGGATTGTGGAATCAAGAGACTCCACTCACATCGCCCTCTGTCCATCGTGTTCGTGAAATCAACATTGAACATGAGTGTAATAGCTTCTTTCTACTACTATACTTAGAAAATATAGTATGAAAAACTTACATGCTTATTAAATAAGAAGTAATTGGGCCCAAAATTTTTCTTTACTAAACATATAATTCTTTACATATACAAAATAGCATATACAAAAACAACTTTAGCAACGGCGGATAGTGATGCCAATACTCTCCACTTTTCGACGTCCATTCGACCGCTTCTCACCTATTTCCTGCAAAACATGGAAAAAAATGGGGTGAGCACAAAAATGCTCAGTAAGTAAATCCTTTACTCCTAAATCCCCGCAACTTATTTTGTAGTTCTTTCCTTACTCTTTCCTTTCTCTTCTTCATTCTTTCTCTTTTCTTTCACCGTTTCTAGTTCTTACTGTTCTTCTCTTTCTCTCTATTCTTTCTTTCTACTCTTTTCTTTCTATTCTCACTAACCATGATGGAAATCATGGTAATATGCATGAATACAATGCACATGCAGAATGCACATAAATGCATTTTCTTTTCTTTTTTTCTATTTCTTCTTCTATTTCTTTTCTTTTCTTTCTATTTCTTATTCTGTTTCTTTACTTTTCTTTCTTGCTTAAGCTCTTCTTTTCTTTTTTTTCTTGTTGGCTCAAGCTTTCTCATTTTTTCTTATTCTTTACCGATCGGACTCGGTTGATGCATGGATTTGGAACCCTGGCCATGTGAGTGAGTACAGTCCTCATCTACATGCACTCTTACGGACTGTACAAATTCTTTCTTTCTTCTTAGGCCACTCAATTAAGGTGGTGTGCATGTAGGAATTCTTCTTGGTACAGCCCTCATCCACATACACTCTTACAGGCCGTACAATTCTTCTTCTTCTTAGGCCACTCAATTAAGGTGGCGTGTATGTGGGAATTTCTTCTTCTTATCACCCACGGATTCCCCATCGCAACAACCTATTCTTTTCTCTTCTTTAGCACTTTTCTTTCTTTAATTCTTTAGTGTTTTTCTTTCTTTCTCTTTGTTCTTATAAATTCTTTATTATTTCTCTAAGTTCTCATACATATGTAAGTATATGCGTATGGATGGCTCATGCTTATGTTTCTTTCTTAAGTGCAATTATGCTATGTTGCACAAAATAGGCGTCTCTACTTATGCACATGCTTCTCCTAGACATTTCATCAAACAACATGCATGCATACTTTAGTTCTATCTTTGGTAAATCTCTACTTCTTTCTTAAACCATCCATTCATGGAGCAAAACTCCTCCATAATAAATCTAAACATGGCCAAGAAAAACACTTCAAATAGTCTACTCAATTTCTTTCTACATGCAATCAAACTTCACTTGGTCACCGCAATCTTAACTCTACTTCTTATGGCTCAAATCTACTCATCAAGAGCCATCTACTCATCAATAATCACATTCTCACCAATCAAAGTCAACTCATAAGCACATACATGCATATCAAATTAGTGGATTGCTTAAATCATAACTTAAGTTGGATTTACATACCTTTGGCTTGAGTAATTCCACAAGAAACTCTTTATCTTTGTGGGACTAGTTCTTGCTCTCAAACCCTAAGCATAAACTTCATAAGAATTCCATACTAACATAAATTAATCTCATATCTAGAGTAAGAATCCTTACCTCTTGATGCTTAGGATCAAATCCTTATAATAATCCAATCAAAAACCCTCAAATCAACCATGGAAAATTGATGGATAGATGAGAGAATTGGGGTTAGAGGTGGCGTGTGGGATAAAGCAAATGAGAGGGTTTGTGTGTTTGAACCCTTAATATCTCATGTAACTAAGCATTCTTTCCCATTTTGCCCTTACACTTTCTTAAAAATTCCATCTTTACCCTTTAATTCTTTACATATTCACCCCCATTCCAAAATATTCTCTATGAAATTTTCTTACATTTCACTCCCCACTTTTCCTGCTAAATAGAGGTACAATGGTCACTTCTCCCCTATGGAAAATTCTCTAGAAACTTCACAAGTAAAATCAGCCGACTCTTTGCCTCGGCGAAGAAATACAGAGAATACATCGCCGCAGCGAAGCTTCTTCTTCGCCCCAGCGAAGTCTGCACTTCCATAATTCTAAAAGGCTTTACCAAATTCAGGGCATCCAAGCAACTTTAACACCTTACAAACTTAACCAAGGGCAACCAATCAACAAAAACAACATATCAATTTAACTTAGGGCCAACAAACAACACCAAGACAAAAATAAGCATACAAAATTGCATACCTCAAAGTGGGCATTACAATAAGCTAGCCAAGAATATTTTTAGTTGAAACAATGCCAAGTTATATTTATATTATGTTTTTGTAATTAGAATATTGTGTTTGTAACTTTGTATTTGTGTTTGTGTTTTAGTGTTTATGACTTTATGTATTTGTTTTCTATATGCTTGTTGGTTTTAAATTGATGAGAAATTGATTTGGTTGTGAACTTTTATGGTGAATTGAATTGAATATGAAGTATTTGATCATGGGGGTGTAACTGCAAAAAATAAAAATTGTATAAATTGTGGGGGTATAACTGCAAAAATTAAAAATTAGAGAGAGGAAATATGGCTACCCGCGGGTCGACTCGTACTCGTATAGGGTAGGGTATAGGTCCAATATTTTGGACCCGTATAGAACCAATTCTTTTTTGGCTTGTACCCACCCGACCTACCCGTTTTGCTAGGTCTAGTCGGAAGTAAATGCAATAGATATATTTTGAAAATTTTCAAATTCTTTTTTAAGTTTATTACTTCTTTTATTATAAAGTTTTCTTATTTCCCTTTTAGTTGTACCTCTACTAATAGACTGATATTGTGGACAAAAAGCCTTTCTAGCCATATCAACACAAAATACATTTTCAGATAAAATAATGGGAGAGTCCATAGCAACTATGTATTTAGCTACTTCCTCTCGTGCAGTGAGTGAATTGTATTGTCATATTGAGAGAGTTAAGGATTGTGGATTGAATTAAGTTGAGTTTGTATTTGCTTACCGGTTCCGCTTGAACCATGCTGAGTTAATTAGGGGGTGCTTCTTCTCCAAGTGTCGCCTCATTGTAGAAGTCTTGTTCTAAGCATCGATCGTGGTCTAACAAAAATTACATACCCTGCACGACTCTTCCCCCAACCCATTTGGCTTTGGCCATTTTGATTTAGTGAAAAATTGCCATACCTCATAAATGGGTCTCTTCGTCGGTCTTGCAGTGGTGTCGCAGCTAGCCTGTGTGTGGCTAGACACAGTCCCGGCCATGTCTGGATTTGGAATTGCTGCGTTTGGACATGGTGAAAATGGATTGAACCCTTCCATTTCTTGGGTGGATGGTGGAATTGGAACATTATACTCATTAGAATCGTATGGTGATGATGATCCTTCGAATCCATAATTTGGGGAATCCATTATGATAAAATAATAAATAACTAAAATGGATGAAATTGAATAATGAATAAATATAAATAATAAATTGAATAATAGATGAAATTGAAGAGAGTTTGAGAATTGGAGTAGAGAGAATGAGAGTTGAGAGTTGTGAGAAGAATGAATAATAGATGAAATTATATTTCTTTATATCATATTTTTTCTATACAGATGAATATGATATGAAGAAATATAATATATGAGTATAAATTTAAAACAGAACAAATTTGAAGGAATATTGATCATGAATATTGATCATATGACAATTACATATAATATAATTTGTATGAAAGTATTTATTAAAAATACTATTAAATGGGAATATTCTAATATTCTGGCAATAAAAATGTAGCAACTTCTGATCAAACAACTTGGCTTAAAGCCACTATGGAAGGACACTAGTTAATTAGTGGATGCTATGATTAACCTGATACATATAATGTAACAACTCCATTCTACTCATATTCGTTTAAAATATACATAGTAAAAATACATGTAAGATAGCATAAAAAGTTGGGCCCAAATTTTTCTTTTATTAAACATATACATTCTTTATACAAAAAGTTGTATCATGTACAAAAGCATCAAAAACAAGGTAGACAGTGTAGCCACTTCCCTTCGCTTGCCGACGCCCATCCGACTGTATTCTCACCTAGATCCTGCAAAAACATAGGAAACAATGGGGTGAGCACAACTAATACTCCATAAGTAAATCCTCTACTCATCTATCCACGTAACTCTCTCTCTAATTCCTTCCTTACAATTCTCATTTACTCTCTCTTTTATACTTCTCTCTGTTTACTCTTTCTCTTAACTCTTTTTACTAACTCTCTTTTGTAAGTCACGGCCTCATCTTACCGGAGGCATGGCCGGGACTCGCTCCCGCTCTCCGTGACTTCTACTCATTCTATCCGATCGGACTTAGTTATGCATGGATTCGGAACCCTTGGCCATGTGAGCGTATAATCTCTCTCTCGGGTACTCTCGGGTATAGCCCTCATTCGCATGCACTCTCACGGGCTACACCACTTCTCTCTCTCATACTCATGCCGCTCTCTCAATGCGGCGTACATGTGGGAATACTCTACCCATTACTCACGGGTTCCCCATCGCACAACCTACCCTATTCTCTTTTCCCTTTGTTCTCTAGTGCTCATTCTCTCTTTCTCTTTACTCTTAAAGTAGCTAAAGTAGCTTATACTCAAATTATCTACTATGTCTCAAGCTACTTGTTAAGTGCAGAAAAAAAATGCGGATGGACAGCTCATGCTCACTAATGCACTTATGAAATGTCAAATGCAATATTGCATCAAAACAGTCATTCTGCACAGGTCACACTAAAAAGGGCATAACTTGCGTTATACTCATTGGATTGCTACGGTTTTAGTCTCGTTTTAAAGCTTAGAGACAGGGTTACAACTTTGATGTTTTGGTCTAAACCCAGTTCAATCGTAAAATGCCCAAAAATCACTTAGAAAGTCACGGCTGTGACAGGGCAGTTTCTCACTTAGGCATTTCATCAAACAACTCATGTGCATACCAAAGCTCTAATTATCTATAACTCTACTCTTCTCTTTAACCATCCAAAATGGGAGGAAAACTCCCTTATACACTCTAATTTCCTGTCAAGGCAAAACACTCCCATAGGGTTTGCTCAAAACTCCCTCCAACTTCAATCAAACTCAACTCATCATCATGCAATCACAACACTTCTCATAACTCAATTATATTCAATATCAACATAGATAAATACTCATAACATCTCAATCTCTCAGCAAGCATAATACATACATATACATACACAATCTCTACCCAAATGAATTCTTAAATCTCAATTTAGTTTGGATTTACTTACCTTGTAATAGAGGGATTTCACTAACACTTTTCCTTTCCTTTGATAGCTTGTCTTTCTCTACACCTTTAAACAATAAAAACCCTAAGAGTTCAAGATATATATATATTATATATATATATTATATATTATATATATATATATATATATATATATATAAGCAAAACTTCACATCTAAAGCAAAAATCCTTACCTTATGGTGCTTTAGATTAAGTTTCTATCCCAAACTATTCAAAAAGCTCTCTAAAATTCTCGAAATATCTTGAAATATTGAAAAAAAAAAGTTGAAAGGAAGTGGTGAGAAGAAGTTGGCGGTGGAGAAGAAGAATGAAGGGTTTTCTAGATCCAAACCCTCATTAACTCACAATTAACACTTGTCTTCCCATTTTGCCCTTGCTCTTTCTTAGAAAATCCATCTATGTCCCTTAGTAAATTACAATAATGCCCTCATTTTTATTACATTCTCCATGAAATTCTATCTCTTTCCACTCCCCACAATTTCAACTAATTTTGAGTGAAAAGACCATTTTAACCCTAATGAAAGTTTAAGGGATTTTCCTCATATTTTTCTCAAAATAACTTTAAAAAAAATTTAACTAAGGGCCAACCAGCTAATATTAACAATATATCAACCCAAATAAAAGCAAAAGAATAAACATTCAAGCAATACACCATAACTTAGCTACGTACCTCAAGTGGGGCGTTACATATAATGTTTCTCAAATTCTTTTCATTAAAGTTTAATCCTTACTTTACTTAGAGTATATATTCGACAAGGGTATCAAAAGCAGATAACTAATTCTAATGGGGTCTTGTGTTTGAGTCGTAGGAGAGATATCCATCACATTTGTACAATTACCTTAGTTCATTGAGCTTGTAGGATGTTTCTTAACTCTAAGGATTAGACAGGCTTCAATGTGGGTCTACATACTTCATATACTTAAAAAAGAAAAAGAATAAAAGTAGACAATCAACTCGTGCAAAATTCATTTCATGTATATAATAGAATATATGTGTTGATGCGTGATTTTGACACCAACGAAATCCACGTGTGAAATGTTGGGTTGGCCCAAAAGACACCCGTGAATGGAAAGGAAAATGACACTAAATGCAATGAGAAATGAGTTTTAAAGTGGTTCGGATGCTAAGGAAGCAAATCCTACGTCCAGTGGTATTTTTATTAATGATAATGGTTAGGTCGCTTTAGACGACTGATTTTACACTGATGGTACAAGGTATTAAAGACTGTCTTTTCTAGAGAGAGCAAGAGATTTTTCAAGAGTAAAAATGTGCGAATCCCTTCAATGAGAGAGGAGCTCCCATTTTATAGTGGGATGCCTTGAGGTAATGATAACTGAATCTGTAAGTTGGTGGGAAGATCCGTGCAAATTTTTCGTTTAAAGTAATTCACGTGATTTGCTGCAGGGAATGGACACACGGAACCATCACAGCTCCTTGCTGGCCTGACGTGCACCCATTATTCTGACGGAAGCAAGCTGTGGGGTGCAACCATGATCACACGACGCAGCTGCGCCAGAATGGCAGTAGACTCTTCCCGAGATATGACCTTTAGCACTTAACTGGGCGCCACGTCAGCCCTATGTTCCCAGGCATAACAGAAGTCCCCTAGTTTTTAAGGTTTGAGAACCGAACCTTGGAAACTACAAGTCATGCCGCAATTGGATGATTCCTAGAGATTCTGGAAATTCTGACCTGTCTGAAAGTAGGTCGGGATGGCACTTTTTCAAGAACGACCTCGCATGTTCATTGTTTGCAGGGGACGAACGACCTGACTTCGTCGGACGTCACTTGTTGTCCTTTTGTCATGGGTGCATTTAATGAAGCAGTCCCTGCACTGACAGATGTGCCCTGTGCGTGATAAGTGCCAGCCAGATGCATTAAATGCGTTGTGCGCTGACATAGTACGCCTGGTCAGGACATTAAATGCATTGTACATTGGATGACGCCCTTTATCAGAGCATTAAATGTAGATTTGAGACGCAATTAATGCTCTGAGGAAGAGAGATGGCCGTCGTTTGAGCTTTTCAACGGAAGAGATGAAGGTTGGACTTTATACAGTCGTGACGCTCACTCTTCCTCGCTGATGAGTGACACGTGGCCGTGATCAACGGTGAGAAACCTTTGCCGCCCAAACATCATTTTGATTCCAAGAAATTGAAACGCCGATTCATACGCTATAAAAACCTCGAGTCATTCTCAGGCAATGTCACTAGAGCCTTTTTCTTAGAGAGTAAAAGATTTTCTCAAACTTGGAACCTCTGTCTTTCAAACCAGCATTTTTCCAATATTCGAAGCGGAAGCTATTCTCATACTCCGAGAGGTAAGAGCTTTTCCCTGTCTTTGTTTCACTATTTTGCATGGTTGAATGGCGTCTGTCTTCCGGTAGGCTATCGAAGACGAGATGCTTAGGTTGGGTTCGAGCCATGAATGGCGACTTGAATCATGCCATTAGGGTTTTCTTTGGAATTTAGGGAGTTTGTCTCTTCCCACATCATCGTACGAAATAGCATACGGCGGCTAAATGACCTTTCTGCTTGTCGCTTTTGTAGACCAGCAAAATGGACCCATTAGCAACCAGATCTGAACAGGGAACTGGTTCATCGCCACAGGGTGCTCCAAACATCCCTATCGAGGTCTGCTCGGTTCTTATCGGGGATGAGCTCGAGAGGGTAATAAAGTAGTACGGCATCGAGGTGGATGCTTTCCTCGATGTGGCGCACTCATCGCGGTACCCGCTGAGTGGTCTGGCTGCGGTCTCCGAGGAGATCATCAAGGGTGGGGGACTGATCCCCTTCCACCCTTTCATCAGGTCGCTTTTGGACCACTTCGGGGTTGTGCCAACGCAGCTGACTCCGAACGCGTGCGTCATTGCTATTGCAATGTACATCGCGTGCCAAGAGAACGGGCTGGGCGAGCTGACTGCGATGGAGGTTGGCTGCTCGTATTATTTGAAAAAGAGCAAGGATAAGGACTCATACTACTTGTCCAGGTGACCTACTATCGCCGATGGGATACACAGCTACCCGAGCAATGTGGGGGCCTATGAAACGAAGTTTTTATTCTTTCATTATGACGGCCATTGCCGCTTCCAGGAACCGAGTAGGCTCTTTTTTCTTTTTCTTTTTCTTTTTTGGACAAATTCATTGCACTCGAAATATGCTTTTCTAACGACTTGATTCTTTTCTAACAGTTAATAAGACGACCGATCTAGGGCTGCTCTTCGATAGAAGTAGGATCCTGCATTTCGGATCCCTACCCATGGACAACCACGATGCGAAAAAACTTGTGACGATCACGAGTTTGCAGAAATACGGTTACTTCAACGCACACATGTCGTTAGAGCCCCCATTGAGTAAGTCCTGCTAACTAGTCCCTTTCTGGTCGTGTAAAGCGATATTTTGGCTAATGATGCTTTGCATGCAGCGACCATGCCTCCGAAGAAGTCAGAGCAGCCACGACAAAGGTCGCTCAATTTCCCTCGGACAAAGAAAGCCAAAGATGTCGAAGCTGCTTTGAACATTCCTCCGACAGAAGGCGCAACATCGAGCCAACCGGCGCGACCTTCTGGAACTTCTCAAGCGCAACCTTCAGAGGACGTGCCAATGCGAACCACAAAGGTCTCCCAGCCATCGCCTGCTCACTCGAGGCTGAAGACAACGGCCCAGCGAAAGAAGAGGAAATAGATTCAGGTCGAGGAGTCAGAGACTGAATCTGAGGGCGATCAATCAAAGAGATCGCGGTCGGATGCGAGCAAGTAGGGCAAAGCACCTATGGACGACACGACGGCTGCTGAGGTCGCGAAGAAGGATTCTCCAGTGCTGGACTCGCTGGGGAACTTGCCGGAGTACCTGCAACCGGTGGTCTACGCCCTATTGGAATGCGGACTCTCGGAATCTTTCTAGCAGTTCGCAAGTTCCAACGACGTGGACCTAATTTCCACATCGGTCCAACACTTGAGCAAGGTGAACGAACTGTCCTCGGTCAGGACTTCCCTTAGCTTCTTTTGATTAGCTAACTCTTTCTTTCCTTGTTCGCAGGCTCTTCTTTCCATGCGAATGTCCATGGAAAAGGTTCAACTGGGAGCCGCGAAGGGAGGTGTTGCTCTGAAGGAAGAGAACGCAGCGCTCAAGCAAAGCCTGGAAGCCATCAAAACAAAGAGAACCCTATCTTCTGAGTCAGCAAATAGGTACCTGAACAAAAGAGACGCGGCTCTTCATACGGTGGACTTCCAGAAAGCGCAGCTCGAGAAGCAGGGAGAGGAAGTAAATGAGTTACAAAAGACCATAGCTAGACTCTCCAAAGAGGCCGGGGGGAAGGACCAGGAGCTCAAAGCGACCTCTCTGCAGGTCTTACGAACAGAGCAAGAGAGGGATGCCTCCGAGAAGGAAAGGCAAGCCCTCGAAGTGGAACTTCAGGAAAGTCAAGGAAAGATTGCTTCCTTAACGCAAGAGATGCAGGATCAGGCAGCGGAGGTCGAGGAGAAGGCTGCTGAATGGGCAATCGACTATATTTATGCCTTGCGATCGAAGAATCCGCGACTTGACTTGTCCGACCTCCTAGAAGACTGGCAAGATACACTTATGTCCATGGCGTGAGAGGATGATGAAGCGGCGGCTTCCCGAGCAGGAGGTTTAGGACACGCCTCGGATAAACCCTCAGTCGACCAGCCCTAGGACGACGAGGTTGGCCCTCTAGGAGTCGGATTAGGGCTTATAGTTATGTCATTTTGTCTATTGTACTCCACATTAATGAAATACATTTCTGCTTTTACAATTTTTGTTCGCTTTATTATACTTCCTTGATTGCTTACATTTACTGAAACAAGTGTGATGACATAACACATTCACACGAACAAGATTACATGCGAACAAAATGACACTTTACAAGGAAATTATTTACACAAATTGCAAGTTAATTTACAAGGAAAACTGAGTTCGAAATTACTGATAGTATTGTCCAAGGTGCTCAGCATTCCAAGCTCAAGGTACCTTGGAACCGTTCAGCCTTTTGAGATGATAAGTCCCCGGTCTTATCACTTTGTCGATGCGGTATGGACCTTCCCAGTTTGGTCCTAACACTCCCGCACTTGGTTCCCTCGTACCGAGAAGAACTTCCTTTAGCATAAGGTTGCCGACCTGGAAGTCTCTTCGCCTGACCTTTGAATCGAAGAACCTTTTCACGCGTTGCTGATAGGCTGCTATCCTTAGCGATGCCTTGCTGCGATGTTCTTCAACAAGGTCTAGGCTTGCTCTCATAAGTGCTTCGTTGTCGGCCTCATTATACAAGTCCCTCCGAAGTGAACCAGTTCCCACCTCTACAGGGATCATCGCTTCGCATTCGTATACTAGCGAAAAAGGTGTTTCTGAGGTGGAGATTCTTGGAGTAGTTCTGTATGTCCATAGGACTTCAGGGAGGTCGTCAGCCCAATTCCCTTTGGCTGCGTCAAGTTTGACCTTCAGGGTGTGCTTGATGGTTTTGTTGACAGCTTCAACTTGGCCATTTGCTTGTGGCCTTACTACTGAGACAAATTTTTTATGGATGCCCAGCTCGTCACAAAACTGTTTGAATTCCTTGTTGTCGAACTGCTTCCCATTATCCGAGATGAGGGTGTGAGGAATTCTATAGCAGCACACAATATTCTTGAAAACGAAGTCCTTGAGCTTTCTGATCGTGATCGCAGCTAGCGGTTCAGCTTCCACCCATTTGGTAAAGTAATCTACCGCGACCACGACATATTTGACTCCCCCTTTACCAACTAGCATGGGACTGATGAGATCGATCCCCCACATGGAGAAAGGCCAGGGACTAGTCATGGTTACCAGTTCGTGGGAGGGAGCTCGCGGTATATTCGCAAACTATTGGCACTTATCACACCTTTGGACAAAGTTGTAGGCGTCATCTTGGATTCGGGGCCAATAGTACCCCTGATAAACAACCTTGCTCGCAAGAGATCGCACGGCGGTGTGATTACCGTAGATCTCTTCATGTATCTCCCGCATGATATAATCTGCTTCTTCGCTGGTCACACATCGGAGGAGAGGGGCACTAAACCCTCGCCTGTAAAGCTGGTCTCCGATGAGGGTTTAGTGAGCAGATCTCGTTCGTAGAACTCTTGCCTCGACCTTATCATCAGGCAAGATCTCATCCTTGAGATACCGAGTTATGGGGGTCATCCATGAGTCCGAATCTGTTACATTCACGGCCTATTCGATTAGGCTGACACTGGGGATTTCGATGAATTGAACAGGAATGCTCTCTGGTGCATCCGAGTCTAATGATGAGGCTATCCTCGCCAAGGCGTCCGCCACAGAATTGTTTTCTCTAGGGATCTGAGTGATTGTGAAGTGCTTGAATGGCTCGAGCGCGGCCTTAGCTTTCTTCAGATAACTGATCATGTTATCTTCCTTGACTTGATACTCTCCCAAAATCTGGTTAACGACCAGCATGGAGTCACTGTGGACTCTGATCGCGATTGCGCCCATTTCCTTGGCCAACTTGAGTCCAGCGAGCAGAGTTTCATACTCGGTCTCATTATTAGTTGCTTTGAAACCGAACCAGAGAATGCCATGAATGTAGGCCCCTTCGGGACTCAACAAGAGAAGGCCCGCTCTGGCCCTCTTTCTTTTCGATGATCCATCGACGTAGAGGGTCCACGTCGAGAGATTTTGAACAGTTTCCTGGATGACTTCGTTGGGCTGTTCCGACTCACTCGCTGGATGATGCAAGAACTCTTAGATGAAGTCAGCAACGGCCTGCCCTTTAATAGCTGCTCTTGGTTTGTAATGGAGATCGAACTAGCTGAGTTCCATGGCCCATTTGAGCAATTTTCCCAATGCCTTTGGTTTTTGGAGGACCTGCCTGCGCGAGTAATTAGTCAATACATGAACTGTATAAGCATGGAAGTAAGGTCGCAGCTTTCAGGATGCGATCAGCACGGCATAGGCTAATTGCTCCATTTTTGGATACCGTATCTCGGCATCCAACAAACGCTTGCTCGTATAATATATTGGCCATTGTGTCTTATTCTCTTCCCGAACTAGAGCTGCACTGACCGCGAACTGCGAGACGGATAGATACAAAAGGAGGATCTCTTATTGGCCTTGAGTACATTGAAGAATGGCAAGCAGCGATATGTTAGCCTTGATATGAAGCGACTTAGCGCCGCTGTACGCCCGTTCAGGCTCATAACCTATTTTTTGTTGGTCGGGCTCTTCATATCGAGGAGAGCTTGGATTTTTTCGGGGTTGATCTCAATTCCCCGCTGGTTAACCATGTACCCTAGGAACTTTCCTAAGGATACTCCGAATGAATATTTGAGGGGGTTCAACTTCATTCGGTACTGCCGGAGGATGCCGAACATCTCAGCGAGATGTGCTAAATGATCTGAAGCGACATGGGACTTTACCAGCATGTCGTCTACGTAGACCTCCATCGATCTGCCTATCTATTTGGAGAACATCCGGTTAACCAGCCGCTGGTAAGTTGCACCAGCGTTCTTGAGGCCGAAGGGCATAACTTTGTAGCAGTACAGTCCCCGATCTGTAATAAAAGATGTATGCTCTTCGTTCGGCCCGCACATCAGAATTTGATTGTATCCCGAGTATGAATCCATAAAACTTAGCAGCTCGTGCCCCGAGGTGGCATCCACGAGCTGGTCAATTCTTGACAGAGGAAAACTATCTTTTGGACACGCCTTGTTGAGGTCAGTGAAGTCGACACAGGTCCGCCATTTACCGTTAGGCTTCTTTACTAGAACTGGGTTGGCAACCTAGGTCGGATAGAGTGATTCTCGGATGGACCCATTTCGGAGGAGGTTATCCACCTCAAGCTTTAAGGCAGCAAATCGCTCTGGGTCCATCGCTCTCCTCTTTTGGCGAATTGGCTTGGCTTCATTGTCGATGTTTAATGCATGGCAAATAACATTCGGGTTGATCCCGACCATATCTGCGTGCGACCATGCAAACACATCGATGTTTTCCCTAAGGAAGCGGGTGAGGTTGGTAGCGAGCTAGGGATTGAGATTTTTACTGATCCTTAGCACCCTGCTTGGTTCGGTCTGGCCGACGAGCACTTCAGTCAAGTCCTCAACTGGCCTACTGGAAGGGCAGTCCTGAAAGCGAGGATTTATATTATCCTTGGCTGGGCTAGGCTGTGGCTCTATCTGGCTGATCGCCATTGTCTGGTTGTGATCGCCACGCGAGGTGCCTTTGCCTTTGCACGCCATCTGAACTGCTTTCACATAGGAGTCCCGAGCTGCGCGCTGAGACCCGCTAACTTTCCCAATCCCCATCGGGGTGGGGAACTTCATTTTCAAATGGTATACTGAAGTGACCGCCTTGAGGTGTCTCAGCAGAGGTCGCCCTAGAATTCCATTAAAGGCGGATGGGCAATCCACTACCAAGAACTCAATTACCCTGGTCACTTCGTCGAAGTCACCCAACGTGACTGGGAGTGAGATCGTGCCCTTGGGGAGCAGGTGGTCCCCTGCGAAGCCATATAGAGGGAACGAGGCAGGTTTCAGGTCTACCTCGTCCAAATTCATTCTTTCGGAAGTTGACGCGAACAGGATGTTCAAGCACTTCCGTTGTCCACTAACATTCTCTGGACATTATGGCGCCCTATGAGGGGCGTTATCACAAGGGCATCTTCGTGAGGATGATGCAGTCGGGCTGCATCTTTTTCGGAGAAGGAAATTACCTCCTCCCGACGAACCTTCTGTGGTCGCTACACCACGCTCATCGCTCTGATGGGCTCGTGATGTGCCTCGTGAGCATACATTTCTTGGGCACCTCGCGAGTTTCCCGCGAAGTGTGGTCCCTCGAAAATTAAATTGAGGGTGCACACACATTTCTGATCGCGACACTTCTTACTTGAGTCCCCCTGGTTTTTCTCTTGTGAGGGAACAGAGTCATCAATATACTCCTTGAAATGTCCCTGTTTGATAAGGTTTTCAATCGCCTGCTTGAGAGCTTGGCATTCATCGGTATGGTACCCATTGTCCCGATGATAGTGACAATATTTTTTTATTATTTCTAGCTGTCGTTGGAGTTTTCATGGGCTCAGGCTCTCCGAGCAGGCTGGCCTCCTCGAATTTATCGAGAATAGCCGATACAAAAGCGTTCAGTGGAGTATATTGGTTTCTGTCGCGATCGCGACGAGGGACAGGGGCATAGGACTTTTTGGGCTTGTAACAAGGTTTCTTCCCTCTTTGCTGATCGTCTGCGTCCCCCTTGCAATCAGCTCTTCTACTATCCCGCCGACCAGGTGCACTGCCCGAAGCGCCGTGGTCGCGACGGTAGAGTGCCGCCATTGAATTTTCTATTCGGAGGTACTTCTCTGCGAGATTATAGAATCAAGTGAGGGAAACATCGTCCTCAGCCTGTAATTTTTTCCACAGGTCGGTCTGTGGATGGACTCCGGCTATGATGAGAGTCCGAACAGACTCTTCAGGAGTATGAGCCACCTTGTTTAATTCTCTGTGGAAACGGTCAATGTAGGACTGCAGGGATTCATCCCTCTCCTGCCTTATATTGCTAAGGTAGCTCAAAGGTATCGAGAACTTCCGATTTGCTTGAAAATGTCTTAGGAACGTCGCGCTCATCTGAGGCCACGAATTGATCGATCCCGCTGGGAGCGACCTAAACCACCGTTTGGCATGGGAGGTCAAAGTCACTGCTAAACAACGATATTTTGCTAGATTTGAGACCTGGTAAAGCTTCATCAGGTTGTTAAATTCATACAAATGATCCTGCAGATCGGAGATCCCATCAAACGCTGGCATGTCGGGCATCCTGAATCCTAGTGGGAGAGGAGCGGCTAACACTTCGATAGAGAAGGGGGACGCAGATGCGACCAGCCCCTGCTCATTTTGCTGAGCTCGCAGTCTGTCTAGAGCTCGCTGCAGCTCCTCAATTTGCGGTAATGGAGCCGCTTAGGGGTTGCTTTCACCCATGCGAGTTCGACCCTCGCGATTATGGTTGAGGAAAGTCTGGAGGTCAAGTTCCTCTTCGCCTCGGCCGTCGATTCTGGCCACTCTCGACACACGCCGGCTAGAGGCATGTGATGGCGATGAAGGGTGCGGGGTATTTTCACGACCTTCGCGGTGGTAATAACCACCCTGCTAAGTGTGGGACCCTCTCGCACGATGACGACCAGGATCGTTTTGCTGGTGGTGATAGGAATTGCCCCGACTAGCACTTTTATGGGTGTGCTCTTACGACGTGGCTTGGGACAGCTCGGGCTGCGTCCTTTCACCGAGTCTCAACGAGACTGGTATTCTACTTGGGACAGAGTCGAAATTTGCTGGCCCTTTGGAGCCCGTGGGCTTGCTTTTTGCCACTTGTTTACCTTTTCGTCTACGCACTGCAGTGCTCACGGCACGGGCTATTTCAACTTGCCACGCTTTCGCATGACCTGCAGGGGTTTTTAGCGGTTGCACCGCCGCAGCTGACTTGGATGGCACGCCTTGGTCCAAACGGTCCAGCCTTCGGTTGACCGTCTAGAGAGTATTGTCAAACCTCTCCAGGTAGCTTCTAATAACAGGGTCAAGCTGTGAACTTGATGGGATATCTCCTACAGCATTTTGCAGGGCTGAAGGTTTTCTGGAAGAGGTGTCCCCCTGAACTTGGAGGAGCCCCTCAGCGCCCTGGTTGGTTTGCTCAGGTTCTGGTTGGCGGGCCATTTGTTGCTGTAGGACCGGTAGGTTGGAGATTCTCCTGATGAAGGATGAACATTAAACCAGGCCCTCCTTCTAGCACCAAACTATTGATGCGTGATTTTGACACCAACGAAACGCACGTGTGAAATGTTGGGTTGGCCCAAAAGACACACGTGAATGGAAAGGAAAATGACACTAAATGTAGTGAGACAGGAGTTTTAAAGTGGTTCGGATGCTAAGGAAGCAAATCCTACATCCACTGGTGTTTTTATTAATGATAATGGTCAGGTCGCTTTAGACGACTGACTTTACACTGATGGGACAAGGTATTAAAACTGTCTTTTCTAAAGAGAGAGAGAGAGAGAGATTTGTCAAGAGTAAAAATGTGCAAATCCCTTCAATGAGAGAGGAGCTCCCATTTTATAGTGGGGTGCCTTGAGGTAATGATCACTGAATCTGTAAGTTGGAGGGAGGATCCGTGCAAATCCTTTGTTTAGAGTAATTCATGTGATTTACTGCAGGGAGTGGACATGCGGAATCATCACAGCTCCTTGCTGGCTTGACGTGCACCCATTATTCTGACGGAAGCAAGCTATGGGGTGCAGCCATGATCACACGACGCAGCTACGCCAGAATGGCAGTAGACTCTTCCCGAGATCTGACCTTTCGCACTTAACTGGGCGCCACATCAGCCCTATGTTCCTAGGCATAACAATATGTTTATAAGATCAACCTACGATGATGTTGTATCTCCATTTTGCATGATACTAATTAAACACTTCAAAATAAATTATCCATCCACTTGATTATAATGTCCATTGAAGTATCTTTGATTAATTAACAGTATGCTAACAAAGGATAAGCCATGCATCCTACTAAACAAATGCTAGAGATTTAATAGTTTATGCCAATTTCCCAAAAAAAAGGATTAGATCATTTCACCATCTTTTTACATTTTAAATGTTCATTCTATAGACAAAACATGAATGCTGACGAGTTGGCAGTCTGCCGTACGTATATTTTTAGTGTATAATAATTTTTATTAGTGTTAGATAAGCCAAGTTGTTAAAGCTTAATGCCAGAATATTTACCATTTAAGAAGATATTAATTATTTACTTGGACATGGAATTACTTGTCTTTAAAAATTAAGGAAAATATTACAACCACAAACTCTTCTCAAAAACTTTCACTTAAAATCTCAAAGTGACAAATAGTAATTGATCAACTCGTAATAGGTCTTATCTGGGTCCAATAAAATAAATTAAGATTGAAAAATTGAAAACTATAACATCGAAGTTATGAGAAGAGATTGTGGATGAAACATTACTCTATCTCTTAATTTAATGTGAGATATTTGAGCAACAGCCTGCTTTAAATATAATTAAATCAAATAATTTTTTTTTTAGGTATCTCACATATCCAGATCCACATTGGAGTCTGCCTAATTCTGTGGACCATAATTAATAACTTTATATGTATTTTCATAATGCATATTCATTAATTAATATATAGGATATTGTAGACGTAAAAATCTACCTGTACGGAAGGGGAGGTCTGATCCCATGAGGTTGAGGCCACTAGCGATCTGCTGTACCTGCACACGTAAAGAAACACACGCGTGAAGCGAACGGGAAACACTGGGGTGGCGTTTGCCATAGGCACTCCGACGCTCAAGTCAGCAAGGCTGAAAGGCTAATATAGTGAGGGCTAGGGAGTAGGAGGTTACCGGAAGTCTAGTCGGGGACTGTGACTACGGCGGTAAAGTGAAGCTCTCAAGTAGGAGCTTCGGGTGTGAAGGTGTAATGTTCTCTGTCCCTTGTGAGAGGGCTGGCCTCTGCTTATATAGTAGCTGTCTGGTCTCCCATTCCTAGTAAAAGTAGGAGTTCTAATATGACTCTGATGCAAACCCTTAGAAGAATTAGGGCCGTGGTAAGCTGTCTTACCAGTGTCCTGATAGGAAGGTGATTCTGGTTATGAGAGTAACTCCGAGTAGGAAAGTGATCAGGAATAGGAAGGCGACCTTGAATAGGAGATTGATTAGGAGTAGGAAAGTATTCTGAGGGGGCTGTGGGCTCTGGATCCGCCCATGGACCTAGGAAATGGACTGGGATTAAGAGGCTCGCGCCCACGTGGTTTGGGCCAGCTATATCTTGTACCGAAAGGGCCTAATCCGGTTGGATCATACCGGGATTAGGCCCGGCTTCTTTTTCAGTGTCGGGCCCGTTTTCCTATTTAGGCCCAGAATGATTTTTGGCCCTAACAGATATATACTATGTTCCACCTACTAGAGAATATTAATAAGTTGATAGACATCATCATTGGAAGGAGACAACTATCGATTAAGATTACTTTATCAGGGACGGACCCAGGAATTAATCTTAGAGTTAGAGGGGACAAATTAAAAAAAAAAAAGTAATTATATTGATTTGATTTAATCGTGTGAAGTAGAGAAATGATTTTGAGGAGTTTGGACTCTTATTATTTATACATGAGTAATGTTATTTAAGCTTTACTTATTTGTTAATAAACTCATTTGAAAAGGAAGAATTGTAATAAAAAAAAAAAAAAAGGGATAACTATGACTTTTAATACACATTTTTAAATGAAAATTTATAATAAAATAAAAAAATACCCTCAAAATAAAATACAAAAAATCAGCATTTCCTTTCTCTCTTGTGATTGTTTGAACTCATACAAAGTATACAACTAATCAAATCTTATCATTTAACCCAATCGTGGTACAATCCTTCTCTATCATTCCAAAAAAAATTGAGTAAATTAAGCTTCAAAGGCTGTGGGGGTTTAAATAAAATTTAGAATTTAGAATTTTTTATGTATTAGAATTTAGAAAGGTCATTATCGTCAAGTTGTAAAAATGCTGTCTGGTTCAATCACAGTATTTGACTTGATTAAAATATAGATTAGGCTTAATTCTTTCATAATTGTACCAAGTGTCTGTTTCATAAATTTCAACAAGGATAGGATTTGTGTTAAAAGTTGTCTACCACTTCAATAATAAGGGATCATTTAGGTGGTTCGGGCTTTTTACATGAAGAGTTGCTCAAAAATTTCTTTTAAGTTATTTATTCATTATTGGGTTTGGGCTTAGGAATATGAATCCTTATAATATTAGGTTTTAATCTTTTAAATATAGTATATAAACATATTTTTCTCTTGTAATGAGTGATAACAAACAGTAGGACAAATTAGGTAAGACAGTATTGTAATAATATTGATGCAACTAAACGTAACATGTTAATTGGGTGAACCAAGATAAAATCGCGCGTATTTCTTCTTTATTTTTACTATTTGTGGTTTGTGTGTTTACTGTTATTTTGGTTTTCATATCTCTATATTCGTTCAATTTGGAGCCATTTTCATGTTAATCATTCTCTCTAGACTTAAAATTTGAACCTCGTTATGAACTGCAAACAACTTAAAGTTAACTTTCAAGTAGACAATTTATGATAAACATAAATGGGTTGTTGATCTATTATACCCCTACTTAAAATCTGTACATTAAGAAACTTCATTTTTCATGTTCATTTTGTCGAATCTTTCGACAAAGAAGGCAGCTTTACTTTAATTAATAAAGTGATTGTGGACAATTGAGTAAGGTGTATTAATGATATTAATGGTAATGGATAACACATGCCACTAAACAAGCGGAGAAATTGTATATATTTTAGACCAAGTGGGTTTGCCTTCTGCATAAATCTCGACAAGTTGAAGTGTCCATTGCAGATCTTGAGACGTTTTCTGTCTCGCAATCAAGGGAAATCTAGTCAATATCTAATGGGAACTTGGATTAAAGAAAGAAAGACGTAAATTTTTGTTTTCTATATCTAATGAGACAAGGCGGAATAAAATACGAATATCTGGAGGCGTAGTTGTAGAAAACACGCATGAAAAATTTATGAACAAAAATAGTTTGACAAACGCCTCTCACAAACTGCACACGTGGCACTGAGTTGGTAGTTTATCACAACGGTTGCAGAATAATTTCGACTATATCTAAAAAATGATCGTTTCTTCATAGGGAATGACTATTATGAAATAGGAACAACCGTTCTTTGGACAAGGAATAGTCGTTCCTTGGATGGAACAATTGTTCCTTGGATGAGGAATGTTCGTTCTTGGTTGAGGAACAACAATTGTAATGTGAGATGGAATGCCCATCCCTGTTCCATAAGATGGAATGGGTGTTATGGAACGGGGGTTCCATATAAAACACCTGTTCCATCTTATGGCAACGAGCGTTTTTTATGAATGGAATAACCGTTCCTTATGAATGAACGACTGTTCCTCCCTATCAAAGTTGTTTTTGTCAGCATAGTATTACCCAAAATTTATATGAGACTGATTCACTATTTCATCATGATTATGTGGTGAGACTATCAAATAAAATAAACCCACATGTAACCACTTGACAAATAAACTAATACTTTTAATTTGATTCAATCTTAATTATATTTATCTATTTTAATAAATTATCACTTAATTCATATATTCATTCAATCTCCACCGCCTAGTTTACCGTTTTCTGTGATTAATATGTTCATCAATCCGCATTCCATATCAGTTTATCCTCCTTGTCGTAGTTTCCGCTCGTAGCTTTTCGTCAAGTCGTCTGTTCGTTAGCTCCTCCAAGCATGTATTTTAACTCTTGACACAAAACTCAATCAACCAGATCTCTTCTAGCGTTTCCTCTTTTCCAGTAAATTTATTTATTTTTAAACCCAATCAATTTGCTAAATTGTAACAAAAGAAGTCTGACATTTGAAAATTTGATTACATAGCAGTAATCTTATGTGAAAAAGAAAGAGAATAATGCAGAGGAAGATGCATTGTCCTTTGTTCTGGTTGTTTGGGCATATTATAATTTTTTTAATGTTCTTTTGTGTTTAAATTTATGAATGGAGGATAGATTTGTGTTTTGCTCGCGTATTGGGATTAAAACAGGAACTACAACTTGGTGTTTTATAATGGAAGTCGGAAGATAGAGCCGTTGGATCAACGGCTGTGTCTCCCTTTTCTTTTGCTTTTAAATGATTTTCTTATGTGATTCTTGCATTTACCATTATTCTGATGTTCTTCAATTAAAGTTTTTACTATATTTAATAATTTAAAAAATACAATATATATGTATTATTATACTGTCAGCACATGTGAACATTAAGGCTAAAAAGTTTAATCAAGCAACTCATCGTATTATTAAATTCTATTTTGTTGTGCAATGATGTGCGATTAGCTTGGAGCAAGCGGTAACTTGAAGCGAGTTTTAGCTTGGCGGGAGCTGTCACCAGGAGCGAGCTATAGCTCGAGGTGAATTGTGAAGCAACCAGCAGACTGAAGCGAGCTTTTGGGTAGTTATCTTCTAAATCAGGGATAAGTCTTATCCCCATGGATAAGCGTTATCTCTTAAAATCAAGGAGAGGATCATGAAAATACTCCCTATAATTTTGGTCTAACAACTAGGTTGGTGATCATGGGATTATCCCTTGAAAATCAAGGTATTATCTCGAAATTTACTATTATAACCGTTATCTTTTCATAGTATATAAATCCCTGAAAATCATTGTAAAGGGGTTGGGGAAAAATTAAGAGAAAAAGATCATTATTATTAGGCTAACACAAGCAATTCCATTGTATTAGTCTCTAAGAGCTTTTGGATAAAATAACAGTAGACATAGGCATCATTCAAACTTGCTAAACGACTTTAAAAATCTTCTTTGATTCTTGTTTATTTTAGTTTAACCTTTACTTGTTGATTTTAATTAATGATGCACATATCCTATCCAATTCCTTTAAAGTCAATTGGGTATCACAAGTTGTTACGGATTTTCATGACAACATATTTAATTAAATTTAAACATCAATGTCTAATTTATTAAAATTAATCAACTGTTCATGAATATTATATAAAACTATCCATGAGTATGGATAACCAAATGGCCCTAGAGCGCCCTGTGGGCCTTCTTGATATTTGGTCCAGGGGAGAGCGCAAAATATCGAGGACAGGGTTTGTCCCCGAATTTATTTGAACTCGTCACCAAACCTGGCCCCGAAATATCAGTAAAAGAATAAATAAGTTAAAAAAATGAAAAACATTTATGTTAATTATAATGGAAAATATGGGAATATTCATTAACCAATCAACCTTTTCTGCAAAATTGCAGCAAGAAAAAAAATGAAGAGCAGAACATTGTAAGGAACCAACACTTTCATTTTTATTATCTACTAACAAACACAACTTATTCTTCCCGCCCTGCGTCAAGATAAACGAGCCTGCGGTGTGCGCTTATTCGTGCTGACTAATTGTAACTATTGGGACGGTAAGTGTTGTCGTCTTCTGGGTCGGTTCTTCTGCATCGTGCACTCACGCTAACTAGCAAGAGCTGGCTTTTGTCTAGGCGAATGGTTTCACGGTGGCCTGTCTACCTCGCCGCTGGTTCATTCCTGGGCTTCCTGCTGGGAGAGTTCTGCCTGTGGGCTTCTCGCTTTTGCATTTCTCTCCTGGTTCGCACCTGGGGGCATTGTACGCTTTCCGCCCTTGAGGAGGTGGATTTGGAGCTCACGGTTTCGAGTTTCCAACTCTGTGTTGGTTGGCTTTGAGCGTTCATGTGCGAATGGGGTCCCGGTTGTGTTTTCCTCATCCTTGGTGCGTTTAGTTGCAAAGCTTGTATCGCGTTAGTTAACGATTTTAGCGTGTCCATCATCTAGACGTTGCTGGGGTTGGAAGTACCCGTTCCTGGTGGGTTTGTTGCCTAGGTAACTGGTGAGGGCAGAGTCATCGTCGGGCGACTGGTCTGAGGCCCCTGATGAGCCTCTTGGTTGTTGGCTTCCTAGGGCCGACCACCTGGCTTCTGGAAGTTCTGGTGAGAACCATTTTTCCTTTTTGCGAAGCTTGTAGCTGGCGTATGCGTGGAGATATTCTCCCTCTGCAAAGTTTGTTCCAAGGGAGAGACCCTTCTTCTAGCGTCAAAATGTTGATGCGATAAATCGTATCAATCAGAAATATTCGATCGACCTTAAAAGGGACTAGACAAGATTTACGTGTGGTTACGGATAACCAGCAAGGTTGTTAAAACAACGTAATAAAGTAAAGAACAAAAGAGATTTTATAGTGGTTCGACGGTTATAAGAACTAAACCTACATCCACTATCGTATTATTATTGCGAGGTGATACAAGGTTGAATGAGGTTACAAAAGGGAAAGTCCACAAGTGTGAACCAATGACATTTAGTCCTCGCAGCCTAACCACTCTTAACTCTCTCTAAAAGGTCAGTGTATTTTCCTCTTGAACTTTATTAATGCTGGAATTGTCCCTTGAAGCGAAGGTTGTAGGCTCCTTTTATACCTATCTTGTCTGACAGTGAATGAGAGTAGGTGTTACGGGGTTTCTTGTACGTATAATCTTCCATAACGAGGATCTAGATCAATAATCCTCATGCTTGTTGTAGACCAAACCATGCTAATGACAGCTTTAACTTATATTTAATTATGACAGTAACCACCTTGTAAAGGAAGATGACATGTGGGAGGATCCTAGCCATTGGGTTTCCACGTACTTTAGGGACATGCGGCAAAAATCTAACCATCTGGGAACTAGGCATAACACAACAATTTTGGATGATTAAATTCAGCATTTGAAGTCAGTATTCTTTTTATATTATAACTTTTTTATTTTTTTTGTGTGTGTTTAATTCATGAATGGAGGATAGATTTGTGTTCTGCTCGAGTATTGAGATTAAAACAGGAACTACAAGTTGGTGTTTTATAATGGAAAATAAAGCCGTTGGACCAACGGCCGTGTCTCCCTTTTCTTTTACTTTTAAATGATTTTCTTGTGTGATTCTTGCATTAATTACCATTATTTCGATGTTCTTCAATTGAAGTATATTTAATGATTTAAAAATACTGGATCTGTAATTAATTTAATATATACGTAATATTATGCTGTCAGCACATGTGAACATTCAGGCTAAAACTTGATTGTATTATTAATTCTATTTAATTAAATTTAAACATCAATTTGTAATTTAGCAGCTGTTCACAAATATTATATAAAGCTATCCGTGAGTATGCAAAGCAAAACGGCCCCAGAGCACCCTGTGGGCCTTCTTAATATTTGGGTCAGGGAAGATGCACAAAATATGGGGGACAGGGTTTGTCCCCGAATTTATTAGGACTCGGCCCCTACCCTAACCCCGAAATTTGTATCAATAAAAGAATAATAAAAAAATAAAAAAACATTTATGTTAATTATAATGAAAAATAAGGGAATATAGATTAACCAATCACCCTTTTCTGTAAAATTGAAGCAAGAACAAAAAGGAAGAGAAGAGCATTGTAAGGGAAAGCTTTCATAAACCAACGCTTTTATTTTTTTGATCTACTAACAAACACAACTTTCTGTGGCGACTCGAATTCCACAGTTGCCTTATTATAATGAGTCTCCAATCGTTTCCAGCAGAAACAAAAGCTACAACAAACGAGAAAAACACAAATGTATTTACTTGTTGGGTACCTTAATGTAACCAAAATGTGTTGAGTTTGAGACTTTAGTTAGAGTCTTCAATTCATAAGCAATCCAGCATCTTGATGTCTCCTGGTTGTAAAAATACCCCAAACACTTACAATCTTTTGTACAATTTTTCCCACATTCATCTACTTTGATTGGTCCAGTTCCTGAATTATACTTGCTCAAGAAATGATCCACTCCTTCAACCTTATAATAATGAAAATCATTCACCCCACAAGATGTTAACTTCTTAGCTTCACACTGCTGGCTCCACCCCAGCAGGCCTTTCTCTGATGGGCAAGCAACGCATTGATACTCATCACACACCCCAAAATTGCCGCACCTCTCCGGCAATTGGCACTCATTTTCCCAAATTGAATCTCTGGAGAAGAGAGTGAAAGTCTCCTCCCATGCCCCCCAATCAACCTTATCGTAGTAAGTGAAAATCCTGACATTTCCGTCTACTCCTAGTCGGAGAATTGACAACGTGCCGTTGTATTTTGGCCTACCCAAAATAAGATTGCCGCCAGTTGAGAGCTCTAGAGTTAGTTCATAAGCAGAACCGTCATCATTCTCTGGGGCGGAATTGAATTTCACAGACTCAAGAGAGCCCTGACTATTCCATAGTTCTGGCGCGGAGTACACAACAGGGCGTGGGGAGTTTTTGATCTGATAATACAACGCCAATCGTTTCGACTCCAATACAAAACTATAAGGCCCATCTTTGTTTTCTTTATCGGATGCTCGGCTCACGAGCTTTGTTACTCCTCCAACGCGGAGAGATTGACCCACCAAGAGAGTATCAGTTGGCTGGTCGAAACTTTGCCAAATGAAATTGCCCTTTGAGTCGTGAAGCACGATGTTGCCATTTGACAGTAGCTTGAATCCAACAACGCCCTTGTTGGCAGTGTTTGTTTGCCAGGCTATGGTGCCATCAGCATCGGCCAAGACAAGATTTCCATTAGTTCCAAACGTGAGGGTGGCGTTTTCACGAACCGGTTTGCCTCTGTTGGCTTCCCAAACCCAACGGAAGAGTGATTCTGATCGAGTGGTGGCCATGCGTAGAGCAAGAGTGTAAGCATTTGGGGTGGTGTTATAGAAGCAAAGTTGGAAAGGAGAATTGGACACACTTAGGACTCTGTAATTCCCATCATACTCAACAATGTATTCTCCAAATTCACCTTCGTTGACAAATTGAAATGTGGCTGAGGGAGGAACAGAAGCTTTAACAATGGAGAAAATGAGTGATAAGAAGAAGAAGGAGAACAATGCAGATGAAGATGACATTTTGCTCGATGTTGTGGATCGAGTTGAGTCTTCAGGTTCTATTTATAGTAACCAAGGTGACATGATCTAACATTGAATACTATTTTATTCTTCTATACATGCATCTTCCAATCAACTTGACAGCTACGTTTTGGAATTTTATATGTTTATGTAATTTTCAACTAGAATTTGTGATTCAATCGTTATCTAATTAATGGTACACAGTATTAGAAAGGTCATTTTCTTTACCGTGTAAAAAAATCTGTAGGGTTGAATATATAACAGATTTTGACTTTATTAACATATAGATTAGGCTTAATTCTTTTTATAATCTTACAAACTGTCATCTTTACACCAATATAATCTGCTTTAGAGCCATTTTCATGTTTAATCATTCTCTCTAGACTTAAAATTTGAAGTTTTGAACCTCGTTTCTGAACTGCAAACAACTTGACGTTAACTTTCGCGTATAAATGGATTATTGGTCTATTATATCTGTACTTAAAATTTGTACATTAAGAAACTTTTCATTTTTCATGTTCTTTTTGTCGTATCTTTTAACAAAGGAGGCGGCGAGATTGTGAATTCTATATAGTGCTGATAATGGATAAGACATCCCACTGAGCAAGCAGAGAAATTGTATATATTTTAAGCCAATTTGCCAGAGAAGGATCGGTGGGTTCGCCTACTTATGATAATGCACTAATGCTCATAAATCTTGACAAGTTGAAGTGTGCATTACAGCTCTTGAGACGTACTTTTTTTCTTTCTGAATCCGGCGGTCAAGGGAAATCTGGTCAATATTGATGGGAATGTGAGGAATTAAGAAGGTGCCACGCCAACTCAATAGTTCTTTTTTGGTGGCTTTGACCGATCCATTCATAAATGCATTACAGTAAAGATGATAGAGAAAGAGGTAATAATAAATTAATATATCTTTCTTGTGTTTTTGTCCTCTAGAATCTAAGATCCGATAAGGCAATGCGGAATAAAATAACAAACGGATTTCAACTGGACATGTTATGCGGCTGATAGAAGACTATACATCAAAGTTGAAAAAATTGTTTAATTAGACCATTTCTTTCCTGTCTTGATATATATTTAGGCACGCATCCTGAGATCTAGTTAAGAATATTTAAATCAATTGCTTCAATGTAAGAAAAACTTGCTAAAACAAGCAAAATATCAGATTTAATATTATTACCGAACGAGCTATAATGACTAAGAAATTACCGTGTTTGACATATTTTGGCTATAAAATTATTGTGTTTGATATTTGAATCCTACAGTATTTGAAATATTATATTTGGCGAGAATGTCATAGATTACCCCTAAAATTTTCGAATTTATCATTCAAATGATAAGTTTTTAAACTTTGAAGGTTTATAAAATAAAGCCAAGGGTCATTAATATAAGGTGTTTGACATATATTATGGCTATGAATCCTACCATGTTTGACATATTATGCCTAATGTCTTAGGTTGGGAGTTTCACACCGAAAAAATTAACTTATTAGGTGGAGGGACTCCTCCCTTTATAAGCCCAAGACCTCCTCTCTAATAAGCTTCTGATATGAGATTCAGTTACATTCTCTCTCACCCAAAGCCTAAGACCTCCTCCCCATTGCGCTTCCGATATGGGATTCGGTTACATTCTCCCCCACCCAATATTGTGATGCCCTCGTCACAGGTGGGTCCCCTGTCTACCCGTCCACCTCACTTTCGTGTAAACCCACAATCACATTTAGACGCCCTTATGTGGACGCTTGACAAGACTTCAAAAGACAGGTTGAGTCCGCCCTAATAACACTTGTCACAGGTTGAAAGTTTTACATCCAAAAGACTAACCTATTAAATGGGTGGACTCCCTCACTTTATAAGCTCAAGACCTCCCCAATATGCTTTCAATGGGGATTCCATTACACTTAGCTGTTTGTGAGAAATGTTATTCAAATGTCTCAAATATTTGCTTTTCATTATTTACATTTATATGGTCAACTTTAATTCAACTGAACAAGTAAAAGTATGTCGTACATGGAGTTCGTAATGGAGTTGAAAAGATTAGTTGGAAGCAAATTTTAGATATGTAAAACGAGGAAGCTGCCGCACAGACAAAATTGTAGGTTATTGATCAATAATTGAATCGATTAACTCTTAACCATAATCAACATTAATATTGTGATGAAAGAGTAATTATACATTAATTACGTTCTAAACACATTTTAAGAATAACAGCCTTACTCATGCTATAAATATGCAGCAACTCAAACAACTGGATAGGATTATGGATCAAGTGGACATCTTTAATTCCCCGAAAACGCCAAGGCGGCTACGTCAGGATATTTTTTCTTCATCAGTTCTCATCCACTTGAGTCAACTCATTCATATCAGGCCGGCTACATCAGGATATTTTCTCACACCATATTTTTGCATTGTGATGATTCATCGGTTTTGTCAGAGGCTGGAAACAATACTAATTCTATAAAACAGACTGAAAATTTTATTCATTAAGATTGAATACAACGCTAACTAAAACAATGTCTATACCTTTTTCACATTTTCATTCCTGGTGCATACATTATTTGCATAATTTGCATTCATTTTGTCAGAAAACAGAGTGTATATGGTGTCCCCAGCACATTATTTGTATTTAGTGGAGTAAACGACTTTTTTCCACCCAAGATTTGTCTTAATGACCCTTTCTCACTAAAAACATTTTAAAATACCTCTTTTTCACCCAAAGTTAATGTTTTGTTTACTATCTAAAGCAGATTTCGACTACAAAAATTCTCTTTGTCTCTATCATTTGAACCTTTGGTCTCCTCTATATAAAACCGCTCTCACTCTGGCACCTGATTTCTCATTGATTGCCGACCACCGCAAAGCTAGAATTTCCTTTTCTTAGCCGATTTTCAACTGATTCTGACGGTTGAATATTTAACCGGTAATTACCATTTAATCTACTGGCCTCCACTATACAAAACCCCTCTTACCCTAACTCCTGGTAACTTGCTGAATGCCAATTGAGAAAGTGAAGTATAGTTTGGGTATTAACGGAATATAAACTTTGGGTGGAAAGTGGTATTTTGAAACTTTTTGGGTAGGAAAGTGTCATTAAGGCAAACCTTGGGTGGAAAAAAGTTTTTACTCTATTTAGTGCCTCATTTTATCATAAAATAGTGCATATGGTCCCAAATGCTTAATTGTTTATTGCTGATCTGCCTTTCTTGACTTCTCAACGCTCCCAAAAGAGAAAATCTAGAATTATAAATACCCCAACAAACCACCAATTGTTAAAGCTCAAATGGCTTCTCACAAAGCATTGATTTCACTCCATTTGTTCACATTCACTCTTCTTTACCTTGCCTTTACCACTCTATCCCAAGTCCCTAAAAACCAGACCTTCAAATTCATCAACCAAGGTGATTTCGGAGACCGAATAATCGAATACGATGCTAGCTACCGTGTTATCCGAAACGATGTTTACACCTTTTACACATTTCCATTTCGCCTATGCTTCTACAACACCACTCCTGATGCTTACATTTTCGCCATCCGGGCCGGCATCCCCGACGACGAAAGCCTTATGCGTTGGGTTTGGGACGCCAACCGCAACGATCCGGTGCACGAAAACGCCACGCTGACGTTCGGTCAGGATGGAAACTTTGTGTTAGCCGACGCGGACGGTCGCGTGGTGTGGCAAACAAACACAACCAATAAAGGTGTCACTGGCATCAAGTTGCTACCAAATGGTAACTTAGTGCTGCATGATAAGAATGGGAAATTCATATGGCAAAGTTTTGATCATCCCACTGATACTTTATTAGCGGGCCAGTCGGTTAAAATCAACGGTGTTAACAAGCTTGTTAGCCGAACTTCTGACATGATCGGCTCCGGTGGACCTTACAGTATAGTTCTTGATCATAAGGGGTTCACCATGTTTGTAAATAATTCAGGTCAGCAACTTATATATGGAGGCTGGCCGGAAACTGATTATGGAAGCATCATAACCTTCGATGTTGTACCTGAGAATGATGAAGCAACCGCATATGAGCTAGTCCTGACTGTAAACCAGGATCAGGCGCCGGCTGCACCGGCACCCGCCAATGGGCGCCGTCTCCTTCAGGTTCGTCCTATAGGTAATGGGGCGCAAATTAACCTCAATAAACTCAATTACAATGCTACATATTCATTCCTGCGGCTTGATTCAGATGGGAATCTAAAGGCCTTCACTTATTATGACAAAGTGAGTTATCTAAAATGGGAAGAGAGTTTTGCATTCTTTTCAAGTTACTTCGTGAGGGAATGTGCATTGCCATCAAAGTGTGGCACATACGGGTTATGTGACAAGAGGATGTGCGTGGCCTGCCCAACCCGAAAGGGGCTGCTGGGATGGAGCGAAAGCTGCATGCCGCCGAAGGTGCCACCGTGCGGGAAAGGGGCTAAGGTTGGTTACTATAAGATTGTGGGGGTGGAGCATTTTCTGAATCCATATTTGAACGACGGAGAGGGGCCAATGAAGGTTGCAGAATGTAGAGACAAATGTAACAAGGATTGCAAGTGTTTGGGATTTTTCTACAAGGAAGATAGTTCAAAATGCTTGCTTGCACCAATGCTTGGAACTCTCATTAAAGATCAGAATACTTCAGTGGGATATATCAAGTATGGAGTGTAAATTTGTTTATGAGAATTAATCCAACCAAATAAAAAAGGATTTTAATGCTTTCTATTAGTATTGTGTACTTCTGAATTTAGGAAAGGTTTTTATTGGAAAAGTTGTATCATGTCAATAATCAAATGCTGAGTACAGCGTACTGGGTAAGTTCTTTTTTAGTCCTATCAAGGTAACTTTGTAGGGCAAACTGACCCTCCCATAAGTATTATTGGATCAGCCAAAGAGCCCAATTGAAGGGCTGGGTTGATTTCAAATGCTACATGTATATGAAAATTATCTTCACTATTATGAGTCTTTGCCCATAAGTTAATCATATCTGTGGCTTAATACTAGTGAGTAGTGACATTAATACTTTTGCTCAATGTTTCTTGATCAACTTTTGCCTCATTATGGACAAAATAGAAAGGCTTTAGCCTTAATTAGAACACTGAACTGAGCATGAGATAAAGTGGAAAATAATCTAAACAAGAGCAGAGGTACAGGATGCTAGCTGAACCGAACAATAAGTCAACTAAAATATTGCCTGGGAAGACAGAAGCATTTAATTTGTGGGTGTGTATAAAAATTCAAAAAACATATAGGATTTGATTGAAAAATACTCGCAGTCTGTTTTCAAGATAAATGCAATAGCAAACATTCATTGCAAANTTGGCGTTCTTTGTTAACCCGAGAGATGACAAGGTTGTGAGTCCCCCACCGGATCTTCTGGCCACCCAAGGCACCAGGCTGTACCCCGACTTCACATGGTCAGATCTGCATCGATTCACGCAATTACAGTACAGAGTTGATAATGATACCCTTGAAAACTTTACCAAATGTTTTCTATCTTCCAAATCACTCAAACCTTGAATTAATTATTAATTTCGCTTTTTTATCTTTTTCATGTATATTGTATTTCCGTAACTAAAGAGTGTGATAAAAAAATTTAGCTCATCATCTATAAGCTAAATGTGTCTTTTGCGCTATGTCTTGTGGGTCCTCCTCGAAAACTGCCTGATTGAGTTATAACTCAGGGCATATATAGATGCATTAATATATGCTTTAATTTTGTGAAATTAATAAAAATGAAGTAACTGCTGCTCTTCTTGCGGCAATATTTTTAATTTGTCGTGCTCTTGTTTATTAGGTGAAAATTACTCATTGCTTCATTCATTTTCTTTTATATCCTTGGATGGGTATGGATTTTCTCTTCTAGCATTTTATTTGGGCACTGATTGATTAGGTGCAAGCACTGACCATTAATTCAGAATATATGAAAACAAAGTTAAATAAATTCTAAGTTCTAACCACATATTTTGATAATTATATACTTATTCCATTTTTGTATAAATATTTTTTAAGTCTCTGTATAGTTTTTAATGAATCAATTTTATCTCTTTTCAAATTTACCTTTTCTTCTAACATTGCAGGTGGGAAAAATTTGTTTTTCCCACTGCATACATGTGTGAAATATTGAAAGAGAGGAAAAAGATGTGTGCCATAGAAAAAAGTTGAGAGAGGAGACCAGGGCAGAGTCAAGTGGCATTGACAAGACTAGAGACGAGGCCATATTTAAACCAAGTATAAACAAAAGTTGATTGGAAATAAGAGTGGAGAGAAGATGTGGGCCATAGAAAAAAAGTTGAGAGAGGAGATTAGGGCAGAGTCAAGTGGCATTGAAAAGACTAGAGACGAGGCGATATTTAAACCAGTATAAACAAAAGTTGATTGGAAATAAGAGTGGGCAATAATACGAGGATGATAACTATCATTCACACTCTTAGATATATTATTCAAGAGATCTTGAGTTTGAATTCTCACAACTATTAATAAAAGGTAACTATTAGAGACTTACCTGACTATTAACTTTAAAATCTCGAAAAAATAATCAAGATATGTATAAATTAATCTAAATACTCTCGAATATCAAAATAATAATAATAATATAAGAATGATAACCACATTAATAATTTGATGCCTTAGAACAGACGGCAGAATGAACAAGATGCTTATATTTGAAGAGAGGGTCCACTTCATATGATGCTCATTGCTGCTTAAAAATACATCACTTGTTGGAAAAGATTGTGTAGCGATTGAGTCCCCTCTAAAAAGGCCTGTCTTCAGTCAGTTTAGCCCATTTTATTACTTCAAGCTTTCATCTCACGCCTTTTGCAGTGCTCCCGTACTTTGATATGACAAAGTGATAATTGTAGCTCGCATGGTTCTAAGTATATAAGGAAGGGCCAACGACATGCGCATACTTATAGTTTACCCTAAAGACAGTTTGATGCCCAAAAGGTTTGAAAATAATGAAGGGTTTGTTTATTTTATTATTTTGGATAGAATTTTGAGAATAATATTAGGTAGTTGAATAAGGGAATATTACGAGATAAAATTTAAAAATTTATAAAAAAAACCCTCTAAGTTTGCTAATTTAATAAACACCCCAATATATAAAAATATTGTAAAATGATAAAAACACCCCTATCACCTGCAGTGCCAGATTCCAGCCACCACCGTCGGAATCTAGCTAGAAAATTGCGTAACGACACATACCGATCGGATCTGATGGATATAGGGTCAATATGGCCTTTTCTGGCCAGATCTACGACTAGATGTGGCCGTCGACGATCGAAAAAGTCCATCTTTGGCCGTCGTTGACCGTCAACAACGACCATTTCTAGCGACGGCCAGATTAGTGAATTACCGGCCATTTTCGGTGGTGGTATAGACCGTTGTGATAGATTCCGGCTACCATCGACGGTGGTTGTCGGAATTTGGCAAGTATTGGTGGGTGGGGGTGTTTTTGTTAATTTTTAAACTTTTTTTGGGGGTATTTAATGAAATTAATAAACTTAAGGGGTCTAAAAGTAATTAAAAAATAGACTAATATTTCTCAAATAATATGCCAAACAATATTTGGGGAATAGGATTGGGAATATGGGTAGAAATAATAAGCCAAATGGAGCTAAAGTTTTGTTAAAATTCCCATCTGTTAAATGACAATACTATTTAAAAAGACTGAAATACCCTTAGAAGTTTGAGATTATAGATTTTTATCTTCACTTTCTTCGTCTCTGTTTTCTTTCATCTCTTTATTTTTGCCTCTTCTTTTCTCTTGGATTTGGCTGGATTTCAAATAGTAAAGGGAAAAATTTTATTGATTATATTTAATTAAAATTGAATTTCCTAAATCCTCTATCACAGGATCTCCTTCTTGTAAAATCAGCCGCACAACCACATCACAGTCCACTCCAATCCCCACCTTCCTCCACCGTTGCAAACTTCTCAAAACCACTAACAAACACATCTTCATAACTGTTGATACGTGATTTCGGACACCAACCAACCGACACGTGGACAACGTTTATTGATCAAGAAGTACACGCGATTTTGAATAAAAAGGAAATAAATGCAATGAAAGTTTTTAAAGTGGTTTGGATGCTAAGGTAGCAAATCCTACATCCACTGATTTGTATTAATATGGTGGGTCAGGTCGCTAAAGCGGACTGACTTACAAATGATTGAAAAATAAAATACAGAGCCTTTTTGAGAGAGAGAGATTCAATGTCAAAATGATCGAATCCCCTTAATGAAGGGGTTGTCTTCTTTTTATACCAAGCTGAATGCGTGTAATCATCACTAAATCCTTGGGCTGGTGTGAATGTCAGAACATAATTAGGCTTTACGTCCCATTACCCACTTCCCAAGCTGATTTTACGCGATTTGGAGCAGGTAAGCGGACACGTGGGAGTTCCATGGTGCATGGCAGGCCTGACGTGTGCTTACCATTCTGACGGGAGCAGGCCACGTCTCGTCACGTGACTCCACGTCAACTCTTTATTTCCCGGGCATAACAGAAGTCCCCTAGTTTTTAAGGTTTGAGGATCGAACCTTGGAAACTAAGTCATGCCGCGATTGGAGATTTTGGTCGTTTTCAACCTAAATGGAAGAAGCTCGATACAGAACATTTTGCGAGCACGACCTCGCACAATTCTTGCCCAAACGGCCTGATAACCATCATTCTAGCGACCTGGATTCGTCGGACACTCTTTTCTATGCCTTGGAGATTAAATGAACATGAATCCACGATGTAGGGCACTCTGCTCGTGCTGTAATGTGTCAGGCGCATTAAATGCGTGGTG
The DNA here is from genome assembly GCF_008641045.1 of Pistacia vera. Taxonomy (NCBI): domain Eukaryota; kingdom Viridiplantae; phylum Streptophyta; class Magnoliopsida; order Sapindales; family Anacardiaceae; genus Pistacia; species Pistacia vera. Next base: position 927,280 of record NW_022196445.1, read on the forward strand.
TGCTGACTCGACGTCGTATTGACAGCTTTTAACGGCACGACGCATTTGAAACGTCAGCCCTTATTACGGCATTTAATGCGACGTGAGGCGCATTAAATTCGGGGAGGAGAGAGAAGGCTGTCGCTTCGGTTCCGAGAGGTTGCAACCGTCGGTTCATTGCCCATATAAGAACTCGCATTTTTTTTCAGATGAAGCCACTAAAACTCCTTCTGCTTCGCGTGATAAGCCTTTGCAAACCAGAGGTTATTCTTTTCCGATTGGCGCGTCTCAGACATCCGAAACAAGATTCGGCCTTAGTTACGCATCCCAGGAGGTAAGATCCTGTTTCTCCCCCCCTTTTTGTTTGTTTGTTTGGTTGGTGGGCAACGGCGTTGAGTCCCCTGGTGTCCCACCAGTGACGCGCCATTGTTGCCGGACTCGAGCCGTGGGTGGCGGCTCGGGTTACTGTTAGGGTTTAAGGATTTTATCCCATGCCGTCACACGGGACAAAATATGGAGACTAAAATGACCGTGTCTGTCGGTGTTGCAGACTCTGGAATGGAACCGTCAACATCCAGACCCGAGGAAGGAACCAGCTCGTCCACGCGGGAAGTTCCTGCGGACGCGTCCCTTGACGTCTTCTCGGTTCTCACCCGAGAAGAGTTTAATAGGATTAAAAGACAGTATAACGTCCGAGCAGAGGTGTTCCTCGACCACACCCGGTCGTCGCGACATCCTGCTGAGGGCCTTGCTGCGATCTCCAAAGAGATCTTCAAGGGTGGAGGGATGATTCCCTTCCATCCTTTCATCAGGTCGGTCCTGGATCACTTCGGGATCGCATCGATGCAGCTCACACCGAATGCGTATGTCATCGCCGTCGCGATGTAAATCGCGTGCTGCGAAAGCGGCTTGGGCGAGCCAGCGACGGTAGAGCTCGGCGTCGCCTATTATCTCAAAAAGAGTAGGGACAAGGATTCGTATTACTTGTCCCGGTGACCTACCATTGTCGAGGGGATACATAGCTATCCCAGCAACGCGGGAGCCTACGAGACCAAATTCTTCTTTTTCTGCTATGACGGCTACTGCCACTTTCAGATGCCAAGTAGGTTCTTCCTCGTTAGGTATATTATCTGTTCGCATGCTTTATGATAACGACATGTTTCTTCTTTTGCAGTTAATAGAACGACCAGCCAAGACTTGCTCGACGACCTGGATAGGCTTGTATCCTTTGGAGTGCTTCCCGAGGAAAGCCGGGACGCGAGGAAGCTCGTGACTACCGCGAACTTGCGGAAGTACGATTTTATCAACAGCGACGCGTCTTTAGAGCCCCTAGAAGGTAAGTTACATTGATTTCCTTTCTGGTCGCTGAGTAGCTTGGTTTACTAACGCACTTGCATGTAGAAACTATGCCTCCGAAGGAGTCTGGGCAGTCTCGCCGAGCACCGTTTGTCTTCCCTCGATCGAGGAGTGAGAGAGCGGCCGAAGCTGCTCGTCCTTCTCCAGCTCAACCGGCGCGAACCGCCGCGCCTTCGCAGCCCCCACCTGTGCAAGAAGCGACCAAGGCAGGACAGGTCGCTCAGGCACCACCGGTTCGCCCAAGGCGGAGGGCTCCGACCCAAAGGTCGAAGAAGAGAAAACAGGTTCAGGTCGACGAATCTGAGGAAGAGCCCTTGAGGTCGCGAGCAGGCTCAAGGAGGTCGGGCAAGGAACCTGTGGGTGAGGCGACCACTGCCGACAAGGCGAAGGACGTACCAGTGCTGGACTCACTAGGGAGCCTGCCCGACTACCTGCAACCGATAGTCTATTCTCTGCTCGAGTGTGGGCTATCAGAGTCGTATGACGAGTTCGCTGACACGGGTGATGACCTGATGACCACGTCGTTCCAGCATCTAAGCAAGGTAAACGAGCTGTTCTTAAAACTTCACTTAGTTCATTTCTAACCATTCCTTGCTCGCAGGCTTTGCTTGCGATGAGGATGTCTATGGAGAGGACTCGACTGGGGGCCGCGAAGGATTCCAGCGAGCTAGAGGAGGTCGAGAAGCTCAAGAAAAGCCTGGAGTCTGCCGAAGCTGAAAGAACAGAAGCATTCGAAGCGGCGAACAGGTACCTGATCCAAAAGGATGCCGCTTTGTGAACTGTGGACTTCCAAAAGGCGGAGCTTGAGCGACGTGCAGAGGAAGTGAAGGAACTTCAAAGGACAACCGCCAGGCTCTCCAAGGAGGTCGGAGAGAAGGACCAGGTGATCCAGACGACCTCCATATGGGCTCAGAAGGCCGAACAAGAAAGGGAGGCCTCCGAACAGGAGAAGCGAGCTCTTGAGGCCGAACACCAAGAGAGTCGGGAAAAGATCGCTTCACTGACTGAAGAAATACGGGTTCAGTCAGAGGAGACGGAGGAAAATGCCGCTGACTGGGCGATCGGGGCTATTTATACGCTGCGACCGAAGAACCCAAGTCTGGACGTGTCCGTCCTCCCGTCGGGTTGGCAAGAGACCTTGCGGGTCTTGGCAGAGGAAGACGACGAAGCAGCAGCAACAGCCGCCAGGGGGTCCAACCAAGCAGAGGGTTCGGGTCCTGCTTCCAAGGATCCTCCCGACCAGCCGTAGTGTAATAGGCCTTGACCCCATTGAAAGTGGGTCAAATTTTTGCTTGTACATCAATGAAAATACATTTTGTTTCTAATAACAGTTTGTTTTTTCATACATAAGTTCAATTTACAATTCAGTTTTACATAGGCAATCTTTCATGCGAATTCTTACACGCGAACAGAACACATGCGAACTGTTTCCAGCGAACAAAATTATGCTTTACAAAAAAAAAGAAACAAAAATTGTTTGAGAGCTGAGTTCAGGATTACTGATAGTACGGCCAGAGGTGTTCGGTGTTCCAAGCTCGGGGTACTTTGGAACCATTCAGTCTTTTGAGATGGTAAGTCCCCGGTCTAATCACCTTGTCGACCCGGTACGGTCCCTCCCAGTTAGGCCGTAGTACCCCTGCACTCGGCTCTTTGGTCCCCAGGAGAACTTCCTTTAACACAAGGTCCCCGACCTGGAAGTCTCTTCGCTTGACCTTTGAATCGAAAAACCTCTTGGCTCGCTGCTGGTAGGCTGCTATCCTTAGCGAAGCCTTACTGCGATGCTCTTCAACGAGATCCAAACTTGCCCTCATAAGTGCTTCGTTTTCAACCTCATCGTACAAGTCCCTCCGAAGTGATCTAGTTCCCACCTCCACAGGAACCATCGCTTTGCAGCCATAGGCTAGCGAAAAAGGGGTCTCCGAGGTGGAAGTTCTTGGAGTTGTCCTGTATGCCCATAAGCCTTCGGGGAGGTCGTCAGCCCAATTTCCCTTGGCCGCCCCGAGCTTAGCTTTTAGGGTATGCTTGATGGTCTTGTTGATTGCTTCAACTTGGCCATTTGCTTGCGGTCTGGCGACTGAGGCGAATTTTTTATGGATGCCCAGCTCGTCGCAGAATTGTTTGAACTCCTCGTTATCAAATTGCTTTCCATTGTCCGAGATGAGGGTGTAAGGAATTCCGTAGCGGCATACTATGTTCTTGAAAACGAAGTCTTTTAACTTTCTGGTCGTGATCGTGGCCAGTGGTTTGGCTTCCACCCATTTTGTGAAATAATCTACCGCGACCACGGCATACTTGACCCCTCCCTTTCCAACTGGCATGGGACCGATAAGGTCGATCCCCCACATGGAAAATGGCCAGGGCCTAGACATTGTTATCAGCTCGTGTGAGGGGACTCGCGGAATATTCGCGAACCGCTGGCACTTGTCACATTTTTTAACAAAGCTGTACGTATCTTTCTGGATCCAGGGCCAATAATATCCCTGACGAACTACCTTGTTCGCGAGAGATCGAGCAGCCGTGTGATTACCGCAGATTCCTTCGTGAATCTCCCTCATGATGTAGTCTGCTTCTTCACCGGTTACACATCGGAGGAAGGGGGCACTGAATCCTTTCCTGTACAGCTGGTCCCCGATGAGTGTGTAACGAGCAGATCTTGCTCGTAGGACTCTTGCCTCGACCTTGTCGTCTGGCAAAGTCCCATCCTTGAGGTACTGGGAGATGGGAGTCATCCAGGAATCCGGTTGAGTCATGTTAACGGCCTGTTCGGTTGAGCTGATAGTTGGAGCATCCACGAAACGAACAGGAATGTTGTCTAGAGCCTCTGAGTCCAACAACAAGGCTATCTTTGCTAGAGCGTCCGCTATGGAATTGCTATCTTTGGGGATCTGAGTGATTTCGAAGTGCTTAAATGACCCCAGAGCGGTCTTGGCCTCCTTTAGATAGCGGACCATGTTCTCTTCTTTAGCTTGGTACTCCCCTAAAATTTGGTTGACGACCAGCATGGAGTCGCTGCAAATGCTGATCGCGGTTGCACCCATTTCTTTGGCAAGTCGCAACCCGGCGAGCAGGGCTTCACACTCTGCCTCATTGTTGGTCGCCTTAAACCCGAACTGGAGAATACCATGAATTCGAGCCCCTTCAGGGCTTACAAGGAGAAGACCTGCACCGGCTCTTTTCCTGTTCGATGACCCGTCAACGTAGAGGTTCCAGGTTGACAGGTTCTGAATACTTTCTCGCACAATTTCGCTGGGCTATTGCTCGCTATAGGAAAATTCTGAGATGAAGTCTGCAACAGCTTGCCCTTTAATGGTTGATCTGGGCTTGTACTTCAGGTCGAATTGGCTCAGTTCCATGGCCCATTTGAGCAGCTTACCCGAGGCTTCTGGTTTCTGGAGGACCTGCCTGAGGGGGTAATTAGTCATTACGTTAATTGTATGGGCATGGAAGTAAGGTCACAGCTTTCTAGACGTGATCAGCAGAGCAAAGGCTAGTCGCTCCATTTCTGGATACCGCATCTCGGGATCCGATAAACGCTTGCTTGCATAATAGACTGGCCACTGCGCCTTTTCCTCTTCCCGCACTAAAGTTGCACTGACCGCGAACTGAGAGACGGACAGGTAGATGAGCAGGATTTTCTGTGGAAGAGGCTTAGAGAGGAGAGGTGGTTTCCCCAGGTGTTCTTTTATACTCTGGAATGCTTGTTCGCATTCGGGAGTCCATTCGAATTTCTTGTTCGCCTTCAGAACATTGAAGAATGGTAAGCAGCGGTCTGTTAACCTTGATATGAAGCGACTAAGTGCCGCTATCCGCCCATTCAGACTCATGACCTGCTTCTTGCTGGTCGGGCTCTCCATATCGAGCAGGGCTTGGATCTTCTCGGGGTTTATTTCTATGCCCCGTTGATTAACCATATACCCTAGGAACTTTCCCGATGACACCCTGGACGAACACTTAAGAGGGTTTAGCTCCATTCTGTAGAGTCGGAGAATGTCAAACATCTCAGCGAGATGCGCAATGTGTTCTGGGGTGACCCGGGATTTGACCAGCATATCGTCCACATAGACTTCCATTGTCTTCCCGATCTGGTCGGAGAACATACGGTTGACCAACCTCTGATAGGTCGCGCCCGCATTCTTGAGACCGAAAGGCATAACTTTGTAACAGTATAGCCCCCGGTCCGTAATGAAGGACGTATGCTCCTTATCCGGCCCATACATCGGGATTTGATTTTACCCCGAGTACGCATCTATAAAGCTCAGCAGCTCGTGCCCTGAGGTGGCATCAACGAGCTGGTCGATCCTCGGCAGAGGGAAGCTGTCTTTCGGGCAAGCCTTGTTGAGGTCGCTGAAGTCAACACAGGTCCGCCACTTGCCGTTCGGCTTCTTTACCAAGACCGGGTTAGCGACCTAAGTCGGGTAGAGTGCCTCTCGGATGGACCCATTTCGGAGGAGGTTTTCCACTTTCGATTTTAGTGCGGCGTACCGCTCTGGATCCATCGCTCTTCTTTTCTGGCGAACCAGTCTGGCCTCACTGCTAATGTTCAATGAATGGCAAATAATGTCCGGGCTGATCCCGACCATATCTGCATGCGACCAGGCAAACACGTCCATGTTTTCCTTTAAGAAGTCTATCAGCTCGGAAGCGAGCTGAGGGTTGAGACAGCTCCCAATTTTTAATACTCGGCTCGGCTCTTTTGGATCAACCGAAACTTTGGTAAGATCCTCAACCGGGCCACTAGGAGGAATTTCTTGGACTCGCGGATCTATGTTATCCTCCGCCGGACCGGGCTGAGGCTCGATCCGACTGATCGCCATAGCCTGGCGAGGCACACATCGTGAAATGCCCTTTCCTTTGTCTGCCATCTGCATCGCTTTTATATGGCATTCGCGAGATGCGCTTTGTGATCCGCTTACTTCCCCTATCCCTATGGGAGTGGGAAACTTTATCTTGAGGTGATAAATGGAAGTAACTGCCTTGAAGCTTCTCAACAGAGGTCGTCCCAAGATTCCATTAAAGGCCGATGGGCAGTCCACGACCAGGAATTTGGTAACCCTAGTCACCTCGTCATAGTCGTCGAGCGTGACTGGTAGCTGGATTGTTCCTCTGGGGATCAGGTGGTCCCTTGTAAAATCGTAGAGAGGTATCAAGGCGGGCTTTAGGTCGGCCTCGTCTAAGTTCATTCTATCGAAAGCAGTCTTGAACAGGATGTTCACAACACTTCCGTTGTCCACAAGCATTCTACAGACATTATGACACCCTATCAGGGGCGTGATCACCAGGGCATCCTCGTGAGGATGGTGCAAGTGAGCTGCTTCCCTTTCGCAGAAGGTGATCGACTCCTCCTTTCGAGCCTTTTGCGGTGGCTGCGAAGTGTTCATTACTCTGATCGGGTCGTGATATGCCTCACGAGCATACCTTTCTTGTGCTCCTCGCGTGTTTCCTGCGAGGTGTGGACCTCTGAAAATTATATTAACGCTACTATACCCGCTGCGATCACGACACTTTTTCTTTTGCTCCCCTTGGCTCTCTTTTGGGGAGTCATCAATATACTCCTTGAAGTGCCCATTTTTAATGAGCTCTTCGATTGCCTGCTTTAGGGCTCGGCATTCATCAGTGTGATGTCCGTTATCCCGATGGTAACGGTAATATTTTTTGCTGTTTCTGGCCGTAGCGGGAGTTTTCATTGGCTCTGGCTCACCGAGCAGGCTGGCCTCCTCGAATTTGTCAAGGATCGTAGATATGGACACGTTCAGCGGAGTGTATTGAGGTCCGTCCCTGTCGCGACGAGGAACAGAAGCATAGACTTTTTGTGCTCGTAGCGGAGTTTCTTCCCTTTTCACTGATCATCAATGTCTCCTTTGCGATCAACTCTTCTACTCTCCCCCCGATCAGACATACCGCTCGAAGCGCCTTGATCGGGGCGGCGGAGTGCCGCCAACGAATTTTCTATCTGAAGATACTTTTCTGCAAGATTGTAAAATCCGGTGAGAGAAACATCGTCCTCAGCCTGCAGTTCTTTCCACAGGTCGGTTTGCGGGCGAACTCCAGCCATTATAAATGTTCGGATGGACTCTTCTGGAGCGTGAGCCACCTTGTTCATTTCCCTGTGGAAACGGTCGATGAAGGACTGCAGGGATTCATCTCTTTCTTGCCTTATGTTGCTGAGATAGCTCAAAGGCATCGAAAATTTCTGATTGGCTTGGAAATGCTGTAAGAACGTCGTGCTCATCTGAGGCCACGAACTGATCGATCCCGCTGGGAGTGACCTCAACCACCGCTTGGCGTGAGAAGTGAGCGTCACGGCCAAACAGCGGCATTTAGCAAGGTCCGAAACCTGGTGGAGCTCCATCAGGTCGTTGAACTCGTACAAATGATCCTGCGGGTCATGGTTCCCTTCAAATGGTCGCATGTCGGGCATTCTGAACCCTGGTGGGAGTGGAGCAGCTAGCACTTCGGGAGAGAATGGGGATGTAGAGGCGACCTGAGCCTGTTCGCTTTGCTGCTCCCTTAACCTGTCCAGAGCTCGCTGTAACTCCTCAATTTGCGGCAACGGGCCCAATTGAGGGTTGCTTTCACTCATGCGAGTCCGACCTTCGCGATTACGGTTCAGGAAAGTCCAGAGGTCGGATTCCTCTTCGCCTCGACCGGCATTTCCGGTCGCACTCGACACACGCTGGCTAGTGGCGTGTGAAGGCGATGGGTTATGCGGGGCGTTTTCACGACCCTCGCAGTGGTACGAACCGCCTCGCGAGGTGTGGGGGCCACCTGCATAACGATCGGGACCATTCTGTTGGCGGTGATATGAATCATCGCGCCTGGCATTTTTGCTTGGGTTCGCTTGCGACGCGGCATGGGACAGCTCGGGATTTATTTTTTCGCCGAGTCTCAGCTTTGCCGGCACCCTGCTAGGGGCGCGATTTGTGCTCGCTGGTCCTTGGGAGCCTGTAGGCTTACCTTTTGCCACTTGCTTTCCCTTGCGTCTACGCGCTGCAGTGCTCGCAGCTCGGGCTATTGCCCTTTGCCGCGCTTTCGCGTGACCTGCAGGCTTCTTTGGCGGTTGCACCGCCCCAGCTGTTGTAGATGACATGCCTTGGTCCAAACGGTCTAACCTCTGGTTGACCATCTGGAGAGTATTGTCGAACCTCTCCAGGTAACTTCTAATGGCGGGGTCGAGTTGCGAAGCTGCCGGGATATCTCCCGCAGCATTTTGAGGAACTAGAAGTACCTTGGAGAGGGTATCCCCTTGGGTCAAAGGGACTCCTTCAGGGCGCTGATTCGCTTGCTCAGGTTCTGATTGGCGGGCCATTTGTTACTGTAGGGCCAGTGGGTCGAAGATTCTCCTGATGAAAGGTAAACGCTAAATCAGGCCCTCCTTCTAGCGCCAAATTGTTGATGCGTGATTTCGGACACCAACCAACCGACACGTGGACAACGTTGATTAATCAAGAAGTACACGCGATTTTGAATAAAAAGGAAATAAATGCAATGAAAGCTTTTAAAGTGGTTCGAATGCTAAGGTAGCAAATCCTACATCCACTGATTTGTATTAATATGGTGGGTCAGGTCGCTAAAGCGGACTGACTTACAAATGATTGAAAAGTAAAATACAGAGCCTTTTTGAGAGAGAGAGATTCAATGTCAAAATGATCGAATCCCCTTAATGAAGGGGTCGTCTTCTTCTTATACCAAGCTGAATGCGTGTAATCATCATTAAATCCTTGGGTTGGTGTGAATGTCAGAACATAATCAGGCTTTACGTCCCATTACCCACTTCCCAAGCTGATTTTACGCGATTTGGAGCAGGAAGCGGACACGTGGGAGCTCCATGGTGCATGGCAGGCCTGACGTGTGCTTACCATTCTGACGGGAGCAGGCCACGTCTCGTCACGTGACTCCACGTCAACTCTTTATTTCCCGGGCATAACAATAACCTTGAACAAATTTTTCAGAACCGAATATCACCATCCTTTAGCAGCCAATAATTCCCTCTTTCACCCAGCAAACCCACCCACCTCGTTCACCTATCTCTCATGCCCAACAAACCCACCTCACCCTTCCATCATGTCCAGCAACCTACCAGCCCAATAACCCTAAAAAGACATCATCCGCACCCAATTCACCGCGCAAAACAATCCATAGCTCCATAATCCTCAGCAAACAATCAAAATAGTTACAATCAATTCTTTTGGGCTTTTTTTTTTTAGAAAAAAGAAGGGGTGGGAAGATCTTTGTGCCCAAGATTAACAGAGGAGAAAACAACGGTGGCTGATTGAGGGAGGAGAGAGTGAATTAATATGAGTGGCCGACGAATAAAGAGGAGTGGAGGTAGTGGTAGGGTGGGAGGCGTTGGTGGGACTTGAGACGGAAGAGGATTGGTGGGATTTGAGTCGTTATAAGAAGTGTTTGGGAAGGGGAGAATGGAACGATGGCTATGGATTAGAGACGGAGAAAGAGGGAATTATTGGTTGCTAAATGTTGGCGATATTCGGTTCTGAAAAATTTGTTCAAGGTTATGAAGATGTGTTTGTTAGTGGTTTTGAGAAGTTTGCAACGGTGGAGGAAGGTGGAGATTGGACTAGACTGTGAAGAAAATAGGACGAAAAAGAGACGAAGAAGTGAAGATAAAAAGCTATCTCAAACTTCTAAGGGTGTTTCAGTCTTTTTGAGCAGTGTTGTCATTTAACAGATAAAACTTTAAGCGAATGTGATGGAAAGTGGTTGTTTGTCATTTCCAAACATTTTGGATACCAAATTGTCTTTAAGGCAAACTATGAGTAGATGCATGTTATTCACCCTATAAAGAAAATTAAAATTGACAAACTTAATTACACTCAAGTTGTATCCTTATAGTTGGTCAGTGTATCAGAATTTAAGGGACACTGCTCCGGGAGATGTATAATTTTGTTAGATAGGTGTATAAATAAGGAGATAACTCTTCTTCTTATAAGGTTTGTGGTTGATTAATTTGTTAGAACTTTTTATCATGGTGATGGAGGAAGATATTTTGAAATTTAATTGATAAACAAGAACTTTTAGCCGCTCGAGTTGATCTTTAATTTTGTTTGATCTGGTTAACCTGCACCAGAAATTTGTTGGTTATGAAGGTCAGAGTTGTCAAGTTAGTCAATGCCAGATCAGCAACTATTAGTACTATGTCGTTTTGATTAAATCTGAAAGTAGTGTTAGTCAGTTAGCTGTGCCAGCTGTAAGGGTTAGTTACTGCTGCTTCCAAAATCGGTGTACTTCTAATATAAACAAGCTATTAAGCTTAAATTAGTATCCAAGAAATGAAAAGTTCAGTTGATTCTCTGTTCTTTTTCTTTTGTTTCTCATCAGATTTATATGGTATCAAAATCACGTTTGTTTGAGATATTGATATATTAACATAAGGAAAAATGTTGAAAGTTGAATTTATCTTGCTAAGTTTTTGTGCTCACAATGTCTAGCTACATCAACATTAATCCACTGGAGACGAGATGAATTTCAGTTTTCGAACACAATAAAAATTTCTCATTTCTTGAATTTTTTGACGGGCTTGTGGGCCTTTCGCCCTTTCCTTAATTGGTTCAAAGCCTAACAAGCGACTGTGATCATGATAATAGCCTACATCCTGAGTGTTACACTCTATGTTACAAAGTTTACATTAACATTTATATTATATTTTTAACATCTAATATTACAAGTTTTATGTTTCATATCACGCAAATGTAATTCCGGTAACAATACCCTGTTGGATTTTTTGTGTTTGGACTTTGGATTCTGCTCTTGATTTGAACCTGCTAAATGTTGAGTTTGGAACTTTAATATATTGCAGTGTTCTGAATTGGAAATCAAATAATGTTTCACGAATTATTATTGAAAGAATATGATGTTGGACAAATCGAGGTCTTTGTATTCTTATAGTGCTAATAATTACCTTACTTTAATCTGCAATGACAGAGCGGCTCTTTCTCGAACAAAAAGTATATTTAATTTCAGCCGGCAGTTTATAAAATAATTAAGAAATGATTTTAATCAAGGTTTTAGCATATAACTGCAGTAAAATGAACAAAGGGATTTCAATTTTTTAGTGTTGAAGATTATAATTATATGTTTTGATTAATTTAAAAACAACTTAGATGAGGAGATTCTGTTGCCATTAATTAAACAATATACCGAGTTAAGAACATGAACTCAGCAATTTTAACAAACTGATGTATGTATGAGATTCAAAATTCTAATTTTGAGGTCAGTTGACTGGTAACGAAAACTTATTGAGAAAATTGAGCAGAAATATTTTGTTGCTCTTTTCTTCAACAAAATTTACTAGTTTTCTTTTCCCTAAAGTATTTCAAGTTACATACAACAGGAATTGGAATTGCCTGTTAGAATCGTGAGGTCATATATTCTTTGTCATAATAATTTAAACGAAGTTGCGCATCAACTGGTGGAGCAATAATTTGGTTATCTGAACTTTGATTCTCAATTATATATCATCAACTGTGAACTTTTTAAAAGGTTTGAGCGGAAGTAGGAGCAGAAGAAGCTGAGGGAAGTGGATGAAATCACTCTGTTAATCAATGACTTGGTCCTACGAGGTGTCAAGATCACTGAAAAGTCTGAAAGGCAGCACTAACCAATTACAATGTTAATCTGAACAAGATTTGCACAAAACCTGAAAAATTCCAGAATCTTACTTTTCTGCGGACTTGACTACTTCGTTTGGGTTTGTAAAATACTAACCAAGCCCGTGGTCTACCATTCCCCAGATGAACGTGGAAAAAGAACAGCCATTCATACCTTTTGGTTCTGTTAAGTACGAATTAGAACCAGATAACTAACCCAAGAAAATAATCTCATGTGTGGACTGATTCATCTTCTTTATGCACTGAAAAATTCATCTCTTAACTATTCAATATAAGACTCTTGACTACATCTGTATCGTAGTCCATGCCCTATTTTATCGCTTTGAGCTCTCATGCCCTCTCCAGTGCCCTTGTACTTTGATGTGACAAAGTGATAATTGTAGTGCATATGCATTTCCATCACGACCAGTACGTAGCTCGCACAATTGTAAGTTTATAGAGAAAATCAAAATTGACGAAACTTAATTACACTCAAGTTGTATCCTTATACTTGGTAACTGTACCATAATCCATGCAACACTGCTCCCTGAAATGCATTATTTTATTAGATATGTGTATAAAATAAATAACTAGATATCTCTTCTTCTTATAAGGTTTATAATTAATTAATCATAGTGATGGAGGAAGGTATTTTGAAATTTAATTGATAAACAAAAAAATTTAGGTGCTCGACTCAATTAATTGGTCTCTTGTTTGTTCGGTACAACTTTTGTTTCTATCTAACTTTTAAATTAAATTAAGTGAACCACAAAAATAGTTGAAGATATGTCAGATACCAAAATTATTATTCTATTCATGATCTTGTTGATTAATTGCAAAATATATGAAATGTTTTTCTTATCAATAAAGATTGACTCATAATCAAATCTTACAAATTTTCTCTCACAACCTTGACGTAGTAGTTCGTAATTGGTCAACTCACAATTGATTAGACGAAAAAATTCATCAAAACCAATTGTAAGTTGTCACATCGGAATTTTAAAAGAAAGTTTATAAGATTAGGTTATAAGTATAGTATTGTTTCAACTGTTTTTTATTGAGGAATTTTAGAGAGGATGGATTGAAGCCAATAGCTTAGACGGGTTAACCTCCAAAGCTCAACAAGCGATTGTGACCCAGAAAATTATGACAACATATACTACAGTACAAAGCCTCCATCTATTGTTGCACTTCGCTATATTTTTAACATCTTATATTCCAAGGTTTATGTTTCATACGATGGAAACCTAGCTTCGGTAACAGTACCCTGTTGGATTTTGCTCTTGATTTGGATATGCTAAATGAGTTTGGAACTTTACATGGATATATGTTGCAGTGTGTTGAATTGGAAATCAAATAATTTATTCATGAATTATAATAGAAAGACTATGATTGTCGGACAGATTGAGTCCTATTATTGTAGTGTTAATTACCTTAATTTAATCTGCAATGACAGAGGGGCTCTGCATCAAACAATATGTATTTTTAGTACCGGCCGGCCGCTTATAATATAATTAAGAATTGATTTTAAGTAAGATTTTGACATATATCAGTCAAATAAACAGGGATTCATATTTTTTAGTTTTAAAGATTTTATATGTTTTGATCAATTTAAAAAACAACTGATCAATTTCAGTAATTTTAACAAACTGATGAATGAGATACAAAATTCTGAGGACAGTTAACTGATAAAAGAACTTATTGTAAAATATTGAAAAGAAATATTTTATTGCTATTTAATTTCTTCAATACAGTTTACTATTTTTGTTTTCCCTGAAGCATTTCATAATACATACGGCATGACTTGCTAATTGCCTATTAGAATTGTGAGCTCATATTCTGAACTTTGATTCTCAATTATCATCAACTGTGCAATTTTAAAAGGTTTGATGCGGAATTATGAGCAGAAGAAGCTGATGGAAGCGGCTGAAGTCACCCTGTTAATGACTTGGTCCTAAGAGGCGTCAAGATCACAGAAAAGTCTAAAAGGGAGCACTTGCAAATTGCAGTGTTAATCTGAACAAGGTTTGCACAAAATCTGAAGGACTCCAACGCCTGACTTTTGTGCAACTCAACTACCTCAATTGGATATAGAAAATACCGAGCCCCTGGCCTACCATTCCCCATAAAATATGGAAAAACAACAGCCCCAAAACTACAAAATGGTCTTCCCTCTGGATATGTATAACAACTAATTAACATATAGGAAGTCTTCTGTATTAACTTCATCCAGAGGTTATTTATTAACCCAAAATACAAGAAGTTGCAGCCATGGGAATCCGAGGGTTGGTTTTACAACTCATAGTTTTCGGGGTTGTGTTAGCAGCTGCATCAGGAGAAGCCTATCCTATAGCCAAACCTGACTGCCAAGATAAATGCGGCGATGTCACATTACCATATCCATTCGGCACAACAGAAGAATGTTACTACGACCCAGAATTCCTCATAACTTGCAACGACACTTTTGATCCTCCAAAAGCATTTCTGACGGCAAGTGCTATAAATGTTACCAGCATAACTCTTGGAGGGAAACTGCATATCTTGCAATATATAGCTAGAGATTGTTATGCGGAATCTGGTTCACCGATTGCCGATAATAAACCCTGGCTCCGTCTGTCCAAATTCGTTATCTCTGATACCGATAACAAGTTTACCGCTGTTGGTTGCGATACAGAAGCATTCGTTAACGGTTCACAAGGAGAAAAAGATTTCAAGGTCGGTTGCCTATCGGTCTGTGATAGTATTGACTATGTATCTAATGGTTCTTGCTCTGGCGTTGGATGTTGCCAAACATCAATTCCTAAAGGACTTGATTATGTTGAATTAACTGTGAGTAGTTACGATAATCATACCAGAGTGTGGGACTTTAATCCTTGCAGCTATGCCTTCATTGTTGAAGCCAATCAGTTCAATTTTTCATCAACTTATCTTCAAGATCTAAGAAATGTGAACTCACTTCCTGTGGTTCTTGATTGGGCAATTGGAAATGAAACCTGTGAACAAGTTAAAAACAACATGACGCCTTATGCATGTCAGGGGAACAGCACTTGTATTGATGCTGAAAATGGATCTGGGTACCATTGCAAGTGCTTGGAGGGTTACGAAGGAAACCCATACCTCCCTAATGGTTGCCGAGGTACTAACATCGATGCATTATTTATATAGTTTGATATCTCTAACGAGGAAGATCTTTGAACTCAAGACTATCATTTAAGTTTGTTACATTTTTTTTTTTTTTGGTATTACCGGTGATCTCTTTCTGATGGTTTGGTTCATATATGCAGATATAGATGAATGCCAGGGCTCTAGTCTCCATGACTGCGAAAGAAGCTGTATAAACATAGAAGGCTATTTCACATGTTTGTGCCCGAAGGGGCACCATGGGGATGGAAGAAAAGATGGAGAGGGTTGCATTCCTAATCGGTCACTGGTAATTCAGGTCACTGTTGGTAAGTATATTTATAAATTTTCTGACAAGAGTACTCTTATGAGTTATCTGACTGCTATAAAATTGCATGAAAATCCTTTAATGCTCCGTGGTGGTGATTTGGGTTGAAATGAGACTTGAGATATGATATTGCCATGTTGACAATCTATGTTTACACCTGCAGTTTTGTCGAGTTGTTTGTTAAGTAACTGGTTACGGCTTGTATGCCATGTAGGGATTAGCGTAGGCCTTACAGGATTGCTAATGGGTGGGACTTGGTTGTACTGGGGATTCAATAAATGGAAGCTCATCAAACTCAAAGAGAAGTTCTTCCGCCAAAATGGAGGTTTTATGTTACAACAGCAATTATCAGGGCGGGAAGGGTCGACCACAGAAACGGCAAAAATCTTTACAGCTGAGGAACTTGAGAAGGCCACTGACAACTATGATGAAAGCAGAATTATTGGCCGTGGGGGATATGGTACAGTTTATAAAGGAACTCTATCAAATGGGAAAATTGTTGCCATCAAAAAGTCTAAATTGGTGGATCAAAGTCAAATTGAGCAATTTATTAATGAGGTGATTGTGCTCTCCCAAATCAACCACAGGAATGTGGTAAAGCTTTTAGGTTGTTGCTTGGAGACAGAGGTTCCATTGCTTGTTTATGAATTTGTTAACAATGGAACCCTCTTTGAACACATCCATACCAAAAGTAAAGTTTCACCACTTCCATGGGAAACCCGTTTGAGGATAGCTGCAGAAACTGCTGGAGTGCTGTCGTATTTGCACTCTTCAGCTTCTATACCTATCATCCATAGAGATATCAAGTCCACAAATATTCTATTAGACGATCATTATACTGCCAAAGTGGCCGATTTTGGTGCTTCGAGGTTGGTTCCTTTGGATCAAGAAGGATTATCTACAATAGTCCAAGGTACTCTTGGATATTTAGATCCTGAATACTTGCACACAAGCCAACTGACCGAGAAAAGCGATGTATATAGCTTTGGAGTTGTCCTTATTGAACTACTTACTGGCAAGAAGGCACTTTCCTTTGACAGGCCTGAGAATGAAAGGAATCTTGCTATGCATTTCGTTTCTGCTCTGAAAGAAGAACGCTTGGCAGAAGTTCTTGATGAATGTGTCTTAAACAAGGCAAATCCACAGCAACTTAACGAAGCTGGTAGCCTTGCAACACGGTGTGTGAGAGTTAAAGGGGAGGAAAGACCCACAATGAAGGAAGTAGCTATGGAACTAGAGGGACTGAGAATAATGGTCCAGCATCCATGGGTAAATGATGAGTTGAATCTGGAGGAGACAGAGTACTTGCTTGGTGAATCACTTGACGCCGTTGATTATAGGGGAAGTACAAATATGAATGCCGGATATGATAGCATGAGGAACCAAGAAATTGTGCCCGTACATGACGGTAGATGATTGTTCTGTGAGTTATGATACAGCTCTGTTACTGAATTCTTTTTATTTACTACCAGCCCCAGAAGTGGATGTTTCAGTGTTTTAAATTGCAATTCACATATTTTTTTATGAACCATTATTGTAATGTTATGATGTTTCACAAAACCCAGTCTTGCATTCTTATGAGCGGCCAAGCGATTAAATAAAAATGTACTTAGCCTGATTCTTGCGTATTAACAGAGTGCTGGGTTGTGATAAAACTGATACCAAATATGCCAATTTAAGCATTTTGTAATTGGCTTTAGGATGAGACCTTAAATGTGCCATGTGTAAGTTAAGAAGAAGCATGACCTCATGGACCGATTACTAAGTGATCCATTTGTTTGGTAGTTCTTAATTTTCTTATTTTGAGGCCAAAAATGGACTCTAGCTCGAGCCGCTACTCATTCGCTTTTAACAACTGAACTCAAGTATAGGATGTGAAGTATTTAAGATCCTGTGGACTTAGCCTTATAAGAAGTTGTTATTATCGAGCGGATATGTATCTTATTATCTTTGTTTTTTCTCTGCGATTAGTGGCTGGTGTCTGGCAAGGGAATTTTCTTATGATGTAATCGATGTTGTAGAGGTACTGCTGGACAAACTGTTCTGTCTTGTTTTTCTTATTACCTCGGATGTCACTGGACTTTATTGTTGTTCTTAACCCCATGGAAAAGAAATCACTAAGAACTTACTGCTTACCATAGAAAGATTTCAAATTAATAACTGCACAGAAAAGAAGTAAGATACTTCTGCAATTCACAGAATTGGGTTTACATTAGCAGAAGCAGAAGCCGCTGCAGAACAACCAACTCCTATAGCCAAACGTGGACATGTTAGCATCCCATATCCACTGGGCACAATGGATGTGTTAACAATGAAGGGAATTATACTTATACGATAAGGATTGTTGATAGGAATCGTGTTAACAATGAAGGGAACTATACATGGAAGAAAACCTCCATTTTGCTGGAAGAACTTTTCTTTACGTATGATGAGCTTTCTTTTCTTCAACACCAAGTACAGCCAAGAGATACTCACAAGCAGAGCCACAAAGCTTATGCCAACACCTATTTGTAAAAGCATTTCAAACTTTCAATTCCGATATGCATTATATATATAACAAAATGAAATAATAAGCACTAAATAAAAAGTAAGTTACTATAAAATTACACCTAAATATTTCCAGTACAAATTGCCTAGGTGATAGCAAACACCCGCTTAACAGAGGCACCAAACTGAATTTTCGGTCAAAATTTATACCTTGTAAATTGAAACATATGCTTATCTCTAAACAAAATTGAGAAACTTTATTAAATGAAAACTTTGTTATAAATTTAACCCAATTTAACCTAAATGAATACCAATAGAAACTAATTAATTAGTTTAATCTACCAATCTAAACTAAAATTGATGCAGCGGAAAAACACTCAAAGATCTAATTAAGTGTCTTGAAAAACATACAACCACAGAGCAAAGAGAAATTCTAAGTGAGGAATTTAATCTATTGATGAGAATGGGTTAACTGGAGCCCCAATCCTCAATTCCTCACTCTGCCTCACACTCTTTAACTCTAAACCTTATGTTATTCGCTAGGGTTGAAAAATACATTTATGTAGTTGCTAGGATATTCCCATCTTGCCTTTTTCTTTTGGCGTTCAAAAAACCTTAAAACGAGGATCTTTTCGTTACTTGATGCGCTACAGCGAAAAAATATTCGCTATAGCAAATCTGGAAATTAGCCAAATCCTTTTGAACCCATCTTTCCAACTCTGCAGCCAGCTAATCCCTTCCAAATGTAATTCAATTCCTCCGCAATCCCGATTACTTCTAGTGGCATGTGAACCGCACTTGTCACAAACTTAAGTGACACATTTTTGAAAGAAATATATATAAACAAGCATAACCATCTCTGTGTTATGTAGAGCAGAAGCACAAATCCTTATCAACTGCAGGTTCACAAACTCATTATGGGGTGCAATACGATAATAATATAATATACTCACAAAAAGCCGCCTTAATCACTGGAAATTGTTTGGGTACATCGGGTATACAACGTTGTCCATCTTTTCCTCCATTCAACATGTGGTACCCCTTGTTGCAATCGCATGTATAATCCCCTTCATTGTTAACACATATACGATAAATGCGGAAATGTAAGCATCCCACATCCATTGGGCACAATCGAAGATTGTTGATAAGAATCACCTCAACAACTCAAACAATTGGGCTGAGTCATGAGCCTTTTATGAGTTTGGATAGGACTCTTCTTGGAAAAGACTTACCAAGGGAGAGTATCCAATCTTTATCCCTTGGGTGCTAATGCGGATCCCCTTTCCCTTGGACCTCTGTGCCCTTTCTCGGGGTAGCAGCCCAAGCCCAAGGTCAACTTGTCACATAGGCGATGTCCACATAAACGCAAGATTATGCTTTGATACCAATTGATAAGAACCCATCCCAATAACTCGAACAATTGGGCTAAGTCATGAGTCTTTTATGGGCTTGGATAAAATTCTCCTTGGAAAACCGGTTTACCAAGGAAGGGTGTCCAAGCTCTTATAAACCACATGCCCACCTTTTTTTCCTCTCAATGTGGAATCCTAATAATTGTTTCAACAGTCGGTACTTAAACCTTATTGCAACGATACTTATTCTAATCCTCCAAAAGCATTCTGGAGGATAGTAGCATAAATGTCACGAATATTTAAGGAAAGTTTCATATCTTGCAATATATGGCCCAAGATAGTTATAAAGAGTCTGGTGAAAGAGTTTCCAATAACAAACCCTATCTCACACTGCCCACATTCATTATCTCTGATACTGACAAGAAGTTCACGGTTGTTACTGTCTACATTCATTGTTATAAAATTGTTATAATGTGTACTTCGGCATTTTCATTGGTCATCTTCGTAGTGGCTGGACCTTTGGATACTTGTGTCTTGCAATTGTAATAGTACCTTAAAATAGTTAAAAGTACTATTACTAGTTCGAAATGCTTTTTACATAGGATGACCCAGTGAACCTAAGAGAATTATGCTAGAATTATATGCCGATCTTGGGTGGAATTCATGTCAGAATTCCTACATGTGGTATCTGAGTATTGTATATTAGATTATAGCCTATAGGATTTGGATTTGTGGGATTGAAATTTGGGTTTGGCTTAATTTTGAAATTTGGGTTTGGCTTAATTTTGAATTTGGGAAAAGTTGCAATTTAGGGTTGATAATCCAAATTCCAGAGTTTTGGGATTAAATCAGATTGCCGAATTGAACCCAACAATTTCCCGTCCCATTATCTCACATTTAGCAAGTCATTCTAGATCAGATAACTACTTTTTAAAATGACCACTTTTTTCTTCTTCATATCCTCCGGATGGCCATTTTATGCTTATTAATACGACAAACTAAATTGACCTTTGACTAGACAACTACTTTTTAAAAAGTGGTATTAAATTTTAATCAATTTAAACCTCCATGCATAAAAGGCGATATTAAATTTAAATCAATCTTATAAATCAAGGTAATCTATGGTTGTAGTACCTAACTATAAATCAATATATGAATACCATGTGATAATTACCACACAATTAGAGGTGGAAAAGTAATCCGTCCGGCCCGACCCATAGCGGGTTACAAAGTTTGGCAGGCCGGACCTAACCCGCTCGCCAACAAAGGCAGGCCGGGTTAGGCCCACCATTTTGGAGAAAATGGCTGGCCCAGCCCGGCCCGCCAACCCTAACCCGCCGGGTTAGCCCCTTTTTCTTTTTTTTTTTTCTTTTTTTTAATTTTTTTTTGTTTTTTTATTTAACTTTTCAAATAAATAATTATAAATATAATTGTTTTTAGTTAACTTTTCAAATATCAATAATTCAATTCAATTCAATTTTTTTTTTTTTTTTGTTAACATTTCAAATATTAATTCAATTTTAATACAATAAAATTGTAATACAAGAACAATTAGACTTATTCATTTATCAAAAAATAAAATAAGAAATTACAACAATTATTGCCTCGTTAAAAACTTTACCAAGAAAAACCCAATGGGAGAAAAACTTGGTAAAGAAAAAAGAGTATAATAATTGACAATTAATTTACAAATTACATTTTACAAAACAACTAATTTGGGGGTGGTTCACTAGGACCTCCCTCATCTGTATCATCTATATTACAAAATTGAAATGATTCTATTAAAGTATTGTCGATAACCTCGTATTGATCTTGATGGCGTGATCGTTCCCAATCTCGAAGACATGTGAGGACTTCAATCATTTTTGGAGCAAGTTTAGTCCTCCTTTCATTTAAAATCCTTCCACTTGTATTAAATGTTTGTTTGGATGAGACGGTTGAGACAGGAACAGCGAAAACATCCAAGGCAAGTCTTGATAATACCGAAAAAAATACATTTTCTGGCTCTCCAATACTCTAAGATATCAAAGTGATTTGCTGGAAACATTTTGGGGGTTGCCAAATATTGTTGAAATTCATTACTCTGCGACTCCATGGAGGACAGTATATTAGTTGTTGTTGTTGTTGTTGTTGGTGGTGGTGCTTCTGAAGAGGAGGTTGTGCTTCAGATTCGGGTCCTCTTCGGCTTATTCAGTGCATTCCAAGAGTATAAGTCTTCATTTGTTTGTTCTTCCGATACAGCTTCTCTGGATATTTCGCCTCTTTGCGATTGCGGGTTCCCATACCTGTTTTCATATTGGAAATATACTTCGAAAAGACTAGTTTTTACCTCTCCTATTTGATTGACATATCATTCAGTTTGTAAATTTTCACTTAAACTGTCAAAACCATTTTCTAAACGTGCTAATTTAATTCTAGGATCAAATATAGCACCTAAACAATAATGAAAAGGAATGGGTTTCCAATATTTCAAAATTTTTTTTGCCATTGCCTTTATTGGTGCATGTAAAATTTCATTGTCTTTGTTTTTTGTAAATAACTCGGAAATTTTTATAATTGCATGTATTACCAATGAACTAGTAAGATAATACACACCAGAAAGTTGTAAAGTGGATTGGTAAAAACGTTTGAGAAAAAAATGAAATTCTTTAGCTATCTTCCAATCATTTTCTACCAAATAATGAGGACCTCTATTATTTGCTACAAAATAACTAATTATATTAGCATAAGGTAAACATGAATCAAGCATTAAATAAGTACTATTCTAACTAACAGACATATCTAATGCAAAAGTTTTAGGAGACATATTTGATTTTTTACAAGCTTCTTGAAATTCAGTATTTCTTTTATTACTACTAGTAATCCAAGCTAAAGATTCCCCAATTCTATCAATATTTTGTTTAATTGTTTTCATACCACTTTTTACAATTAAATTAATAATATGACATGCACAACGTTGGTGAAAAAACTTCAAATTATTATATAAAGGATAATTAATTTGAAAAAAATCTATAGCTTTACTAGTAGAACTTGCATTATCTAAAGTTAAACTTATCACTTTATCAATAATATCATAATCTTGTAAAACTTCAACAATTTTATTATAAATTTCTAAACCACTATGATCTACATGCATTAATCTAAATCCTAATAAAGATTTATTTAATTTAAATTCATTATCAAAATAATGACTAGTCACACAAATATAATCTTGTTTAGCTCTACCACTCTAAATATCGGCAGTTAGAGCCACACTAATATGACAAGTATGAAATTTATTTTTTAATTCTAATTTCATTTTTCTAAACAATTTTATTAAATCATTCCTAGTTGCAGTTTTAGAATAACTTTTAAATCCTGGAAAAAATGAATTTTGAACAAATCTTTCAAAATATTTATCTTCTGCCATATTAATAGGTTGATCAGCTACAGCAATATATAAAGCTAACTGTTTCCTATATATATCAGAATTATAACGCCAAGTAGTACCCACATTAGTTATTTGAGTTTGATTGCTTTCTCTATTTCTATGTTGATTAATATGTTTATTAGCATGCCTTTTTAAAGTACTAGTACCATTACCTGAATCAGCTTTATAAACATTCCCACAATATTTGCATCTTGCTTTCTTGACTTGAACGACATTTTCTGTCTCGTAAAACTTGTCGAAATGCGCCCAAACGTCTGATGTGTGCCTGTCTTCGGTTTCGACGGCAGTTGATGAACCCGCCTCAACTTGAGATGGAGTTGGACGAGGACGACGATTACGAGGACGACTTCTAGAACCACCAGGAGCTGTTGGAATCGAGGTCATATTTTGAGGTGTATCGGATTCTGAGACTGGGATTGGGACAGCGGGACTATTTGAATCTCCTGCATTCATAGTAAAATCAGCGGGACTAGGACTAGGATAGTAGTTTTCTTCATCATTGAAATTGATGGGAGAGAAATATCTATCCATTGTAGTTGAAAAAAAAATTGATGTAGAAGAAATAAAAATTAAAGAAAGAGAATTGGAATATGGATTTATGGAAATTGGAATTTGGAAAATTGGAAATATGAATTGAAAATTGCAAAAACTAATAAAAATTAAAATAAGAGCAAATTGATAACAAAAAGATTAAGAGAATAAATGAATAATTGAGAGAATAGAGATTAGAGAATAGAGAATATGAGAGAATGAAAGAATTTGAGTTGTGAGAAAAATATGAGAGTTTAGTGCCAATTTATAGAAAAAAATGGGGAAAGAAAATGACGAAAAAGACCCCTCCAACGGCTATATTTCAAGGGTAAAAGGGTAATTTGAAAAAATAAATTAATTTTAAATTTTTTTTAATTTATTTTTCGGCCAACTCAACCCGACGGGTTGGCCGTTGGTGTAACAGCCAACCCGGCGGGTTGGCGGTCCTCCAGCAGAGAAGACAAAATAGCAACCCGCGGGCCACCGGGTTGCCATTTTGCAACCCGGCCCGCCTGCGGGTTGCTAGCGGGTTGGGCTCAACCCGGACCCTCTTCATTACGGGCTGGGTTAGGGTTGACCCGCCTAACCCAGCCCATTTGTTCCACCTTTGCACACAATCAATATAAAGACAGATAACAGAAAAAATTATAAAATATGATAAATTTATTAGTTGATGGTATTGATGATGTGATGCTTTCATGGTATTATAAATTTTTAGAAAATAATAGAGACACCGAAAGTAGTGTATCGATTTTATGCATCGAATGACGTGACATAATCTTAACCATCGATTAATTATAACTTAATATTAATCAACGGTCAAGATTTTGTTACGTCATTCGATGCACTATTTTGGTGACGGTAACATTACTCTAAATTTTTATAGTGTATTGAGAGGTCCGATAATTATTTATTCGCACGAGATTCACGTGTAGGGAACCTAGTGGTGCGGGATTCAAGAATTCATAATCCTTCTCTCTTTTTTCATGTGAAGATATAAAATAAAAACCATCTAATTCTTTTTCTTTTTTTAATCTTACAAATTTAATTATATTAAAACTATTCACCTCTATAAACTAATATCCCAAATTTGTCTTAGATCTCCTGTGTTTTAGACTCAGATATAATAAGATGGATGAGAAGATGATCACCAGAATCGCATTGTCACTTTGCAGGTTAGAATTATGGTGTTTTATGTAAACAAGACAACCCTTCTCATAGAGTACGTATGAAGCCGTTTTTAAGTATTCTAAAAACAAAACCCTTTTGTGATTGCTAGTTAAGTTGACGACGAACAAACCCGAAGTCTGTGTGATCCAGTGACTATTATTCTTGCAACACATATCAACAAAGGGTACATGAGAAACATGCTAATTCATTGCCTGAGAGGTTCACTCTTTTTTATGTATGACGAATTAATGGAATAAGCTTTTCTTTAGTTATTTGTATGAACAAAAAGAATATAATAATTAAACATTGACGTCAATGAATGTATAATATATATAAGATAAGATAATAGATTTTTAGGGATTCAAACAGCAAAAGATCTTAACTCTGTTATGACAAACATGTCTTGTAAATCAGTGATGGTGTTGAAGTAAATGATATTTTGCTGGAAATCATTTTGCATGGCTGGTTTGAAAGTTTGGCGCCAGTTTTTTGAACCAAAAGAGGCTGTCTGCCAAGTGCAGTTCCTGTCCATTTTGGAAGTGTATTTGAGTGATGTTTCAGGTGAAGACAGCCGGTGATTAAGCCACAAAATCTTAGTGAAATATGTGTTTGTTAAGGGTGGTTCAAATTGTAGTATATTTAAAGTTTATTTATACTGGAAAGTAGTTGTAACAGTGTTGTATTAGGTGCATATATCTCTCTCAGTTTGTAAATGGAAAATACAGCCTGTTTTTGCACCAGTTTCACTTTGATTGTTTTAGCTCTCTCTCATGCACGAAAATCCTTCTTTCTCTTAGCTTCTGAACCTTGAAAAACCTACAATTGGTATCAGAGCTTCTTTGATCTTTCAGGACCAGAATACTAACTCAAAAAGGCTTCTCCATGGCATCCAGTTCTGCTCCAATCTCTGCTCCAATTTTCAATGGTGATCAGTACCATGTTTGGGCTGTCAAGATGAAAACATACCTGAAAGGCCATGGTTTGTGGCAATATGTGGAAGAGGAGAAGCAAGTTCTCCAACTTGGACCCAACCCGACGCTGAACTAGATGAGAGTTCATGAAGAAGAAGCAGACAAAGCTCCAAAAGCATTGTCTTGCATACATTTAGCCGTGACAGATCAGGTCTTCTCCAAGATCATGGCATGTGAGACCCCTAAACAAGCCTGAGACACTCTCAAGGAGGAGTTTGGAGGGAGTAACCAGACAAGAAATATGCAAGTTCTAAACTTGAGAAGGGAATTTGAAGTACTCAAGATGCAGGAGACAGAATCTGTGAAGGAATATATGGACAGACTTATGGCTGTGGTGAAAAAAATCAAACTGTTAAGGGAAGAACTAACCAACCAGAAGGTAGTGGAGAAGGTCCTGGTCAGCTTACCTGAGAGGTTTGAAGCAAAAATTTCGTCCCTAGAAGACTCTAAAGATCTGTCCAGAATCAGCTTGGCTGAGCTGGTTCATTCACTTCAAGCCTAGGAACAAGGAGGCAGCTGAAGCAAGAAGACTCAATTGAGGCAGCCATGTTTGTAGGACAGAAAGGAAGAGTACAAGGAAGGGAAGACAAGAAATATGGTGGTGAAAAGAAAGGAAAAGAGAAGAGCAACAATCAAGGATGGAAACGTGGTGGACCAAGATCATTTCCTCCATGTGTGCATTGCAAAAAGAAGAACCATCCAGAATATAAGTGTTGGTTCAGACCTGGCATACAATGCAGGTCATGCAAGCAATATGGACACATAGAAAAAGTGTGTGAAAGCAAAGGAAATCAGCAGTAGCAGCAGGCTACAGTGGTGGAGGTCCAGCAAGCAAATCTAGAAGCAGAACAACTCTTCATGGCTTCATGCACAAACCACAACATGTGTGATGATGTATGGCTGATTGATAGTGGTTGTACAAACCACATGACTCCAAATCTGTCAAGTTTTGTCAGCATTGATAGGCTTTTTCACTCCAAAGTCAAGATTGGCAATGTAGAGTTTGTGGAAGTCAAAGGAAGAGGTAAGGTTGCTGTCCCAACTTCATTAGGCTCTAAATATATTGCACATGTTCTTTATGTACCCGAAATCAACCAAAACTTGCTGAGTGTGGGTCAAATGCTTGAAAAGAACTACTCCTTACATTTTCAAAATATGTATTGCATTGTTGTAAACAACTTAGGGAATGACTTGATGAATGTGAGAATGCTAGGAAAAAGTTTTCCAACTGAATGGAAAAACTTAGCTTTACATGTTTTGTCTACAAAATGTGTTGAAACTGAAGTTTGACACAAAAGACTTGGGCACTTTCATTATACAGGTATTAAGGAAATGAAGAGGAGAGAACTTGTTCAATGTATGTCCGAAATTGAGGAGAAGGAAGAGGTATGTCAAGTTTGCCAACTGGGGACAATCAGTAGGCAACCATTTCCAGCAAATCAATCCTGGAGAGCTGTTGAAAAGCTTCAGCTTATACACACAGATGTGTGTGGTCCAATGTAGGTGCCCTCTCTGAATGGTAGCAGGTATTTTCTGCTATTTATAGACGACTTTACTAGGTTGTGTTGGGCTTACTTCCTGAAACAAAAAGGTGAGGTGGTTGCAATGTTTAAGGGGTTTAAGCAAATGGTGGAGAATGAAACTGGTTTGAGTTTGAAAACCATCCAGAGTGACAATGGTTCAGAGTATACCTCAAACCAATTTCAAGAATTGTGTGCAGGGTCTGGAATAAAGCATCAGCTGAGCACTCCTTACACACCACAACAAAATGGTGTGAGTGAAAGGAAAAACAAAACCGTAATGGAAATGGCAAGATGTATGCTGTTTGAGAAAAAACTGCCAAAATTTTTCTGGGCTGAAGCTGTGAATACAACAGTCTACCTTCTCAACAGGCTGCCAACTAAAGCCTTAGATAACAAAACACCATTTGAGGCTTGGTATGGAGTAAAGCCAAGCATCAAGCACCTCAAAATATTTGGAAGCATTTGTTATGCTCACATTCCAGCCAACAAGAGGAGTAAGCTGGATGAGAAGGCTGAAACTGGAATTTTTGTTGGATATAACAGCTTATCCAAAGCATATAGGATTTACAATCCTAAGACCAAAAAATTCCTGGTTAATCGAGATGTAAAAGTAAATGAAGAGGGGCTGTGGAACTGGGACAGAAATGAAATTGAAGGGAGTAATATGCAGGAACAAGGAGGAGACTTGATAGCTAATCAGGATGCTTCAGATTTCAGTTCTGATTCTGAAGTTGATTCTCCAGTCAGGGAAACTAGACCTTTGGCTGAAATTTATGATAGATGCAACTTGGCCTTAATGGAACCAACATGTTATGCTGAAACAGCCAAAGTTAAAGAGTGGAAGACAGCAATGGAAGAAGAACTTGACATGATTGAGAAGAATGCAACCTGGGAACTTGTAACTAGACCCGTCGGCAGAAAGATCATTCAGGTGAAATGGATTTATAAGAAGAAACTGAATCCTGATGGTTCAGTTAACAAACACAAAGCAAGGCTTGTAGTGAAGGGTTATGCACAACAGTTTGGGGTGGACTTTACTGACACCTTTGCACCAATTGCAAGGCATGACACCATCAGAATTCTTCTTGTAATTGCAGCCTATTTCAAGTGGAAAGTCTTCCAAATGGATGTGAAATCTGCTTTCTTGAATGGGTGGCTTAATGAAGAGATCTTTGTGGAGCAACCTGAAGGGTATACGGTTGAAGGGCAAGAGGATAAGGTGTATCTCCTTAGGAAGGCTCTTTATGGATTAAAACAGGCCCCTAGGGCCTAGTACAGCAATGAGTTCTTGATGAGTTTGGGGTTTGAAAGAAGTCCAAATGAGCACACCCTATATGTTAGAGAGGTTGATGATGGAAGGATATTTGTATCCTTGCATGTTGATGACCTTCTGGTGACAGGGACTGACTCCACTAGGCTATTGGATTTCAAGAAAGAGCTGTACAAGGAATTTGAGATGACTGATTTAGGGGAGATGAGTTTCTTTTTGGGAATGGAAGTGTGGCAGTCCTCTAATGGCATATTCATCTCCCAAGAAAAGTATGCTAATGAACTACTAAAGAAATTTGCAATGGAAAACTGTAAACCTGTCAACACACCTCTGATGCAAAATTTGAAGTTGTGTAAAAATGATGGTGATGCTAAGGTTGATGAAACTAAGTATAGAAGCATAGTTGGGTGCTTGGTATACTTAACTGCAACAAGGCCGGACATTATGTATGCACCAAGCTTACTCTCTAGGTTCATAAATGAACCAAGTGAGCTGCATTTGCAAGCAGCAAAAAGAGTCCTCAGGTACATTAGAGGATGTCCAGAGTTGGGAATATGGTTTAAGGAAGCTGAAAATTTCAGTTTGCATGGATTCACTGATAGTGATTAGGGTAGTTCCTTGGATGATATGAAAAGCACCTCTGGATATATTTTCTTTGTGAATGCAGGTGCTATAAGCTGGAATTCAAAAAAACAAGAGGTGGTAGCACAATCAACGGCTGAAGCTGAATATGTTGTTGCTGCTGCTGCAGTCAACCAGTTGGTTTGGCTGAGAAAATTTTTGAAAGATTTAAGGCTGGAACAGACTCAAGGAAATGTGCTGCATTGTGACAATCAATCGGCAATTGCTATGTCCAAGAATCCAGTACTCCATGGTCGCACAAAGCATATCAGAATCAAATATCATGTAGTGAGAGAGGCAGAGCAAAATGGTGAGGTAAAGCTGATTCACTGCAAGGGAGAGAAGCAAGTGGCTGATATAATGGCCAAACCTTTACGCAGATCCAAGTTTGAAGGATTAAGATTCAGACTTGGAGTTTCCAGCAAAAATATCAAGGAGGAGTGTTGAAGTAAATGATATTTTGCTGGAAATCATTTTGCATGGTTGGTTTGAAAGTTTGGCGCCAGGTTTTTGAATTAAAAGGGCTGTCTGTCATGTGCAGTTCCCATCCTTTTTGGAAGTTATTTGAATGATGTTTTAGGTGAAGACAGCCGGTGATTAAGCCACAAAATCTTAGTGAAATATGTGTTTGTTAAGGGTGGTTCAAATTGTAGTATATTTAAAGTTTATTTATACTGGAAAGTAGTTGTAACAGTGTTGTATTAGGTGCATATATCTCTCAGTTTGTAAATGGAAAATACAGCCTGTTTTTGCATCAGTTTCACTTTGATTATTTTAGCTCTCTCTCATGCATGAAAATCCTTCTTTCTCTTAGCTTTTGAACCTGGAAAAACCTACAGATGGCACTAGCTAGTTAATCTCGATCCATTTATTTTTGATATTTTTGTCAACACTTTGGAGTTGATTAAAGTAAACAATACTTCGGAGTTTTGATTGCTAGTTAAGTTGAGGACGAACAAACCCAAAGTCTGTGTGACCCAGTGACTATTGACTAGCTATGTGTAGTGACGCGAGTATCTCTAGTAAGCATATTCATTGGAGTTTTCGCCTAAAGAGTTCAATTATTGCAATGACCATTGACTAGCTAGTGTGTAGTGGCGCAGGTCAGGCAGCTTTAGTAAGCATATTCTTTGGAGTACATTGTTGGTTGCATCTCCGTGTGTGAAAGCATAGTGTATGTAACTAATAGCACATGTTCCGGCATAGGATGTTGCCAGACATCTATCCTTGAAGGAGTAACAGATAATGATATAACGGTGGAAAGTATCAATCAGCATAAAAAAGTAAGGGAATTTAATCCCTGCAACTATGCATTTATCGTTGAAGAGGGTAAGTTCATTTTTTTCTCCAAATTCACTTGCAGATCTGGAAAATGTGGAGAAACTTCCTATGGTACTTGATTGGGCAATCGGAAATGAGTCCTGCGAAGCAGCAAAAATGGTTATATGTCAAGGAAAAAGCGGATGTATTGATTCTAAAAGCAGAACTGGGTACCTTTGCGAGTGCTTAGATTGTTATGAAGGAAACCATATCTCCCTAGTGGTTGCAGAGGTATGCTCTTCTTTGTTCATATATAGATACAGTATATAAAAGGAATATGACTCAGTTTTTGTTTGGTTGCTGCATGGTCTTACATGTGTTGATGCTGGTTTTTGGCATCAACTAATTGTCACGTGCGTATTGCTGATTGGTGAATAAACACACGTGATAATGAACATATGAAATGAAATAAATGCAAAAGAAGCTTTTAAAGTGGTTCGGATGCTAAGGTAGCAAGTCCTATGTCCACTGATTTGTATTGATATTAGTGTAGGTTAGGTCGCAAAGCGGACTGACTTACAGAGGAGTTATGAAAAGTAAATGTGTTTACGGGAGAGAGAGTTTTTTTGTAAAAATGGCCGAATCCCCATAATGAAGGGGTCTTCTTCATTTTATATCAAACTGAAGCGTGTAATCATAATTAAATCCATGGGTTGGTGTGATTTTTCAGGATATAATCCGGCTTTATGTCCCATTTCTCTCTTCCCAAGCTGATTTCGCACGATTTATTGCAGGGGAAAGGGACACGTGTGAGCTCCATATCATTTGGCAGGTCTGACGTGTGCGTGTTGCTCTGACGGGAGCAGGTCACTCTTCACATGACTTTCCCACGTCAGCCCTTATTTTCCCAGGCATAACAGAAGCCCCCTAGTTTTTAAGGTTTGAGGATTGAATCTTGGAAACTAAGTCACATCGGAGATTCTAGTCGCTCCGACCTGAGTAGGATGAGCTCGGCACAAGACTCTTGGCGAACACGATCTCGCACAATTCCTTGCCTAAGCGACCTGACAATCTTCATCCTAGCGACCTGGATCTGATGGACGCTCCTTTCTGTACCTTAGAGATTCAATGAACCTGGTTCTGCGCTGTCAGGCGCTCTGCACGCGTTAAAGCGTTTGTCAGACACATTAAATGCGTTGTGTGCTGACCCGACGCCATTTTGACAGCATTGGTTGTGTAACGCATTCGAAACGACGACTCTTATCACAGCATTTAATGCGACGTGAGGCGCATTTAATGCGGGGAGAGAGAGAGGGCTGTCGTTTCGGTTCTGAGGGGTGGTAACCGTTGATTCGCAATCTATATAAAAACTTGCATTTTTCAGATGAGGTCACCGAATTTTCTTTTGCTTCGAGTGACAAACCTTCGCAAACCAAAAATCATTCTTTTCCGATCGGCGCTTCTCAGGCAACTGAAACGAGTTTCAGCCTCAGCTTCGCATCCCAGAGAGTAAGATTCTCTTTTCCCTTTTTTTATTTTGCATTGGTTTGGTTGGGCCATGGCGTTGGGTCTCCCGGTGTTTCACCAGAGACGTGACGTCGTCATTGGATTCGAGCCGTGGATGGCGGCTTAAGTTACTGTTAGGTTTTAAGAATTTGTCCCCTGCCGCCGCACGGGACAAGCACGAAGGCCTAAATGACCGTGTCTGTCGATGTTGTAGACTGGAATGGAACCGTCAACATCCAGACCCGAGGAAGGAGCCAGCTCGTCCTCGCGGGAAGTTCCCGAGGACGCAGCCCTCGATGTTTACTCGGTTCTCACCTCTGAGGAATATAATAGAATAAAGAGGCAGTTTGACATCCGCGCGGAGGTGTTCCTCAACCACACCAGGTCGTCACGGTGCCCGGCCGATGGCCTTGCCGCGATCTCTAAAGAGATCTTCAAGGGTGGAGGGAGGATTCCCTTCCATCCTTTCATTAGGTCGGTCCTGGATCATTTCGGGATCGCACCGATGCAGCTGACGCCAAACGTGTACGTCATCGCTGTCGCGATGTACATCGCGTGCTGCGAGAACGGCTTAGGAGAGCCAACGGCGGTGGAGCTCGGCGTCGCCTACTACCTAAAGAAGAGTAGGGACAAGGACTCGTATTATTTGTCTCGGCGACCTACCATTGCCGCGGGGATACATAGCTATCCCAGCAATGCAGGGGCCTACGAGTCAAAGTTTTTCTTCTTCTTTTATGACGGCTACTGCCGCTTTCAGGATCCAAGTAGGTTTTTCTTCGCTGGGTTCATTATCTGCTCGCCTGATCCATAATAACGACCTGTTTTCTTTTGCAGTTAACAGAACGGCCGAACAAGCGCTACTCGCCGATCCAGATAGGCTCGTATCTTTCGGAGTATTGGACGAGGAGAGCCGGGACGCGAGGAAGCTTGTGACAACCGCGAACTTGCGGAAGTACGGTTTTTTCAGCGACAAGGCGTCGTTAGAACCCCCAGAAGGTAAGTTATACTAGTTCCTTTCTGGTCGTAGAATAAATTTGCTTACTAACGAACTTAAATGCAGAAACCATGCCCCCAAAGGAGTCCGGGCAGCCTCGCCGAGCACCATTCGTCTTCCCTCGATCGAGGAGAGAGAGGGCGGCCGAAGCTGCCTGTCCTATTTCGGCACAGTCGTTGCGAGCTGCTGCACCTTCGCAGCCCCGTCCTGTGCAAGAAGCTACCAGGACAGAACAGGTCGCTCAGGCACCATCTGTTCGCCCAAGGCGGAAGGCTCCGGCCCAAAGGTCCAAGAAGAGGAAACAGGTCCAGGCCGAAGAGTCTGAGACCGAATCCGAGGATGAGCCTCTGAGGACGCGCCAGGAATCCAGGAGGTCGGGCATGGAGCCCGTGAGCGAGGCGGTCGTTGCCGACAAGGCGAAGGACGCACCAGTTCTAGACTCATTAGGGAGTCTGCCAGAGCACCTGCAGCCGATAGTCTATGGCCTGCTCGAGTGCAAGCTATCGAAGTCATACGACGAGTTTGCTGACACGGGCGACGACCTGATGACCACGTCGTTCCAGCATCTGAGCAAGGTAAACGAGCTGTGTTTGAAACTTCATTCTGATTTATTTCTAACTCATATCTTGCTCGCAGGCGTTGCTTGCGATGAGGATGTCCATGGAAAAGACGCGGCTGGGGGCCGCAAAAGGGACAAGCGACCTGGAGGAGGAGGTCGCGAAGTTGAAGCAGAGCTTGGAGTCCGTCGAAGCGGAAAGAACACAGGCATTCGAAGCGGCGAACAGGTATCTGAACCAAAAGGACGCTGCTTTACGAACAGTGGACTTCCAAAAGACGGAGCTCGATCGACGTGCGGAGGAGGTTAAGGAACTCCAAAGGACAGCCGCCAGGCTCTCTAAAGAGGTCGGAGAGAGGGATCAGGAGATCCAGGCGACCTTCGCACGGGCTCAACGAGCTGAACAAGATAGGGAGGCCTCCGAACAGGAAAGGCGAGCTCTTGAGGCCGAACTCCAGGAGAGTCAGGAGAGAATCACTTCCCTGACTGAAGAAATGCAGAATCAGTCAGAGGAGCTGGAAGAAAAGGCCGTAGACTGGGCAATCGGGTCTATTTACTCCCTGCGAGCAAAGAACCCAGATCTGGACGTGTCCGACCTCCCGGAGGGTTGGCAAGCGACTTTGCGGATCATGGCCGAGGAGGATGATCAGGAAGCCACGGCCGCCTAACGACCCGACCAGGCAGGGGGTTCTGGTTCGAAAGATCCCCCCGACCAGTCTTAGTGTAATGAGCTGTCCCCATTGTAATCGGGTCTTTTGACTTTTTGTTTGTACATAAATGGAGACATTTTCTTTACAATTGTAGTTCGCTTTTTCATATATATGTACAGTTTACAATTGTGATTTACATAAGCAATTGCATACAAATTCTTACATGCGAACAGAACACATGCGAACTGTTTCGAGCGAACAAAGTAATACTTTAAAGAAATTAACAAAAATTGAGAGCTGAGTTCGGGATTACTGATAGTATGGCCGGAGGTGCTCGACATTCCAAGCTCGGGGTACTTTGGAGCCGTTCAATCTTTTGAGGTGGTAAGTCCCCGGTCTGATCACTTTGTCAACCCGGTACGAACCTTCCCAGTTAGGCCCTAGTACCCCTGCACTTGGCTCTCTGGTCCCGAGGAGAACTTCCTTTAGCACAAGATCTCCGACCTGGAAGTCTCTTCGCTTGACCTTTGAGTCGAAGAACCTTTTTGCTCGCTGCTGGTAGGCTGCTATTCTTAACGAAGCCTTGTTGCGGTGCTCTTCGACCAGATCCAAACATGCTCTCATAAGGGCTTCGTTTTCGACCTCATTGTACAAGTCTCTTCGAAGAGAACCAGTCCCGACCTCTACAGGGATCATCGCTTCGCAGCCATAGGCCAGCGAAAAAGGGGTTTCCGAGGTGGAGGTTCTTGGAGTTGTCCTGTATGCCCATAAGACTTCGGGGAGATCGTCTGCCCAATTTCCTTTGGCTGCCCCGAGCTTGGCCTTCAGAGTGTGCTTGATGGTCTTGTTGACTGCTTCAACTTGGCCATTCGCTTGCGGTCTGGCGACTGAGGCAAATTTTTTATGGATGCCCAGCTCGTCGCAGAACTGCTTGAACTCCTCATTATCGAATTGCTTTCCATTATCCGAGATGAGGGTGTGAGGAATTCCGTAGCGGCACACTATGTTCTTGAAAACGAAGTCTTTTAGCTTTCTGGTCGTGATCGCGGCTAGCGGCTCGGCTTCAACCCATTTTGTGAAATAGTCTACCGCGACCACGGCATACTTGACCCCTCCCTTTCCAACTGGCATGGGGCCGATAAGGTCGATCCCCCACATGGAAAATGGCCAGGGGCTAGACATAGTAATCAGCTCGTGAGATGGGGCTCGCGGAATGTTCGCGAACCGCTGGCATTTGTCGCACTTCTTGACAAAGTTGTGCGCATCTTCTTGGATTCGGGGCCAATAATATCCCTGACGAACAACCTTGTTCGCAAGAGATCGAGCTGCTGTGTGGTTACCGCAGATCCCTTCATGAATTTCCCTCATGATGTAGTCTGCTTCTTCACTGGTTACACATCGGAGGAGAGGGGCACTGAATCCTCTCCTGTACAGCTGATCCCCGATGAGTGTGAAACGAGCAGACCTTACTCGCAGAACCCTTGCCTCGGCTTTGTCGCTCGGCAAGGTCCCATCCCTGAGGTACTGGACAATGGGAGTCATCCAGGAATCTGGCTGAATCACATTCACGGCCTGTCCGATCGAGCTGATAGTTGGAGCATCGACGAAACGAACAGGAATGTTATCAGGAGCCTCAGAATCTAACGATGAGGCTATCTTTGCCAAGGCGTCCGCTATAGAATTGCTCTCTCTGGGGATCTGAACGATTTCAAAGTGCTTAAACTACCCCAGAGAGGCCTTAGCCTCTTTCAGGTAGCGAACCATGTTCTCTTCCTTGGCTTGGTATTCCCCTAAAACTTGGTTGACGACCAGCATAGAGTCACTGTAAATGCTGATCACGGCTGCACCCATTTCTTTGGCGAGTCGCAACCCGGCGAGCAGAGCTTCGTATTCGGACTCATTGTTAGTCGCCTTAAACCCGAACCGGAGAATACCATGAATTCGAGCCCCCTCGGGGCTCACGAGGAGAAGACCCGCACCAGCTTTTTTCCTGTTTGATGACCCGTCGACGTAGAGGTTCCAGGTCGACAGGTTCTGAATAATTTCTTGCCCGACTTCGCTAGGCTGCTGCTTGCTTGGGAGATAGGAAAATTCCGAAATGAAGTCTGCAACAGCCTTCCCTTTGATGGTCGACCTGGGCTTATACTTTAGGTCGAACCGGCTCAACTCCATGGTCCATTTGAGCAGTTTACCCGAGGCCTCTGGTTTTCTGAAGACCTGCCTGAGGGGGTAATTTGTCATTACATTGATCGTATGGGCATGGAAGTAAGGTCGCAGCTTTCTGGATGCGACCAGCAGAGCAAAAGCTAGTCGCTCCATCTCCGGATACCGCATCTCGGCATCCGATAGACGCTTAATTGCATAATATACTAGCCATTGAGCCTTTTCCTCTTCCCGTATTAAAGCTGCACTGACCGCGAACTGAGACATGGACAGGTAGACGAGCAGGGTCTCCTGTGGAAGAGGCTTAGAGAGGAGAGGTGGCTTCCCAAGGTGTTCTTTTATCATTTAACACGTGTGAGCTCCATATCATTTGGCAGGTCTGACGTGTGCGTGTTGCTCTGACGGGAGCAGGTCACTCTTCACGTGACTTTCCCCCATCAGCCCTTATTTTCCCAGGCATAACAACATGTAACTTGAATAAGTTCACTTGATAGATTCTAGGTAAGTGTCGTTAAGATTCTTCAACTGATTATATCTAATTATTATTATTATTATCAGTAAGTTTGGTTCTTATGCAGACATAGAAAAAAGTGGAGAGAGAAGATGGAGGCAAGTAGAGAAAGAAGATGTGGGCGATGGAAAATGTGGAAGAGAGGAGATAAGGTAAAAGAGAGAGAGAGAGAGAGAGAGAGAGAGAGAGAGAGAGGAGATGTGGACCATGGAAAATGTGGAAGAGAGGAGATGAGGGGAAGAGATAAGATAAAGAGAGAGAGGAGATGTGGGCCATGGAAAATGTGGAAGAGAGGAGATGAGGGGAAGAGATAAGATAAAGAGAGAGAGGAGATGTGGGCCATGGAAAATGCGGAAGAGAGGAGATAAGGGGAAGAGATAGGATAAAGAGAGAGAGAGAGAGAGATGTGGGCCATGGAAAATATGGAAGAGAGGAGATGAGCAGAAGAGAAAAGATAAAGAGAGAGAGAGAGAGGAGATGTGGGCCATGGAACTGGAGAATGGAGATGCAGGTAAGAGACTAGATAACGTTATTTAATTTGAAAAAAAATTTCAACTTCAAAATGACATTTATAAAAAGAACGCAAGGAGTAATTAAGAATTGATTTTAAGTAAGGTTTTAAGTTTTGACATATATCAGGCAAATAAACAGGGATTCATATGTTTTTAGTGTTAAAAGATTTTATATGTTTTGATCAATTTAAAAAAAAAAAAACAACTGGACATGAGAAGATTCGATTGCGAATCATGATTTTCAGCAATTTTAACAAACTGATGAATGAGATACAAAATTCTGGGGACAGTTAACTGATAAAAGAACTTATTGTAAAATATTGAAAAGAAATATTTTATAGCAATTTAATTTCTTCAATACAGTTTACTATTTTTGTTTTCCCTGAAGCATTTTATAATACATACGGCATGACTTGCCCAATTGGAATTGGCTATTAGAATTGTGAGGTCATATTCTGAACTTTGATTCTCAATTATCATCAACTGTGCAATTTTTAAAAGGTTTGATGCGGAATTATGAGCAGAAGAAGCTGATGGAAGCGGCTGAAGTCACCCTGTTAATGACTTGGTCCTAAGAGGCGTCAAGATCGCAGAAAAGTCTAAAAGGGAGCACTTGCAAGTGAACTTTTCTTTATTTATTTGTATGAACAAAAAGAATATAATAATTAAACATTGATGTCAATGAATGTATAATATTAATATATAAGATAAGATAATAGATTTTTAGGGATTCAAACAGCAAAAGATCTTAACTCTGTTATGACAAACATGTCTTGTAAATCAGTGATATTTCTTTCCCTGCAGCTATGCATTTATCGTTGAAGAGGGTAAGGTCATTTTTTCTTCAACTTCACTTGCAGATCTGGAAAATGTGGAGAAACTTCCTATGGTACTTGATTGGGCAATCGGAAATGAGTCCTGCGAAGCAGCAAAAATGGTTATATGTCAAGGAAAAAGCAGATGTATTGATTCTAAAAACAGAACTGGGTACCTTTGCGAGTGCTTAGATAGTTATGAAGGAAACCCATATCTCCCTGGTGGTTGCAGAGGTATGCTCTCCCTTGTTCATATATACATACAGTATATAAAAGGAATATGACTCAGTTTTTGTTTGGTTGCTGCATGGTCTTACATGTAACCTGAATAAGTTCACTGGATTGATTCTAGGTAAGTTTCGTTAATTATCTTCAACTGATTATATCTAATTATTATTATTATTATCAGTAAGTTTGGTTCTTATGCAGACATCGATGAATGTAAGGTTCCTAGTCTCAATAAAAGCAAAGAAACCTGTGTTAACAAAAAAGGGAACTACACATGTTTATGCCCCAAGGGGCACCATGGGGATGGAAGAAAAGATGGACAAGGTTGCATTCTTGATCAATCAAAAGTAATTCCCGTCACTTTGGTAAGTGATATAGTTGCTCTATACTCTTGTTGATCTCTGACAAATGTGATACATACTTGTATGATTTACTTTATTACAAGGTAATTATATATATACTCGTATGTTTTATGCTCCTCTGTTGATGGCACCCATGGAAAAAATTGTAACTGATAGATTTTAGAATGAAAATTTCAGAATATATATTCATTTAGTATGGAAACTTAATTCTATTGAATATATAGTTTTGTGCCTTTTCTAAATTTTGCACATAACTAAACTATGTATCAGCTTGAAGATGTTTACAGAGCAGCTTATATATTTATGCTTCTATATATATGCCATGCTCGCAGGGGTTAGCGTAGGCCTTGTAGTACTGTTAATAGGTAGCACTTGGTTGTATTGGGGATTCAAGAGAAGGAAGCTCCTCAAACTCAAAGAGAAGTTTTTCCGCAAAAATGGCGGATTTTTGTTACAACAACAACTATCAAGAGGAAGAGAGGAGGGAACCACAATAAAAACTGCAAAAATCTTTACTGCTGAGGAACTCGACAAGGCTACCGACGACTATGATGAAAGCAGAATTGTTGGCCGTGGGGGATATGGTACAGTTTACAGAGGGATTTTGTCAAATGGAAAAGTTGTTGCAATTTAGTCAAAAGTAGTGGATCAAAGTCAAGTTGAGCAATTCATTAATGAGGTGATCGTGCTTTCGCAAATCAATCACAGGAATGTGGTAAAGCTTTTAGGTTGTTGCTTGGAGACAGAAGTTCCATTGCTAGTTTACGAATTTGTCACTAATGGCACCCTCTTTGATCACATCCATGATAAAACCAAAGCTTCTGCCATTCCAAGGGAAAAACGTTTAAGGATAGCTGCAGAAACTGCAGGAGTGCTATCATATTTGCATTCTTCAGCTTCAGTACCAATCATCCATAGAGATATCAAGTCCACAAATATTCTATTAGACGATCATTATACTGCCAAAG
This sequence comes from Pistacia vera, assembly GCF_008641045.1. Taxonomy (NCBI): domain Eukaryota; kingdom Viridiplantae; phylum Streptophyta; class Magnoliopsida; order Sapindales; family Anacardiaceae; genus Pistacia; species Pistacia vera. Next base: position 966,547 of record NW_022196445.1, read on the forward strand.
TGTCTGATTTTGGTGTTTCAAGGTTGGTGCCTCTGGATCAAGAAGGATTATCTACAATAGTGCAAGGTACACTTGGCTACTTAGATCCTGAATACTTGCACACAAGCGAACTAACCGAGAAAAGCGATGTTTATAGCTTTGGAATTGTGGTTGTGGAGCTACTCACTGGTAAGAAGGCACTTTCCTTTGACAGGCCTGAGAATGAAAGAAATCTGGCCATGTATTTTGTCACTGCTATGAAAGAAAACCACTTGGCAGAGATTTTTGATGATTGTGTAACGAATGGGGCATCAAGTTGCTAACCTTGCAAGGCAGTGTGTGACAGTGAAAGGGGAGGAAAGGCCAACCATGAAGGAAGTAACCATGGAACTGGAGGGGCTGATAATTTTAAAGCATCCATGGAACTGGAGGGGCTGATAATTTTAAAGCATCCGAGGCTGAAAGATGAGCCAAATTTGGAAGAAACAGGGCAGTTGCTTGGAGAATCATCAGATAATGCTAGTCATGGTGGTGAAACGACTGCTGGATATGATAGTATGAAGAACCAGGAAGCTGTAACTGTACGTGTTGGAAGATGATTCCCCAGTTGTCTGACGATGCAATTCCTTTTATTTTACCCAGTTTTAGAGTACTCTGTTATCTGATTGATACGAGATTTGCAGCTAAAGACTTGTACAAAACCTCATCTTGTGTGGCTGTTTAGTGTAAATTTAAGGATAAAATAAGAAGGAATTGTGAACATATCATCGTGGTGAAGCATGGTATCTAAAATTTCTGACCACAACGTTTCGCCGTTTCCCTTCTCCAAGTATATACTGTGTCTTGGCGTCTCATACTGTATAATTGAGGAAGATTTTAAACTTTCTATTAGAAGTGATCGCTTCATGTAAAAGACTATCTCCCAGAGTCGATTCTTATCACAACACGTCTTGTTAGTAGTGGGCGCAAATGATTAAACTAAGCCAAGTTTGGTTTCTTTATAATGTATTTCTGCGCCATTCTGCCGGAATTATAATTGACTAGATTTATTTTAATTGTTTTAGAAAATAATTCAATAATGCTCAATATAAAATTTTAATTCATCAATAGTTGATTTAATAGAATAATTGTAGTATAAACTAAATACGTAACAGTTATATGAGTTTAATGCAATTTTTCCCCTGAGGTTTACTCTAATAACAATATACTTCCTCAGGTTTAAAAAGCTGATTCTTTCTTTATTTTACTTACAGTTGTGTTAATTTTTTGTACTTTTTTATTGGTTTTAATAAATTAAAAAAAATTAAACTTATAAAATCACTATTTTCCTCTTATATACGTTAAATCTAAATCTAAGTAACTGTTTCTTGTCTCTTAAATTATGCATTTGTAACTTGTCCTTCAATTAAAAATGTCTGAAAAGTTCGTACCCTAATTGACAGGATTTTCTAAATTAATATTAAAAAATTCTTTTACATTTTTCTAATCAAACAACTAACAAATTTGTCATAAAAAGCTATATTTTTAACATATTTATAATTACATATATTGAAACTTACTTTGAGTCAAGTGGAGCTTAAATATCTGGAACAAAATGCAAAGTTTTGGACTTATAGACCAGAAAAAGGAGAAAAATAAATGAAGATTGTTTAATATCATGGCCACGGTCACATATGCAGCAACCACTAAAATCTCACCATTGCTTTTAATAACTTATTATAACTTCAGTATTATAATTTAGTCTGTAGTTGTGATTTAAATAACTTGATAAATAATCAATTAAGTTTTAAATTACAGTAATAAAAGTGTTTGATAAACTACTTTTAAAACTAATTAAGTTTAAAATTGATTATAAAATAATCAGTTTATAAAATAATTCTGAAAGCTAATAATGATAACTTTTCAAAATCAAATTATTTTTAAAGATTTTGTATGTTCAAATGGCATATATACCCTTACATTATAGTTTTATTTAGGAAGAATTTAAATAAAAATTAATTTATTAAATATATAATTTGATTTTTCTGAAATAAATAAAATTTAACAATCAGGTTGCGAAAACAGTAGATTGGCGCCGACACAATAGTGGACACCGACAACGATTGTCATATTCTAGCATTGCGTCTTGCTCTTATTGTCGATGCCACTAGGATCGACATGAGCTGATTTGTTGGAATCTGATGGAAACACCAGATTTTAACTCATTATTTGGCTACAAAAGGTGATCGAATGTTTCGTTGTCTTCTGCAGCAAAATGACAAGTCAAAATTTGGTGATTTCAACAGATTTCGAGCCGGTCCTAATAGGGCTGACTATGACACTAATGTTTCACTGTTGACTTTTAAATATTTATTATATACCTAACAAAATACAAAATTTAGGGGTTTGTTTGTTTTATTATTTTGGATAGGATTTTAGAAATAATATTGGGTAGTTGAATAGGGGAGTATTACAAGGTAAAATTTAAAAATTCATTAAAAAACCCCCTAGGTTTGCTAATTTAATAAACACCCCAATATATAAAAATATTGTAAAATAACAAAAACACCCCTACCACCCGCAGTGCTAGATTCCGGCCACCACCATCGAAATCTGGCCAAAAAATTACGTAACGACACATACTGGTCGGATCTGGTGAGTATTCGATTAATATGACATTTTCCAGTCAACGGCCGAAAAAGTCCATCTTTGGCCATTAGTGATGGCCAAAGATATGGCTGTCGTTGACCGTCAACGACGACCATTTCCCAGATCCACTGCGGATTTGGCCGGAAAAGGCCAGATCAGTGAATTACCGACCATTTTCGATGGTGGTGTAGACTATTGTGATAGATTTCGGCTACCACCGGCGGTGGTTGTCAGAATCTGGCAAGTACTGGTGGGTGGGGGTGTTTTTGTTAATTTTTAAACTTTTTTCTAGGGGTATTTGACGAAATTAATAAACTTAAGGGGTCTAAAATAGTTAAAACCATATCTTTGGCAATCGCTGATGGCCAAATCCATTGTGGATTTGGCCGGAAAAGGCCAGATCAGTGAATTACCAACCATTTCTAGTGCTGGTGTAGACCATTGTAACAGATTTCGGCTACCACCGGCGGTGGTTGTCGGAATCTGGCAAGAATTGGTGGGTGGGGTGTTTTTGTTAATTTTTAAACTTTTTTTTGGGGGTATTTTGACGAAATTAATAAACTTAAGGGGTCTAAAAGTAATTAAAAAATAGACCAATATTTCTCAAATAATGTGCCAAACAATATTTGAGGAATAGAATTAGGAATATGGGTAGAAATAATAAAACAAACGGAGCCTAGAATTCTAAAAATATTCTAAGATTTATTAATAAAGACAACACAAATTAAAAGTGACGAGCAGAAAAAGGGTGAATTACTTAAATACTGGATTGGTAAGTGAGGTTAGGTATTCAATTATTATTTTAAGGCGTAAACTTGAGTGTTCTTTTTTTTTTTTTTTTTTTTTTTTTTTTTTTTTTTTTTTTTTTTTTTTTGCGAATTTGAATTTGAATTATTTTTGGAAAATAATAAAAATTGTTTCCAAATTCCTTTTAACTATACATAAAATTTATCAACTATCCCATAATTTTTAACTAAAATTACAGTTACGAAGTGAACTAACATGGTGAAGAGGAAGAAAGGTGATGATTTCTGAAGGGTGGTGAAACGCTACATGACGAGGAGTTACATGAAATACAGAGATCGATTGACCAAATGAAATTCTTCATCCCATTCTTTCCTTTATCAACACTAAAAATTCGCAGTTCAAATTTGTGTATTTATAGAGACCTATGGGGTATGGAAGACTCTCCCTCACCTCACTTTTGACCTTATCAATTTTTCATAATCCCTCACATTTCAACGCCGTCATTCTTCACATCTTATCTCGCTGCAACGTCAACATGAATTTCAGGATCTCCCGGCCTCAACTTGTTGAATTGAGTATATCAATTTTCATGATAATTCGTAGTTATGGTAGGGTTGAGGTTGTCGCACCAACAGGGGCGGATCCAGCCCTTTGAGGGTCAGATTTTAAAATAAAATTATTAATATATAGGTAGCAAAAAATTGATATTAATATATTTACTCAAGTCTATTCTTAGATTAAAAAAAATGAGAATTAGTATATGTAGATGCAAAAATCTACCTTTACGAAAAGGGGGACTGATTCCGTGAGGTTGAGGCTACTAGCGATCTTTTGCACCTATACATGTAAGAAAACAAACATGAAGTGGACGGAAAACACCGGGGTGGTGTTTGCCGTAGTCACTATGACGCTCAGTTCAGGAAGGCTGAGTGAGATTGGTTTAGTGAGGGTTAAGGAGAAGAAGGTTTATCGGAAGTCTAGTCGAGGACTGTGACTATGGCCGTAATACAAAGTTCTCAAGGGTGGGAACTCCAAGGTTTGAAGGTGTAATCTCCCCGTCCCTTGTGAGAGGGTTGACCTCTATTTAAATAGTGATTGCATGTCTTCGAATCCTAGTGGGATTGGGAGTCCTTGCAGCAGTGGTCCTCCCAAAGAGTGGAGCCTTTGGCTCCCTAATCTCAGTACGAAAGGGAGTCCTAGCGTGCCTAGGATACGGACTTTAGACGAATTGGGATAATAATTGACTTCCTCAGTAGAGTTCAAGTAGTACTGTAGTTCGTAGGCGACTATGGGCTCCAAGTTGATCGTAAGTCCAGAAGGTGTTCTAGGATCAGAAGGCTTATGTCCAAATGGGGAGGAACTAGGAAGGAACACCAGACGGGCCTCATCTGCAGAACTCTGAGTTGGGCCCATCGGAATTGGGCCTAAGCTTTTCAGCTTTGTTGAAGGTGTCTTCGTCTTTGGGCCTATCTAGGCGAGGACATTTTTTGGCCCTAATAGTTTGCTCCCCACTCTCTGAGCTAAGGTGTGCTTAGCTTAGAGAGTAGAAATTACTTGGAGATGACTCTGGTCGGCCTTTGCGACCGACTGGTTAAACTTATGAATGTGCTGCTTCTCCATTCCTTGGAACGAATATGTAAGCTCTTGTTATCGACGGGGAATTTGGTATGCCAGTGTACCTAGGCGATATGAAACATAGTCATGGACGCGTTCGGTACGTCTGACCGAGTGGAAAGGTGAGTCGACCATGTCAGACTCATCTGATGTACCAAGACGAGGGGGAGCATGAAAGAATCTGCAAGAAATCCCCTCACTCAGTCTTGAAAGATTCAGCATGCATGAAGAGTGGTGGAGATGGAGAATGAAAGCATGAAAGCATGGATTAAAAAAAACGGTTTACATGCAAAGCTTGGATATGAGATTATACCTACTCCTTTGCTTTGGATTGATGAAGATTAGCTTCAAAAGGATGAAACCTCCACACTTTAACACCACCTTGAGAGGATTAGAGAGTGGCCTTGGCTAGGGAGAGAGAGCTTTTAGTTTGTGTTTGAGTGAACAAGTGAATAATGAACAAAAATGCAACCTTTTGCACTTATATATACTTGGGCTATTTTGCAATTATTTATTTTTCACTTCCAAGCCCAATAAAATCTTATTTTATAAAGGGACCCCACGAATTTAATATGCTACCCTTTGAATAATCAATATTATTCAAGGGCCCATGTAAACTAAACTAGTTTACATTAACAACCCATAAATTTACCCTTTTTACCCTTTAACTATTAAAAGGTTATTTTTGTTCATCTCATTAATCTTAACACTTTAAGATATAATAATTAAATATAATTAATTATTGCTTGACCATTTTAACCCTTAAAATGTCACAAATTGTTTTCTATGTAACTATTACTATAGAAATCCCGTTATTACCCTCGGAAGGTGCTAGCCCTCTTCGGATAATCATTTCTCTCTCTCATCATTCTCTAACTTCTCAAGGCTATTGGTGTGACCATGTAGGTCCACCGTGGATTAGCCGTGAGCCGGTTCTGGATGAATCCGGAAACCTGTCCGGAGGCCCAACGACTATGGTAAACATCTAGCAATGTGCCATAGTCCCTAAACCACGATGAAGAAATACTTCATCGAACCCATTTCAGATCATACGTACCATGCAGGTAAAGTCCCTCCATTGAGATATCCTAATCGAGTATGGATTCATGGAACGTCAAAATCCTAAACTCGATCTTCTACCGAATTGTCGATCAATATGTCCGGAACTTGTCATCACAAACTTACTTTTGTATGACTAATAATAGACTCTGGCCAGAGATTCAGTTTTCCGACATTTATCGATGTTCGTCTAGGAACTCGAATCCGGATGGAGTCAGCGGTACTCCCGATCCTATATTTCCGAGTCAATGGATCCCCTCTTGACCATCGTTCGTTTCCGCATATGAACAACGCATGACCAAATAGGCTTTATTGTACGAAACATGATTAGTCTCGTACTTATACACCGTATGAACCATACGCATCCATATCGGATCCGACTACAATGTCTCAGGTCAAAGGACTACATCGTGCACTGATATAACCAAACGATAAATCATTGACTACATGCTTTTCCAAGTGATTTGTCGTTATTCGGTCACGTTCGAAAAACAGTTCACCAACCGTTAATCCATACCAATGCCCTAGTGACATGACTATCATCGTCATCCGTACTTATATCAACTCATGATATCTTTCGGAAGCATCCGGTATGCCTACTGTACAATATAGTTGCCCAAATTTATATTGCTTCCGTAGGGAACCTTTTTCGATAATTCATTTACCTATTAAATGAATCATCTGGACAATTCATATACATACTTTATTTTAAATGCATGACTGAATAAAGGAAGCAATTTACATATATGAATTGAAGAACTCTTTCTTCTATTATTTATGATATATATAGATACAAGACAAAATACTCTGAAACCGACAACACGAATGGTTTCTAGGGCATACACTAATATACACTAACAAGTCTGCCCTTCTAGGTGAGAAGGTGTGCAAATCCTCCTGTGATGGTGTATGCGTTCCGTATGCCGCGCGAATGGTTGTGCGAGTTGTCCCCTGGAGGTGACCTGACTCGATATAATGAGCAGGGTGAGTGGGTGCGTGAGCTATCCCTTAAAGGCATGCCTGCTCGGTACTTCCCACTGAGTGGAATACATTGGCCTCAACTTGGTGGTAGTGCCTTAGGCTTGTTGGTTAAATCTGAGCAGATGGGTGTACGTGTGCTTCAAATCGGGGAGACTTGTTCACTCGATCTAGATGACCGAGGGTTGGAGTTCATGTTTCGCTAAGCAATGTTCAGTATGAGGCTGGAGAACCAAGGCTGGACAGTCAATAAATCCAATGGTAACCTCGCTCAGTCGGGTGAACTGAGCGAGTGGTTACCTTTCAGGAACGAAGCACAGTAGGATAATCCACCTCTCGACACGTGTACGATGGAGGTGTCTTCTAAATTCGGACAGGAAAATCAAAATCACGTGGTTCTCGATAACCGGTCGTAGGCCGTCACGTGTTAGCTCTGACATCTTTTCGCTGATGAATATGTGGGGGCAATCGCTCGTTTCATCTTCCCACTTCTTTTTCTTTCACTTCGCGTTTATTTCTAAACTATTGGGTTCTCTTCGCAGATTTGAAGGATTTCGGGATTTTGGCCATTTCTATGGTAAAAACTCATTCCTTTATGCTCTTTTCTGTTTAGTTTCTTGTTTTCTTCGTTTCTGTGGTGTTTTTTGGAGAGATTGAGCAAAAGTTTGGATAGTTCTGGTGGGTTTGGTGGCTTTTTAAAGGTTTTGCCAGATTTTTGGAGGTGCTGTGTTTTATTTTTAGAATAGGTGTGAATTTTGAGTCGAACAGAAAAGGTAGACAGAAATCTTTTGTCAGCGATTGAGGGTTCTGGGTTCACGATGGTTTTTCTAGGTTTTTAGAAGATGAAGCTGATTTATACAAGTTTCCCATTCGGCTCGTCTCAGTCTGCCTGACCTAGTCGAGCGCCGTGTTCAGCTGGGTTTTCCAAACCGAGTGGTAGAAGTTGCTAGGCTGGTTCTCGGTCATTCGGACCGAGTCAAAGGTCGAATTGGAGTTGCAAAATTTGGTGTTTAGGGATTAGGCAGTCGGTGGCTCAGGGCGAGTGTGCATCAAGTGGTTTTGTTTTGGATAGGGAATCAGTCGGTTATTCAAGTTGAGTAGGGATCAGACGATGCTAGGTTTTGGAGAAGTAGTCGATCAGTGGTACGGGGCGAGCAGGGATCAGATGATGTAAGGCTTTAGAAGGGGTAGGCTTTGAATTGGGAGAGGTCGGTCGCCTGGGGCGAGTGGGTAGATTTCTTAATGTCTAGGTCAGGATTGAGCGGTTCAAGTGGGGCCAAGGCAGAAGTTGGGGATGAGCACGAGAATGCCTCGACCATGGGGATGATGCCCGAAGGTATAGGCATTCTGGTTGATATACCGACTAGGGTGAACATGGTTGCCCTTGGACTGAGTGGCACAACCCCAAATGATGATGAATCGGATAGGCAGCGGGGGAGTGGGGAAGACACTGATAAAGTTAGTGATTATAAGAGTTCACCCTCCACCAGTGGTGGCTCCGAGGACAAACTGAGTTGGCCTGGTAATGGGATCTTGAGCCAAGATTACACGTTATTACTAAAGGACAACGATGTGTGGTGGATCTGGACGATGTATCATATTCCAGATTCCGTCAAGATCAGGGTGTCGTGGTCGTATGAGTGGGTTAATTGGGAGGCAAAAGGCTAGGTGAGTGCCTACGAGAAATGGTTCCACGATGGGATGAGGTTTCCCATCCCTTGCCCTTTATGGGAGGTCCTGAACCATTTCATGATCGCCCCGTCCCAGATTATGCTGAACAGATAGAGGTTACTGATGGCTTTGGAAGACCTTCGTGTGTGGAACCAGGTGATGTTGGGGCTACACGAGTTGCCCTATTCATATTTCCTCAAGGAAAACGACAAGGACAAAAGTCGACACCTGATCAACCTTCGGCATGATCGGTCTCACCTCCTGACTGACCTCAGGTCGAGTGACAAGAATTGGAAGGATTGATACTTTTTTATAAGGGTGATGCGGTCTTCAGGAAGAGAGGCCAGGGCGAGATTCGTACACTTGGCGAGCCACTAGTCAAAAACTTTGTCTTTACCTTGGATTTTGATTACTAGAATCTTATTGTGTTTCTTCTTTCCAGATCTTGAATTCAACCGAGTCGGGCAGAGTATGGACTGCTTAGATGTGCAAACCTAGAAGATTCTAGCCATTCCAAAAGCACAGAGGGATTAGCGGGTGGTGTTGGATGAAGCTAACCGTAGGACGAGTCATCTTTGGGCTGGAGTAGGAGCGATCTAGTGAGGTATTCCCCTCCCCTTCGCTAAAGCAAACCTGGAGTGTGCTACTAACTCGCTACTGCAATCATATCTTGTACGATAAGTCGAGACTAAACCTACTAACTATTGAAGAGTTTGCAATTGCAAAACAACTAATGAAGAAGCTGACCGTCCCAAGTGCGAGCGAGTCTATTGTGAGACTTCTCGATAAACGGAAGAGGGAATCCTTGGCCAGAGAGGAGAGAAGAACAGAGGAGGTGGTGGCGACTCCACCAAGTCGTCAGCCTGTGGTCAGAGCTGGGTCATCCAAGACCGTGGTCTTGGATGAGGAGACCGAGAAGATCACATTTAACATCCCAACTTCTATGTTGACCTACTCGGACGCGGCTTCCATAAGCCAGTTGGACAACTTATTCTTGTTCTTGGCAGACGAGAACCTTTTGAACTAGATGGGCGTGATCGCGGCCGCTGACTAGGGGGTTTCTCGTGCTTTTGAGGTATGAATTGGAGTTTTACCTTATTGTGGTCGTATATTGATCGAGTCGTTTTGTCATGCAGACATTCACCAACAGCTTGCACCTGAGAAAGTCCATCGTGTCGTAGGAGAAGAGGATACAAGATGTATCCAAATCCAATGCCAATCTAGGACAGAGAGAAGTGGTAGCCCAACAAGTCGAGCAGGAGAGCCAGTAGGGTATGAGGGGACCGAGGCCTAGTTGGAACGACTGAGGAGAGAGTTGGCCGAGAAGAATGCAGAGGTCGAGTCCTTGAGGGAGTAGTGCCTCAACATCGCTAATAATGCCATCATCAAGGCTAGAGGAGAGCTCATGCTTGAGTACAAGACCGGGAACACCTCCCATTGGAATCCGGATGAGGACATCTAACTTCTATAAGAGATGAAGGAGGAAGAGGCTGTTGCTCGTGTCGAAGAGCGTGCTGATGATCAGATTTTTGACCTTGCTAGCCAGGCAATCGATCATAGAGGATGTAGGCGGCCACGCTATGGGGATGAGCGTTGGGGTTGGTGATAAGGTGATGGAGTCGGAGATGGGTGAGACAACTCGCACTAATGATGTGGGCTATGATGCCCCTTAGGTTTATTGTTACTCATGTATTTTTTTGGCCTGCGATGCCCTTCCCTGGCATGTGTGCCTCACTTTTTGTACTTGATACTTGGTCGCTTGAGGCTATTTTATATTATACTTAGTCGTCAGTGGCTTTTGTTTTTACTTGTGTTTTTGTTTGTTTTGCTGCTTTCCTTGTGGATGATGAGTTGGTTGGTTGCTTGATTGTTTGTAGATGTATTAGAGGTTGACCCAACTACTTGTGTTTTGTGATTTTGACGAGGCCAAGTGGTTGAGTCGTTTGGACTGTCTAGTGGGTTGGGTTTATGACTCGTCGATTGGAGGTGCAAATCCCTCAATCAGTCTGGGTCGATTGAAGATGTACATCTATAGGTCAGTCTAGGTCGACTGAGGGTGTGAATCGGTAAATCAGTCTGAGCCGATTGAAGGTGTGACTCATGAATCGGTTTGGGCCGATTGAAGGTGTAAACTTATAGATCGGTCTGGGCCGATTGAGGGTGTAAACTTGTGGATCGGTCTTGGCCGATTGAGGGTGTAAACTTATGGATGGGTTTGGGCCGATTGAAAGTGTGACTTATGAATTGGTCTGGGCCGATTGAAGGTGTGACTTATAAATTGGTCTGGGCCGATTGAAGGTGTAAACTTATGGATTGGTTAAAGGTGTAAACTGTTCTATTGTTGAATAGTACTTTATTGAGTTCGGGCCATGAAGCCAACTGACGGTGAAGGGGGTGGATAAGCCCACTCATCCTTTTAAAAATAGAAATGTCGATGGAGTCAAACTAAAAGTAGTAATGTTTGAGATATATTGCATTCTAGCTGTTCCTAATGCCTTTGCCTTTGGGGTTTTGCAGTCGATAGGCACTCTTCCCTACTTCCTTGGCGATCTTGTAGAGACCTTCCCAGGTAGGGCCAAGCTTGCTCCCAGGTAGGGCTGAGCTTGCCAGAGTTTATCTCCCTAGTGTTTTGAAAGACCTTACAGAGGACCACGTCGTCTGTTTTGAAAGTTCTGATTTGGACGTTGCGATTGTAGTGTCGGGCAGCTTGCTGCTGATAGACTATGTTGCAGATGGCCACACTCTTGTATAGTTCATCGACGGTGTCCAGGTTATTGCAGAGGTTCTGGCTGTTGGCTTCCTTGTCCGCCCATTGAAGTCTGATGGAAGGGACTGATACTTTAGCTGGGATGACTGCTTCAGATCCATATGTGAGGGAGAAAGGAGTTTCACCCATGAATGAGTGGGTTGTAGTCTAGTAAGACCAAAGGACTCCAGGTAGTTTATTTGCCCATGCGCCCTTGGCTTTCTACAGGTGCTTCTTTAAAGTCTGCATGATAGTTTTATTTGATGATTCGGCACAGACGTTGGACTAGGGGTTGCAGGGGGTGGAGAAGCTAAGCTTGATCCCCTATATGTTGCAGAAATCTCTGAAGCCTGAATTGGTAAATTGGGATCCATTGTCGGTGATGATTTCTTTCGGTATCCCAAACTTGCAAATGACGTGTTTTTAGATGAAGGCTTTTACCTCTCGATCTCTGACTTGTGCGAGTGTTTCAGCTTCGATCCACTTAGTAAAGTAGTCAGTGACTGCTAACATGAAGACCCGCTGCCCGAGCGTGGTCAGGAGCTTTTTGACTATATTCATTCCCCACTTCATGAACAACCAAGGTGTGAGAATAGAGTTGAGTCACTCGGTTGGGAGATGTGAGATGTGGGCAAACCTCTGACAACTGTCACATTTCTTCACATAAGTTGTTGAGTCAGTGCATATGGTTGGCCAATAGCAGCCAGCGGTGATCACCTGGTGGGCAAGACTGCGTCCTCCTACATGGTTTCCACATTCGCCTTAATGAAGTTCGGCAAGAACTCGTTTGGCTTCTTCTGGGCTTATGCCCTTAAGGTAGGGACCAGAGAATAACTTCCTAAGGAGCTGGCCCTTGTATTTGGTAAACCTGGCAGCTTTCGCTCTTAAGCGGCGTGCTTCATTCTTGTCGGCTGGGAGCTCATTGTATTCCAAATATTTTACTATTAGGGTCATCCAAGAGTCGACCAATTCGATGTCCATTACTTCTTTGGGCGACTTGTTCGTTGGTCCTTCCTTCTAGTCAACCGGCCATTGGAGGAATAACAGAGGGATGGATGATTGGGAAGAATATTAAAGGGTTGAGCTGAGGTTCGCAAGGGCATCAGCATGGGTGTTCTCCGTTCTTGGGACTTGGGCGATGGAGAATTCTTTGAAGGCGGTCTGCAATTCTTTGACCAGGTTCAGGTAGGCTATCATCTTCAAGTCGCAGGCTTGGTAAGTGTCTTGTAGCTGGTTGACCACGAGTTATGAGTCGGACTTTACCTCCAGCTTCCTTACTCTGATTTCATTGGCTACGGAGAGTCCAGTAATGAGAACCTCGTATTCAGCTTCGTTATTGGTGCACTTGAATCCACATCGTATGGCCACTGGATGACATCTCGTTCAAGAGTAGTAAGTACAACACTGAGCCCGCTTCCATTCATATTGCTTGAGCCATCAATTGAGAGAGTCTATTTTGAAGGCGATCCGCTATTCATGCACAGTAACTCTCTTTCTACTTGGACAGTGGTGTTCGGGGTGAAATCAGCTATAAAGTCTGCCAGTGCCTGGGATTTGACGGCGATGCATGGTTGGAAGGATATGTCAAACTCGCTAAGCTCTACTATCTATTGTGTGAGTCGACCTGATAACCCTGGCTTATGTAGTATCTTCTTGAGTGGGAAGAAGGTGAGTACGACTATGGAATGGCATTGAAAGTATGACCTGAGCTTCCTGAATGCATGGATGAGGACGAGGGCGAGAGCCAGTTTATCCAGCTGATTGTATCATGTCTCTGTGTTGAGGAGTGATTTGCTTACATAGTAAACTGGTAGTTGCTTCGTATATCTTCCTAGACTAACACTTCTGAGATTGATGTCTCTAAGACCGCCAGACAAGTGTAAAGCTTTTCCCCATCCACAAGCTTGGAAAATAGTTGGGGGGGGGGGGAGGTTAGGTATCTCTTCAGCTATTGCAAGACTTCCTCGCTGGAAGGGGTCCATTCAAACTTCTTAGATTTCTTGAGCGTGTGGCAGAAATGGTGGCACTTGTCGGTGGATCTAGAGATAAAGCAGCTCAAGGTGGCTATCTGTCCTACCAGGCACTGGACGTCTTTAATGCAAGTTGGTGATGGTATTTTGAGGATCGCTCAGATTTGGTCAGGGTTGGCTTCTATCCCACGCTGAGTTACCATGTATCCCAAGAATTTCCCTGATGAGACCTCGAACGAGCATTTGACCAAATTCAGCTTCATGTTATACTTCCTTAAGACAGTGAATGCATGACTGAGGTGGTTGAGGTGTTAGAGTACGTGCCTTAGAGCCAATCAATTATTGTAGAATTGACTTTTTGTAATAATGTTTATTGATCAATAAAAGACATTTTATTCTATATCACGTAAATCATCATTGTATATATTGATATATATCCTTAGAATGGTAGAACCGTAACGAGGGTATCATATGTTTCAAATCTTGATAGTGAGAATCCTATGAGCACATATGATGGCCATTCTAGAAACGTCCATAGTCCTAGTATTATTCTGAAGTAAGGGCACAGATAATACGGTAAGGCTATCATAGTGTTGAACGACCCTGTCGAAAGGCAGTGACTGATCTCACTTATCAAGGTTGTTTGGTGACAACCTGGTGCAACACATGGGTGCTTGCTGTGGGCAAGTTCACTGGACTGACCCACAGCAGGATTCCATATGGATGGTAACCTTAGTATCTGTGGAAAAATCCTCTAATGAATGGTGGTGCATGTGATCCTTCGACTTGAGATCACCGGAGTGCCTTATGCACCGATTGGTGTAGTTTGACACTAGCTCAACGCAGTCCTATTCAGAGCTGTCAATACAGTAGTGATTGGCTGCATCAAGACTATGGTGGATCATAGAGGATTCATTACTCCTGGGTACGGGGGAAGTTATCTCACGGCACAATTCAGTAAATGACAATGACACTACAACTATGGCCACAATGGGATTGAGTTGTTGCTCTATCCAGTTTATAATTCAGGTCATTGGTCCAGTAACTGAACATATAACATCGAGAGTAACTGAGGTTGATACTATTTCTATGCCCTAGTCTCGTTGAGATAATGGATGATGAAATGATTGGATTATACGGTAACCATATCATTGACAGGTAGCTGCTTCGCTAAATCCGAATCTATCGGGTGGCCATGATGCCTTGTTAGGGGCCAATCTTGGTTTGTGTGTAATGAGATGATTAATTAGTGTTAATCGAGATACTACACACTACTGGTATGATGAGGAGCCTATAGGTCGCATATAGAGAAGATAATTTAAGAGCCAGTTTATAAGAAAGGTGTTTTCGTCTTTTTAGGCAAAAATGGTATTTTGGTAATCTCATAGTGTAATTAAATTTGCTGAGGTCGTAGCCTTTATTTAATTTGATATTAAAATTAAATAAGTGAGATTATGTTTAAATATATGTTCGCATATATTTAAATAAATTATCATTATTATTAAATGTTAATTATATATATATTAATTTAATTTAATTGAGATAATGATAATTGAAATTAAAATATCTAAATGGGGCTGTTTAGATACAAGGGGTGTTTGGGTTGGTACCCAAGTTTATTCCATGATGGAATAGGACAAAGTGTGCACTATATAAGTGCAACACTTTGTGAATTAAAAATTAATTTATTCAATCATTGAGATTAAAATATTCCAGCCCCCTTTCTCTTCTTCCCACGCCAGTTTGCCTTTTTGCTTGAATCAAATATTATTTGATTCCTTCTTGGTTCTTAAGGCTAAAGAGGATCTAGCAAATCCCTCTTTAGTTCCTTGGGGTTATTTTTGTGTAGACTACGGTTGGTTCGATCCTACCCTTGGGTCAGTAGTGAAACCCATTCAGAGATAAGTTGGAGGAGCCTCCAAACATGCATATGATTTCTTAACTCTAGACTGTATTCTCTACAGATTCTAATTTATTATATAAACTGTAAATTTGTGCCCTGATCTTGGTTCTAAGGAACGATCCATGTTGTAAATAATTTTTGTTTTCCGCTGCCATGACTTGGTCATTCCCTAACACGAGGTACTGCTCAGCCATGAGAGACTTGACGAGCATGTCGTCAATATACATTTCCATGGTGTCCCCAAGGTGTTCAACGAACATTCTGTTGACTAGCCGATGATAGGTAGCCCCGACATTCTTGAGACCAAATGGCATCACCTTGTAGCAGTAGGAACCCCTCTCTGTAATGAAGGTTGTTTTCTCCTGGTCGTCCGGGTGTATCAAAATCTGGTTGTACCCTGAGAAGGCATCCATGAAGCTTAGGAGTTCGTGGCCTACTATCGCATCGACCATCATGTCGATATGTGGGAGTGGGAAAGAGTCCTTAGGGCATGCTTTGTTTAAATCCGTGAAGTCTATGTAGACCCTCCACTTTCCTTTCTTTTTCTTCACGACCATAACGTTTTCCAGCCAGTCGAGATAGTGGAATTCTCTGATCAGGCCATTATTCAGTAATTTTTCAATCTCCTCATTGAAGATCTGATTGCGTTCTGGTGCGAATTTCCTACGCCTCTGCTTCACTGTGGGGTGATCCGGATCTACTTTGAGGTGGTGGACGATTGCCTCTAGGCTGACTCCTATCATGTTTGCGTGGGACTAGGCGAAGCAGTCTTGGTTTTGTTTGAGGAATTCTATGAGTCTCTCTCTTATTTCGAGCCTGAGGCGTGAGCCTATCTAGGTCTTCCTTTCGAGGTCGTTCGGGTGTATCTACACTTCATCCAACTCTTCCATAGATGGTTGATCTGGCTTGGTCGGAAAGGTTTGATGAGACTGTAGTTGCTATGAAGCATGACCTTTGCTTTTGAAAGCGTTTTTGTAGCAATCTCTGGATGCCTTAGGATCACCCTTGATCTCCCTTACTCCCAATTTCGTTGGAAACCTTATAGTTTGGTGAAAGGTTGATGGAACAGCTTGCATGTCGTGTGATAAGAGTGTAATTTATATATTTTTATTCCTTCCATATTATGTTTTTTTGTCATGTTTTATACCTATTTGAGTTGATTAGAGTTTATTTTGTGAGTTTGGCATAGTTGGATAGACTTTAGGAAATAAGTGATAAAAGATTAGGAAATTCCAGATTTTTGTTATTCTGACCAGTGCTACGTTTTTCAGGTTTTTCATGGAGTCAGAGTTCTCGATTGCAAAAGTGTTCTTCAGAAAAAAATAAAGTTAACGAATCAAACTTTCCAGGAAGGTATCGTGGGCGAGAATCCGAGTTCGTTTGGGTCTTCATTAGTTGTTGCAAAACCGGACCTGGAATCCTAGTCGTGGAAGGATTTCCTGGCTGAGTATTGAATCTTCGAATAGTCCTAATTGGAGCGTCAAATATCAAAAGCAGATGATTCAAAAGCCAAGATTCATCTACAAATTTGGGACTACAATTTTTATGAAGTGACCGAGCCCAGAAAAGATCTTTTACATTGCAAGAATCCTGGTGCAAGCTGGAGATGAATTCTGGAATCCATATCTGATAAGATTTTGTCAAATCTGGAAGTCTATCTTTTAGGAAACGTCTAGGAAAGATTTTCCGTGATTCCTGGGGTAGAATTAGGAGAAAAACATGTTATTTATTCAGGAGTGTTAGGTTAACCAGGGGAAAAAGGAGACAGCAGTAGTTTTTAGTTTTTTTTCGGTTTTCTTTTACTTTCTACGTCAAGATGTGAGGCTGATCTTTCTTCTTCAGTTCAAGAGGATTTTGAAGCCTGAATTCATGTCATTGGTGTAACTTAACTTTAGTAACATTGTTCTTAATCTCTTTGTTATTTGAATTGTTTATGTTATTCTGTTTTAATTGTTTATGATTTTTGTTTGGATGATTTAGTAATGGCCTGCTAAGTTGTTTAATCGGAATTTCATCTATTAGAATTAGGAATTGTGATATGTAATCGTCCTTTTTCTATTCAACGAGTGGCATATGATGATAGCTGATTATGGACAAGTTTTCGGTTTATTGTCTTGAATAACATAACCTAAGTTAAATAATCTGAGCTTGCGTGATTGTTGCTTAGATTGATCTATTCTCCTAATTCTTAAGGCTGCCATTGAATTAAATTTAGAGAGCTTGTTCAAGGTTGTTCAAGGGTTAGTATCTACTCGAAGAGCTTATTTCAGTAGTGACAAACTAAGGGAGAATTCGGGTAACAGAGCTTGTTGTTTCCTAGGGTCAGTAGTTCCATAATAATGAGATAGAACAGTGTTACGGTTAGTTCATATCCAATGCATATTTAGGTGGATCTTGAACCGAGAACTGATTGTTTTTTAACCTAATATTTTCTACCATTAGAGATTTCTTTGTTTTACTTTAGTTTGCGTTGTCTACAACCCCTTTTCATTACTGTTGTCATGTTTACTGTTTAGGATTTTATTTGTTTTATTTTTCTGTTATTTTTTGTTGTGGTTATTGGATAGAAAATAGGAATTAATCGAACCATTCCCTATGGGATCGACCCTTGCTTACCCTTTATGCAATTCAGTAGTTAGGTTAGGAAGGTTATTAATTTGGAGCATTCGGCACGCTACCATTGTGGATCCAAGGTCGGCCCAAGATGACCTTATATGGTGAAGGACAGTCGAGCACTAGAAAAATGGTTTGCTTGTTGACTCCGCTGGTGTATTTCTGCTTGGAATTGAACCCGACCAGTATGGTTGGTCATCTACTAATGTTTTTTTCATCTAGTCCCATGGCCTTCACTGTTTCAAGGAACATGATGGTTGGCGAGGATCCCCCATCTATGAATACTCTCTTGACGGGATGTTGGCGACCTGGAGGGAGATGACTAGAGCATCTTAATGAAGGGCAGCCAGGGTGACTGGCTCGTCATCTTCTAACTGAATTACCTAGTTGGTGTGCGATCGACATGGCGGATGGATGGATTGGACTTCATGGTGATGGTTGGCTCGAGCGTAGCGTTTGGCTGAGGAATAGCTGACTCTACTGATATCCGACCCTCCAGAAATAATTGAGCAGAGCCCCTTTGGTGTTGGTTCTCGTGAAGGTGGAGATGTTTCCTTCAAGCTTCTCTGGTTGATTGTATTTTTCCCTTTATCCGTCAATAGATCTTGGAGATGTCCCCTCTTTAGTAGTGGTGCAACTTCCAATTGTAGGATGATGCAATCCATGGTGTTATGACCATGGCCACCGTGGAATTCATACCACTTGGTCGTGTCCCTCCTCGCTTCGGGATTGAGCTTGTTCGGCCACTTAACGGTAGGTCCCATCCCTTTCATGATTGCTATGACCTAGGCTGGTTCGGGATTATGGTTGTACTTTGAAACTTTGTATTGGCTCGATCCGGATGGTCTGTTGTCGGTTCTAATTGGCGGGCTATCTTATGGTTTTTTAACTTTGTTTAGATTGCGTGGAGAGGGTTGGTAACAGGGCTCAATCGATCTGGACTCTGACCATCTATCATTCCACCTCTGGTGATAGTCGTCATACCTGGCATGCCTCATCTGATTCATTTCATCTTCCTCTCACCTTATTTGAATCACAGCTCTAGCTAAGGCGTCTTCGATCGTGGTGCATTCAAGCTTCGTCAGGTCTTCGTATAGTTCTCCATCTGGGAGGAGACTCTTTCTAAAGGCGTTTACTGCCGTCTTTGGGTTACATGAGGGGATAGAGATTTTTTCTTTGTTGAATCTGCTGACGTATTCTCTCAATGGCTCCCCCCTCTTCTGATAGACTTTGTACAGGTCAGCTAATAGTTTCTCGAGTTTCTTGCTACTGGTGAATTTTTCAATGAAGGTGTCGGTGAGCTGGGCGAATGAGTTGATTGAACAGTTTGGGAAGTTAGTGTACCACTGAAGAGCTGGGCTGGAGAGGCTTGAACCGAAGCTCTTACACATGCAGGCTTCCCTCAATGCTTGGGGTATTAAGACGACAAACATCCGTTACTTGTAGGAAGCTATGTGGTCATCTGGGTCGGTTGTAACATCGTAGAGCTTCATGCTGGGAATGATGAAATTGTGTGGTATCTTGGCTAGCGCAATCGCGTCTACAAATGGTGAATCGACATAACATTGAGGTTGGCTCTTTTTTGTTAGGATTGTCATTCTAGGTATGCAACTCATCACTGCCTCTATGTCGGCCAGTCTTTTGGCCAATATGTAATTTGTGGGAAAGGCGGATACCATTAGGTCGTCCTGGTTGACTCGATTGGCCACGTGATTCGCATTCAGTGTGTTTTGGTGGGTCAATCCACGTGGTATAGCCTGACAGATCACTCCGTTGTGTGCCACTTGGTAGCTTGGATCCCCATTCATTCCCTCCGGTTGGGTGACTCCTATCATGACAGATCGGGTGTTTCGCCCCACATGGATTGTAAGGGGGTTATTTATGATTCGCTCGGCCCATTGGGATGGATGGACTTAAGCTGGATGGTTTGAAGGAGTGGGGGACCACTCGACCCGTGAGGATGAGCAGAGCCAAGTGGGATTTGGGTAGGGATGATTGATGGCAAGGATGGGTGGTTCTTGTGGTAGTGGGATTTCTGTCACTTGGACGCCTTGATCTCACACCTTAAACAGATCGACTGAGAGTGGTTCCATCGGCGACCCCCATTCACTATTAGTCAGGGCTGAATCATCAACTAGTGATGAACATAGTTGGCGTGACCTCGTATCCGCGATCGTGGGTTTGCGGTCTGGAGTTTGGAGAGGTTGCATAGATGGAACCGAGGCGCAAAACTGATTGGGTTGTACCTGAGAAAGTAGAAGCTCAAGATCATAAAACTGACTTACCTTTTCTTTTAAAGATTAGTTCTTGGCCCTAATAGAGGCGTTTTTGGTCTGGATGGTAGTGTTCTCAGCTTCCAGTGTAGTCACCTTATTAGAGTGCTGTTGCATAAGGGCGGTTAGGGCTTCCAGTTTGGCCTCGAGGCCAGGATTAGTATTATCAGAAATTTCAGCCATAGATAGTTTCTTTACGTAGCAAGGTTTGTGAGACGAATGATTGCCAGAGGCCCAACGGTAGGTGCCAAACTGTAGATGCAAAAATCTGCCTTTATGAAAAGGGGGACTGATCCCGTGAGGTTGAGGCCACTAGCAATTGGTTGCACCTGCACACATAAGAAAACAAATGTGAAGTGGACGGAAAACACCAGGGTGGTGTTTCTATCGGCACTCCGACGCTCAAGTCAGCAAGACTGAGTAAGGCTGGTTTAGTAAGGTTTAAGGAGAAGAAGGTTTACCAGAAGTCTAGTCAGGGACTGTGACTACAGTTGTAATGCGGAGTTCTCAAGGGTGGGAACTCCAAGGTTTGAAGTTGTAATCTCCCCGTCCCTTGTGAGAGGCTGACCTCTGTTTAAATAGTGATGCATGGTCTTCGAATCCTGATGGGATTGGGAGTCCCTGCAGCGGTGGTCCTCCCAAAGAGCGAAGCCTTTGGCTCCCTTATCTCAGTAGGAAAGGGAGTCCTAGCGTGCCTAGGATACAGACATTAGACGAATTGGGATAATAATTGAGTTCCTTAGTAGAGTTCAAGCAGTACTGTAGTTCGTAGGCGACTGTGGACTCCAAGTTGATCGTAAGTCCAGAAGCTGTTCTAGGATCAAAATGCTTGGGTCTAGATGGGGAGGAATTGGGAAAGAACACCAGACAAGCCTCATCTGCAGAACTCTGATTTGGGCCCCATCGAAATTGGGCCCCATCAAAATTGGGCCTAAGCTTTTCAGCTTTGTTGAAGGTGTCTTCGTCTTTGGGCCTATCTAGGCCAAGGACATTTTTTGGCCCTAACATTATACATACTAGACATGAGCCCACGCATTACGTGGTTATGTTTATTCAATGTTTTTTAAATAGATTGTAAACAAATTTATTTTAACAAAACAAACTAATTAGATTAAGACATAATAATTATTAAATTATACAAATTTTAAGGTGAAGATAATTTGTATATATATATAAAGTTGTATTTAGATAAAATTAATAATTGTACTTATATAATTATTAATATCAATTATAGGTAGATGTCATTAAATCATTCATCCAACTTGAAAAGATCACTTGAATATTATATGGTCTAATTATATTTTCAGGATCATCACCGTGTACAATTGATATTATTTTTGCAGACATGTCTTTAATATTCGATGTCAGTATTTTGTAATAAATCGTGAATGATATTTAATATCATCTGAATGTTATCAAGATCAACTATTTAAACTTCAAATTTATTTTAACCTTTCACAATTTATGTAACTTATATTCATTTTCAAGTTGTATTGTGTGGGTATATTTATTATATTTTTTTTACATTATTATTGGTTTTTTTGTGTTTTAAATATCTATATTGAATTGATAGTTGAAAGATCAATAAATAAAATATCCATAAATTGAACTCAAAGTCTATATCATCATGGTTTCTTCTCAAATATGTCACTATTTGACATCTGCAACCAAAGTTTAAAACTTTGTCAAGAAAAGCAAAAACAATTTGCAAGATAACCTACTAGGTATTATTGATAAGTCTATAAATCATTCAGAGAAAGAGAAACCTTGTTGAAAAATGTGAACTTTTAAGCAAAAGACTTACAGAGCCAAAGGAAAAAATTGATTTTGATTGTTTAAGGCAACTTAATTGAATTATTGAAGAAGCCATGAAGATAAAGGTCCTTTGATACAAATCCATTTGCTGCAATTAGAGATGATCACCACCTATAGCCAAAAAAAGATTTGATGATAGCATCCCAAATAACGAAAGATGATAATTGTAAAACCCACAAATTAAACAACAAAATCAATTTAAAAATCAACAAAAAAGATAGAACAAATACAATTAAAACTATATATCAATATTTGTTTTCCTTTGTCATCACAAAAATTGAATTTGTTTTATGTGTGCGATGATAAAATGAATAGTTTGACAGCATGTCTATAGTTATCCAAATTCATCATATAAGATATCAAATTAAATTCCTATCTTTCTAGTTTCCAAAGATTCAAACCATTCATCAATTGGATTTTTATTGAGCAAGTTATGACTAATTTACCATTGACTATTCAGTAAAAATCGAGAAACAGGGGAAACTGAAATATCTGCGATGATAAAAGGAATGGTTCGACAGTAGGACTATAGTTATCCAAATTAAACATATAATATGTGCGATGATAAAAGGAATGGATCAGTGGTACTATAGCAACCCGCTGGTCCAACTTGTTTTTTCCAAAAACTGGGTCAAACTAAAAACCCCCTTTATATTCCTAAATCTACTTCCCACCGATTTTCACCTATTTGTGATCCACGTCCCTAAAATCTTCCACCGGTGACTCCCCTATTCTAAATCCTTTTTACCATGTTTTCATTTGACAATCGAGTCGTAACCTACATTTTCTCTCTTTCATTCTCGCTTTCTTCATCTCATCTTCATTTTACCTTGTGTGAATCTTCCATTTGTGCAAGCAATCTTTATTCCATCAAAATCAAACCCAGAAAATTTCTTCAAAATTCGCCCTTTTCATGCAAAATCCCAAGAAAAATGACTTAAAAACCAGTGAGAAAGGTGCAGAGAATAGCAGGTAAATGGTCTGTTAATGGTGATGATTCAAATAAAGATTGGCAGAGCCTACTTAGTTTAAAGTGGGGTGAGATTTTGGACCCAGATACGGATAACATATTCCCATTAGATTGAAAGGAGTATTGACTTGGGCAAGTGTTCAAGTTTTGTGGCAATTGCTAGTAATTTCGTTGGCCATCTTTGTTGCCACTTTGAAATATTCTTTTATTGAGACCCTTCTCATCTTGATTCTTATTACTCTTCTTTGATTCGTACAACTCTGTAATGTATAATTGGCTTTTGTGAGTGCCCAATGTTTGAAATTGTGGACGTTGTTATTGTTGGTCACCAATGTTAGTGTGTATTAGTGTATGCCTTAGAAACCATTCGTGTTGTTGGTTTCAAAACATTTTGTCTTCTATCTATATATCATAAATAATAGAAGAAAGAGTTCTTCAATTCATATATATAAATTGCTTCCTTTATTCAGTCATGCATTTAAAATAAAGTATATATATGAATTGTCCAGATGATTCATTTAATTGGTAAATGAATTATCGAAAAGGGTTCCCTACGGAAGCAATATAATTTGGGCAACTATATTACACAGTAGGCACATCGGATGCTTCTGAAAGATATCATGAGTTGATATAAGTACGGATGACAATGATAGTCATGTCACTGGGGCATTGGTATGGATTAGCAGTTGGTGAACTGTTTTTCGGACGTGACTGAATAACGACAAATCACTTGGAAAAGCATGTAGTCAATGATTTATCATTTTGTTATATCAGTGCACGATGTAATCCTTTGACCTGAGATATTGTAGTTGGATCCGATACGGATGCGTATGGTTCATACGGTGTATAAGTACGAGACTAATCATGTTTCGTATAATAAACCCTATTTGGTCATGCGTTGTTCATGTGCAGAAATGAACGATGGTCAAGAGGGGATCCATTGACTCAGAAATATAGGATCGGGAGTACTACCGCTGACTCCATCCAGATTCGAGTTCCTAGACGGACGTCGATAAATGTCAAAAAATAGAATCTCTGGCCAGAGTCTATTATTAGTCATACAAAAGCAAGTTTGTGATGACGAGTTCCGGACATATTGATCGACGATTCGGTAGAAGATAGAGTTTAGGATTTTGACGTTCCATGAATCCGTGCTTGATCAGGATATCTCAATGGAGGGACTATGGCACATTGCTAGATGTTTACCATAGTCGTTGGGCCTCCGGACAGGTTTTCAGTTTCATCCAGAACTGGCTTATGGCTTATCCACGGTGGACCCACATGGTCACACCAATAGCCTTGAGAAGTTAGAGAAGGATGAGAGAGAGAAATGATTATTCGAAGAGGGCTAGCACCTTCCGAGGGTAATGACAGGATTTCTATAGTAATAATTACATAAAAAATTATTTGTGACATTTTAAGGGTTAAAATGGGCAAGCAATAATTAATTATATTTAATTATTATATCTTAAAGTGTTAAGATTAATGAGATGAACAAAAATAACCTTTTAATAGTTAAAGGGTAAAAGGGTAAATTTATGAGTTGTCAATGTAAACTAGTCTAATTTACATGGGCCCTTGAATAATATTGATTATTCAAAGGGTGGCATAATAAATTCGTAGGGTCTCTTTTTAAAATAAGAGTTTATTGGGCTTCGAAGTGAAAAACAAATAATTGCAAAATTGCCCAAGTATATATAAATGTAAAAGGTTGCATTTTAGTTCATAACACACATTGTTCACTCAAAGCAAACTAAAAGCTCTCTCTCCCTAGCCACGGCCACTCTCTAAACCTCTCAAGCTGGTGTTAAAGTGTGGAGGTCTCATCCTTTTGAGGCTAATCTTCATCAATCCAAAGCAAAGGAGTAGGTATAATCTCTTTTACAAGCTTTGTTTGAAAACCGATTTTGTGAAATCCATCCTTTCATGCTTTCATTCTCCATTTCCACCACTCTTCATGCATGCTGGTCTTTCAACCAAATGTTTGATAAATTGCCTGACCAACACAGTTTCTGACCAACTTGATTATTTTTCCTTTTTAACTCGCACAGGATACATGGCAAATGTTTACAACCGATTATTTATAGTTGCATTATAAATTTGATAGTGGGAAAACATATCCCTTTGACTACTTTGATGGTTGCATTATAAATTCAAGGGAGGAATTTGATATATATCCTTTTGACTACTTTGATCGAGGATTCACAAATCAAATACATGCTTCTTGTTCAACAATCACAATGGGTTTATTTTTTTTTTTTTTAATTTCAGGATTGTGTTTTTTTTTTTTTTAAATTTCAAGATTGTGTTTTTTTTTTTTTTTTTTTTTTTTTTTTTTTTTCCATTTTCAAAGATTGTGTTTTTTTTTTTTTTTTGTTTTAATAACATGAGACTAACCATATATCCTGGTTTAACAGTCCTGTAGGCACCCCCTAAAGCTAAATTAGCGTGAAAATTGCCAATTAAAGCTTTGCTAAACGTAAGCCATCGTTTGTCCAATAAAGCAACCTGAACAAGTACATTCAGTCCTCCACGGAATAGTCCTTGTACACAAATTTGTACAACACCAAGTTGTACATAATTATACTTGCCATTTGCCCGTTTGGCAAGATTTCTAACCTTCCATAGCCACTCTTCGTCCGAGAGTATTAATTCACCTTCTCGAGACTGAGACAAAGCTACAGGAACAGGTTTTTCATGTACATCTTCCAAGCCTTCCGCTTTAAACAACCACTTAGAGTGTTTTTCAAAAACCTCTCTAGGTGTTAACCTTGGAATTACCCAATTCTCTGGGTTACCCGAGTGATCCTCGTAATTAGATGATGAACTAATTATCGAGTTAAGGTTTTCATCTTCATTTCTAATTGGGATAAGATGATCCTTATTACCAATTCCGCTTTTCCTAGGATATTCATTAAGGCTACTAGTCCGTTGCATGAATATACCTATGCGTTGAAGATTTGAAGATTGATCCTCAAAAGACATATCCTTTGAGTCATCCTCTGAAGAATTTGAATCTTCAGAGTAATCCGAAATTAATTCATGAACCTCATCATCGGAATCAATTTCGCATCCTCAAACTGGCTCAAATTCAGAAGTTTGGCTTTTCGCATCGATTTCCAAAAATGTTACCGCTGCCTTCTTCTTACCCTTATGAGGGCATTTATCCGCAAAATGATTTCTGTCACCACAAATCCAGCAACAATTACAATCTTTTGCGCTTTTGCCAGATGGGCAGGTAGCACAAAACTTACGCGCTCCGTGTTCCTTACCGTTAAGTCTACCTTTCCCTGTTCGCCTAATAAACCTTCCATGATTCGGAAGATTTTATTTATTAGTAACAAGTCTTTTTCCCATATTACGAAAACCTTTCGGCTTAAAATTCTTTCTACCGAACGATCCTTTTCGGTTCATATGGGTTTTCCAACCTTGATGTTTAGTCGAATTCCTCGGCTCACAGCCATATTGTCCTGGCACCCCATCAAAGTTTTGAGAACAAGATTCGTTGAACTCAAGCCTTTTTGCTACTTTATTCAGCTTGGCATTCAAACATCTTGTCCTCACGAGTTGTCTAACAGCTTCTATTCTTCCTCCCAAAGAATCAAAAACCTGATTCTTTTCAAGCAGAAGCTTAAACGCCTCGTTTGCTGCCTTATCCCATCCTTGGGGAAGCTTAGCAAAGAAAGTATTTTTCATGACTTCCTGTGTGCCACCAGGCAATTGATAAAAATATCATCTATATTCATAGACGAAATTTTCAAACAGATGCATGTCACAAAGCCTAAGCTTTGTCAAAGCTTCTAAGGCAACTACCTTTGCGAGATTCCTATTGGTTATGGTTATCTCAGTAAATTCTCTACAGAGCATATCCTTGAAGAGTGCAAAGATAGCCTCTGCATTCTTCAAGTCCCTTATAGTATCTAACAGACTCGTTCCAACTTCTAAACTTCTCCAAAAGCTTCCTGCAGTGTGGATCTAAGAAACCTGTGAGTATCACTGAGTCCAAAATTTTTGTTTTGCACATGAACCCAGTTAACAGTTTCCTATGCTTCGATTGCATCCATCACATTCGTAACACAATCGATGTTTAACAAACTTCCACTAGACGGTATCTCCACCATTTTAGGTATTCCCCTAGGTATAAATTCTGACCTTATCCTTGTGGTATAAGTAGGTTTATATTCGGGTTTGGAGATTTCCTTAAGGAATCCTTTAAATTGAAAGAATTTAAAGGATTTCGAATTCCTTCAAGTGGATCATCTTTAAACTCAGATTCCCTGAGTCTCGAGAATAGCTCGTTGGGCTCCACTTTTTTAGGTACTAGAGTAATCTTCGATCCTCCAGTTTCTTCTCCTTTCCTTTGTTTCTTCATTTCTTCCTCATAATACCTGTTGATTCGTTCAGCATCAGAGGTAGAAATTTCTAGAATATCAACCTTCCGTTTTACATCCACCTTAGAAACAAAGTCTTCTTCCTTAACACGTTTCATAAAGAATTTTTCTGCCTTTTCCCAATCACCTTGGGTTTCCTTAGCTACGAATTGTGCATATCCTGGAGGCAATCCAGGGTATTTTTCCTGCAGACTTGCTGCAAACTGATCTAGAACGTCCTGACCACCCATGGTCAATCTGAATCAGGTCTCAACTCAGTAGCAAAGTCCGACTCTTTATACGGTTCAAGATTCAGATTTGGCTGGGATTCGCCGTACGAATAAGGAATTATCGCCTCTGCTTTTTCCAACCACTTATTCTGAAGTTCCAACTCGGCAACTTCAATGGTTGAAATCCGGCAAATAAAACACAAAATCTTTGTGTAGCCTTGACTAAAAGCCTTTTGGATAATATCCAAAAGTCGCTTTACACCTAGCCAAGTTAGATACTCTTCTCGAATATCTGGGTTGCCGTTACAGAGGTCTAACACAACCCGTTTAACCTCTTGTTCAGTATATCCTTCAATAGGCCACACTTGTTTGATGTCACTTAAAACTAGGGACATCTCCTACCTTACTGACTTAGTAAAATAGTTAAGATGTGTTCCAATGTCTTGACCTTTTGAAGTACAGAATTAACCTTTTCAATCTGGTTTTTGATCTAGGTTAATTCTTCGTTTAGAGCAAATATACGATACACCGTATAATTCACTCTCCTGTCTAAGTTTTTAAGCTTCTGGGTCAAAAGCTGTAACTTATCTATGACAGTATTTAACAAACCGATTTCCGGTTTTACCTCGAGTCCATGATCTAAATGAAAACAAGTCTTGTTCATACAAACTTCATCATCCGAACCATTATTCATGCTACAGAACTTTCAACAGGTTAACAGGTATAAACATCACCCGTCTGCCAAAGCTCTGATACCATTTACACCCACATAATATTTGTTAGACAATTTTCAGGTTTGATGGCGTCATCAAGATGACATCACCGGCCCGACCCACCGGTCGGACCGGTTCAACTGGCCGACCCGGGACCCGGCCACGTTGCCGGGTGACACCTTGGGTCGGGTATTAAAACGTTGCCCAAAAGACCATTACTACCGATACAACACTTGGATATTATGATCTTAGGCCGTCCGACTTCTTGCTTTTAAAATTGAGTTGTTAATTATGAAAGTAACATCATATGTTTTGGTCATATTTTTAATGAATAAAATATTTCCAGCACATTCCAGGATTTTAAAATTTCCTGTCATATGCTAATATAAATGTAAGGGTGCCAGATATAAAAAATTTATTTAATGTAATGTAATATAATATTAAAAACAAAACTTGGAATACCATATTAATTAAGGAGTTACTCTGAAACTTGGGGTGGATATGGCCACCCCAAGCCGGCATGGCATTGCACGTATGTGTGTATATATATATATATATATATACCAACGAATATTTGTTAATTGTGATATTGCATGTTGTTAAATTGAATATAATGTGTGTTAATTTGATATAGCATTTTGTTAAAGTTAGAGAATGTACAGACATATATATATATATATATACACACCAACGAATATTTGTTAATTGTGATATTGCATGTTGTTAAATTGAATATAATGTGTGTTAATTGTGATATTGCATGTTGTTAAATTGAATATAATGTGTGTTAATTTTGATATAGCATTTTGTTAAAGTTAGATAATGTACAGACATATGGTTAATGACATTTAGATCCTCTAAAAGATGTAGAACTTTCTAAATCATTACCTAGTTTGAAAAAGAGTAAACAACTACAGTAAAACCTCTATATAGTGATATATAGTCATAAACTCTATATAGTCATAAAAAATTCTAGTATCAATTTGAGATAGTTATAAATAAGAATAAACTCCACATTATAATAAGTTATAATTTTTCTAATTCCCGTCTTAAGGAAACTTGCCTCTACATAATAATAATTATCTGTATATTACCAAAATATATATGTTATGTTAAATTAAAAGTTTAGGATGAAATAAAATATTTGTCTAAAGTTGTTTGAGACAATGATTTATAGTTAAGAGTTGTTACACATCTTTTACCTTTCTAGTCTATAATAACTTGTTAGCATGGACACCTTCTTGTTGAAGCCAAAATATTTTTAGCTTCTTAAGCATATTTAGAGCTTCATGGCACGAAACTTTTTGTATTTCCATACTATCATCCTTAGGATTATTTCATTTATCTTCTTATTTAATTGTAGCAATGATTTCTTCTTCGGTTAAAGCATACACGATTTTTTGCTCATTTGGATGATAGATGAAGACATTAATATCTATTCGATTAGTGTAGTGAAATTGTCAAATCTAATCACTCAATTTTGCAATGACTCTTCTATTTTCTTGTCGAATCTAATCACTCAATTTTGCAATGACTCTTTTATTTTCCTCATCCACTTTATTTGTGACTTGCAATTCATCGAAATCGGTGGTTCTAATTTTGCAATGCTTAAAACCATTGGCAATTGTCTGTGGCTTCACATCAATTGATCATGCATCAACTGTATTTATAGTTCCATTAATGACACTTATCTTTGCTGGTTCCAAGACATGGTCTTCTATCCATTTCAAAAGTAGGCAATTGAAACGCTAAATTGAAATCTTAATACTACTAAAATATGAATTGAAATCCAAATATTGTCTACTGAAACATGAATTAAAAAATAAGAAATCAAAACTATAATTTTTATAACTACACATCCATTAAGTTATAACCTCCTTATAGTAATAAAATTAGTTAATCCCACCATTATGACTATAGAGAGGTTTTACATTATTCCCACACAAGGTTTTCCTTAATGACACTTTCTCACCCCAAAAATTTCAAAATACCACTTTCTCACCTAAAGTTTATATTCTATTAATGTCCAAAATACACTTCACTTTTTCAACCAGTGTTCGTCGAGTTACTAGGAGCTAGGGTAATAAGGGTTTTCTAGAGTGGAGGCCAGTTGATCAAATGGTGGTGATCGATTGAATATTTGTCGCCAAAATCAATCGGAAATCAACTAAAAACTGGAGTGAGAAGGGTTTTGTAAAGAGGAGATCGGAGGTTCAAATGGTGATGACAGAGAGAATTTTCACCACCAAAATTAGCAGAAATCGGTTTTAGGTAGTAACAAAATATTAACTTTGGGTGGGAAAGTGTCATTAAGGCAAACCTTGGGTGGAAAAAGTTGTTTGCTCTTTGATAAACCACCATTTTTAGGTTTTTACCCATTATTGTCACTTTCCGCTGCCAAAATGGTTAGTTGGTTGTAACTGATCACTATGATTAGGTATATACCCAAAGATTTATTTTTAGCTTGACCAACTTATCCCTAAAATTGTTTAAAATATATATTTGTATTTTTTTTCTGTAAAATTAAGGTTATTTATAAATGTTTAATTTTTTATTTTTATTTTTATAAATTACAAAATTTGACTTACACAAACTCTATTATAATTATTTTGAAAACAATGAATTCAAGTATCAAACTTATCCCTACCAGCGTTTTTGGATGATAAAGTATCTAGCAAGAGATGCCGGTAATTAATTACACAAATACAATGCAATACAACAAAGGAGGCTCTCAAGGCTTGTAGTTATAATCATTATAGTATTGCATTTTCTTAAATTTTTTACGTATTGAAATTTATATTTCTCTAGTTTACATTAAAAATTAACTATATATAAAAACACACAAAAAATGATAATAATTTAAAACAGGTGTGACGAGAAAGAAAGGATATATAAAATAGAATTCTTTTTGGAATTCATTGGGAATTCTAAAGAGATCATGATGTGATCTATTGACTTTATTTTGTTTTTTCATAATCCAGATACTATAATGAGACTTGAGAAGAATTTAGAGAAAGATTTTGACGTAACAAAAGAATATATGAGAAATTATATTAAATGAAAATGTTTCAGGGGTAGAGTTGACAAGTAGCACTTTTTGAAAACTCTCTCACAAAATAATAAAAAGACATTTTACACAAGTATGAAGGATGAAAATGCCCTCATATTTAAATAAACCCTAACCATTACACCCATCTCCTTCAAAGTTAGACTAATCCTTCCCTCCATTGAAGAATTTGAAAACCAAAGCTATAGACCGATTTTTATTCGATTATGTGAGTAAGAAACATGTTAATTTTATGTAGATAGGTGGTATTTGTAATTAGCGGAGGCCATCAGAGGTATCAAAAAACCCCTATATGGAAATCACTTATACCACCTATAGTCCTATCAGACACTTTTCATCATCTTTAACCTTAGGACTAAAAAAATGACCAATGCCATTGATACCCTCTGATGCCTTCCAATAAGCAGACCAATAGATTTCGTAAAAAAACATCAAAATTTTCAATTTTTAACATCCTCTTTGAAAAATTAACCCAAACAACCAACATTAACCCAAACAACCAACATTAACCACGTTTCTATATAACTATCCTATGATTTGATAGGGATTATAATTATGGAGAATGGTTAGATGGGTTTTAAGGGTTGAAGATGAGTTTTTATTAAAGGTTTAAGAATTTGTGAATAGGGGCATTTTCGTCCGTAAAAATAGTGTATAATGTCATTGTGAGAAGTTTTTTTTCAAAAAAGTACTACTTTTCAACTCCACCCCTAAAATGGTAACATTTAATATAATTTCTCAAAATATAGATATACATAAATTGTAATTTGTGTAATGTAATAAAACAAAATCTTATGCTAAAGAACTTAATAAAATAAAATAATAAGTCCTAATATAATATCGTAATAACTAAAACGAGGGTTATCACAAGGATAAGTTTCCATAATTTTCTCTTTTGAATGGTTAGTCAATCAAACAAGTCCACACTATTTTCATTTTCACCTTTTATTAAAAAATATGCAGTGTTAGGCCATGCCTTACTTATAAAATGGATATTAAAGGGTTCGTTTGTTTCATTATTTATCTATACTCTATCCATATTCCAATTACAAATGCATGTTTGTTTCCTTATTTTTAAAATCCTACCTAAATTAAAAAACTTTTAAACCCCCCTAAGTTTGTTAATTGACAAAAACACCCCAACAAAAAAATTTACAAATTAACAAAAACATCCCCACCCACCCATAGTTGTCAGATTTCGGCAACCACCGTCGGTGATGGTCGAAATCTGTCACAACGGCAACCACCCTATTTTCATTTTCACCTTTTTTTTTTCAAATATGCAGTGTTAGAGCATGCCTTGCTTATAAAATGAATATTAAAAATTTATAAGATTCACGTTTTAGGTCAAGGTCTGCCCTTCTTAATTCATTAGTTATGAGAAAATCTCAAGTAGTGGGACCTATCTTTATTCCTTTTGGGTTTCTTTCACCGGTAAAAATAGAAAACTTTGTAGCCGTGTGAATTAAGTCTCTACAGACTAGACCCACAGATCTGTAAGAAGATTTGCAAAAATAAAGAAACGAGTGGTTGCTTATGAGTCAACTTCTAAAACAAGACATCTTGGCAGACTAGACACGGTCTGATTAAATAGATATTTCCTTTAAATTGTTCAACTCTTGTAACATATATAAGTCGACAAAATTAAGTTCAAAATAATAATTCATTGTCTGGATTTTCTGCGAAGAAGTTAAAATCAAGACTGCAGTAATAGAAGAACTATAAGGGTAGAAAATAAAAAAAAAAAAAAAAAAGTTTTAATTAAGTAAATACTGATTTTTGATGTATGATGTAGAAGATAAAATATAATTAAAAATTCAAACAGAAGAGAAGATCGCGAATGTGTTGTAATCAGTAGATGCAAGTAATTAATGAAAGTTAATTAAGTTCATCTTGTTCCGTTACCTTTATGTACCTATGATTGATTCTGGATTATAAATAATTAAATGACTCATGTACATCATATTTAAACAAATAAATGTTGTCCACATGACTTTAATTATCTTACGTCAGTCAAATGTATCTACAGTATGAAAGACTTCCAAGTCTATCTTTCACATCGTGAAATAGACTTGTATTTAACAGCCATAATGCATAAAACGAAAGTAGTCATGCCCATGACAAACACATAAATGCTTCGTAAATTGTCAGTGCAATTAGGTGGAAGAACATAATTCGTTTAATTGTTCAACTATCGCTGCTTGATTGAGGTATATGTGCCAGTCAGTGGTTTTTTTATTGGAGATACCAT
This sequence comes from Pistacia vera, assembly GCF_008641045.1. Taxonomy (NCBI): domain Eukaryota; kingdom Viridiplantae; phylum Streptophyta; class Magnoliopsida; order Sapindales; family Anacardiaceae; genus Pistacia; species Pistacia vera. Next base: position 1,000,144 of record NW_022196445.1, read on the forward strand.
ATCGACTAAACACACTTAAATCAATAAATTTATAAGAGTCGGTAATCTTTCTATTCAATAAAATCTTTTGGGTGAAGAGTTAGATTCAACTTTAACAAGTGGTATCAAAGCCAGCACCATTTGAGTTGAGTGATTGATCAACGGTTGGCTGTCAAACTACCTCTATTCATAGGCAAGTAGACCATATGGGCTTGACTGTGAAGGGGAGTGCTAGAGATCCCATATCGACTAAGCACACTCAAGTTAATAAGTTTATAAGAGTGTGCAATCCTTCCACTCAATAAGACATTTTGGATGAAGAGTTAGACCCAACTCTAACAGTTTTCCAGCTCTGGCATGTAGCATGGGCCATGAAATAAAAAAAGGGATTCTCTCAAAACATTGTTTAAATCTTTTAATTGTTGTTGGTGCTTTGGAATCATGAGTTTACTTTAAAAAATTGCATGGAAGTGCTTTGGAGAAAGTTGAAGTAATGAGATGCAAAAAATAGGCTGACTTCATAAATCAGTGAGCAAATCTAGTTGGGAGATAAAATGAAAGTATCAAAAAATCAAAAAAGAAGAGGTGGTGCGAGATTCTGAACACACATTCCAAGAGGAAAGCTGCCAAGGAGGTGGTTGGAGAAGAGAACAAATAGAGAGGTTAAGAAATGGCCATTTTTTTTTTTTGCTTTGGTTTTTGTAAGAGGAACTTTTGTATGTTTTTAATCTGACATGAGAAAGTATCTAACTGTGCAGCCCTATCTGTGGCTCTCAATGATACTTCATTGAGGGCCCCAAAGACCATTACTACAGGCAAAGCACATGATATTGCCATCTTTTGTTTTGTAGTTGAAGACTTCGAGGCCGTTCTTTTTGTGAGAAAACCATGAAATGGGTAGGGGCCGATCTTCTTCTCACTTCTTTACTGGCCTAAATTTCACAGGGTGAATTAAGTGCTTCTGAAATTATCCGGTTAGTTTCTATGTCATCACATCTTCAATTTTATGTCATGCTTTGGACTCGATAATTAATTTCTTTTTAATTTTGTCTCCATTTTTTTTTTTTTTTTTTTAGTTTGTAACAATGTGCACAAAACTTTTTTTATATATTACTAAATGAATAATACTAGATATACAAACTCTTTATATAAACTCTTTTTTAAAAGTTGATGTGATACAAAATGAATCAACGAATTTGTTTTTATTTGATACATAAATCTACACCAACTAGAGAATTCTGATTGACCTTAATGGGACCAGAATAGATGTACGCATGATTACGGGTAATCAACGATAGAAAAATATTAAGTGCAATAAAATAAATGATAATGAGAATTTTTAAAGTAGTTCGACAAGGTAAACTCTTGAGCCTACGTCCATTGTTTTTTGTATTTGTTGTGAAAGCTTACAATGAGAATTCTGTCTCAAAGTCGTAACCCATTTTTTCATCATTTGTGGGGATTTATATACAAGTTTTGTACAAAGGAAAGAGCGAAAATAAAGGAATTACAATTGATTTGAACTGTAATTCCGAGATTCTCACGATTGAGCATTGTGATTGCGTAGAGATTGATGTTGATTTGGTAATTCCCACAATATCTGAGATCTGAAGATATCTGGGAATTGATTGATTGATCATTCGGGTTGTTCGCGACTAGCTTATGCTGGGTCGAGCTATGTGTTGATGAGCTTGTGCTGGGTCGAACAACCAGTGGAGTCGGACTAGTCTTAGGTCGAGCTACATCCTTGCGGTAGCCCAAGCTTGGTGGAAAAATCACAAACAACATCTGCCCCCTTAGTGTTTGATGCTCGTTTCGGGCTTTGAAGATTATTCCTTAATTTGATGCCAAGCTCGACATTACCAACATGCCTCCAGATGCAGGTTTGGTCGAGCTCCCAGGGTCGACCTCGTGTCCGGTCGATGTCCTTCACACTTGTTTACTTCCCGAGATACCTGCCAAACTCAGAATATTAAAAGTTAGGGCAAATACATAATTTCCAAGCAATCTTGTCGCATTAAATGCGACAACCTTTGTCGGTCATGTTTTGTCGCGCGTGGGCAACTACAGTTGTCCACGTACGAAGTCGAGGCAACGTGCGGTGATGGTTGTTAGTGTAACAGTCCGATGGTTCGTCGCCCTTCGCGAATGGATGACGTGTGGCCATGTCTGAGGGGCGAGATTGCTTTACAAATGATGGGTCGAGATTCACTGTAGATCGACGGCTACAATTAAACCCCACCCTTTCGTCTTCCATGCAAACCACTATAAAAGATAACAAAGTCATCAGAATGCTCATTCAATCCATGAAAGTTCTTTACGTCTTTGTCCACTTTGCTACTGTTTTGTCATCGTTACAATGCTCTTTCTGACGAGTTTCTGAACTTCTCTCATTCTAGTAAGGGTCTTTTCCCCTTCTTTACTCATTTTTCCCATTTTCACGTCAAAAGGTGGCTACTATCGTGGCCACATTGTATGTTCTAGGGCTTTAGTAGGGTTTTTAAATACGTCTCCAGTGGTCTTGGGTTTAAGGAGGGTTTAACGTGGTGGTCGTCGGAACCTAGGGTAGGTCACGTGCATTCGTTGTGTGGCACGAGCTATCTTAGGTGCCTGAACTGAAAGCAAGTGTGAAATGGTCGAGCTCTAATACATGTTCGCTTCTATTTTAGGTACCAAGAAGCAAGGTATAACCATGTCTTCCTCCAGTAGTCACAACTCACAACATCGACCGCATGTTCGATTCGCCTGCGGGCTCAACAATCCTTGGGGATTTAGCTCCCAAGGATTTGGAGGAAATCGTCACACAAAGCTCGGACCCCAACGCGGCAGGCTCTTCCAACCGTGCCTTGATACAGTTGGCTCAACCCGCGCGATCTCCAGTCCATAGGCTACAAAGAGAGCCACAATCCTCGATTACCGTTGAGGATCTAGAACACATAAGAGCGGTCTATGCACCATAGCTTAATTTGATGGCCTTGGGAGATATTTCTCGAAAGAATCCTTGCCTGGATGGGTGGCGACCTCTGAGACCCTCATGAGATGTGGGGTATCCATTCCCCTCATTGTTTTATTGACGACGTGCTGAAGCGATTTGACATCGTCACCCTTTAGCTTTCCGCAAATTTCTACGTAATTATTATTGCTTTGTACATAGCGTACATGATCGTTGAGTTGGGAGAGCTATCTTTTGAGGAGCTCGTCCATCTGTACAGACTCAAAAAAGGGCAAGATAAGACGTACTACCTTTCCAAAGCGAGAAAGGTACGTTTCAACAGGCTGGTCGATGTCATTTTACAAAAATTTTATATATTGGGGTGTTTAGTTAAATTAGCAAACCTAGGGGGTTTTTTTTGTTAATTTTTAAATTTTACCTCTTAATAATCACCCTACAACTATCCAATATTATTTTCAAAATCTTATCCAAAATAACAAATCAAACGGATCTAAAGTGTCTGGCAAGAGATGCCCGTAATTAATTACACAAATACAATACAATACAACAAAGGAGGCTCTCAAGGCTTGTAGTTATAATCATTATAGTATTGCATTTTCTTAAATTTATTACGTATTGAAATTTATATTTCTCTTGTTGACATTAAAAATTAACTATATATAAAAGCACACAAAAAATGATAATAATTTAAAACAGGTGTGACGAGAAAGAAAGGATATATAAAACAGAATTCTTTTTGGAATTCATTTGGAATTCTAAAGAGATCATGCTTTATTTTGTTTTTTCATAATCCACATACTATAATGAGCCTTGAGAAGAATTTAGAGAAAGATTTTGATGTAACAAAAGAATATATGATAAACTATATGAAATGAAAATGTTTCAGGGGTAGAGTTGAAAAGTAGCACTTTTTGAAAACTCTCTCACAAAATAGCAAAACGACATTTTACACAAATATGAAGGATGAAAATGCCCTCGTATTTAAATAAACCCTAACCGTTCACCTATCTCCTTCAAAGTTAGACTAATCCTTCCCTCCATTGAAGAATTTGATAACCAAAGCTATAAACCGATTTTTATTTGATTATGTGAGTAAGAAACATGTTAATTTTATGTAGATAGGTGACATTTGTAATTAGTGGAGGCCATCGAAGGGTATCAAAAAACCCTGTGTGGAAATTACATATACCCCCTATAGTCCCATCAGACACTTTTCATCATCTTTAACCTTGGGATTGAAAAAATGACTGATGCCATCGATACCCTCTGAAGCCTTCCAATAAGCAGTCCAATAGATTTCGTAAAAAAAAATCAAAATTTTCAATTTTTAACATCCTCTTTGAAAAATTAACCCAAACAACCAACATTAACCATGTTTCTATATAACTATCCTATGATTTGATAAGGATTATAATTATGGAGAATGGTTAAATGGGTTTTAAGGGCTGAATATGAGTTTTTATTACAGGGTTAAGAATTTGTGAATAGGGGCATTTTCGTCAGTAAAAATGGTGTATAATGTCATTTTGCTACCTTGTGAGAAATTTTTTCAAAAAAGTACTACTTTTCAACTCCACTCCTAAAGTGATAACATTTAATATAATTTCTCAAAATATAGATATACCTAAATTGTAGTTTGTGTAATGTAATAAAACAAAATCTTATGCTAAAGAACTTAATAAAATAAAATAATAAATCCTAATATAATATCGTAATAACCAAAACGAGGCTTATCACAAGGATAAGTTTCTATAATTTTCTCTTTTGAATGGTTAGTCAATCAAACAAGTCCACCCTATTTTCATTTTCACCCTTTATTAAAAAATATGCAATGTTAGGTCATGCCTTACTTATAAAATGGATATTAAAAGGTTCGTTTGTTTTATTATTTATCCCTATTTTATCTATATTCCAAATACAAATGCACGTTTGTTTCCTTATTTTCAAAATCTTATCCTAAATTAAAAAAACTTTTAAACCCTCTCTAAGTTTGTTAATTGACAAAAACACTCCAAAAAAAAAAAAATTTTATAACTTAACAAAAACACCCCCACCCACCCATAGTTGCCAAATTCCAGCAACCACCATCGGTGATGGTAGGAATCTGTCACAACGGCAACCACCCTATTTTCATTTTCACCTTTTTTTTTTTTTTTTTCAAATATGCAGTGTTAGGTCATGCCTTACTTATAAAATAGATATTAAAAATTTTATAATATTTGCGTTTTAGGTCAAGGTCTGCCCTTCTTACTCCATTAGATATGAGAAAATCTCAAGTAGCGGGACCTATCCTTATTCCTTTTGGGTTTCTTTCACCGGTAAAAAAATAGAAAACTTTGCAACCGTGTGAATTAAGTCTCTACAGACTAGACCCACAGACCTGTAAGAAGGTTTGTAGAAATAAAGAAACGAGTGGTTGCTTATGAGTCAACTTCTAAAACAAGACATCTTGGCAGACAAGACACGGTCTGATTAAGTAAATATTTCCTCTAAATTGTTCAACACTTGTAACATATATAAATCGACAAAATTAAGTTCAAAATAATAATTCATTGTCTGGATTTTCTGCGAAGAAGTTAAAATCAAGACTGCAGTAATAGAAGAATTATAAGGGTAGAAAATAAAAAAATAAAAAAAGTTTTAATTAAGTAAATACTGATTTTTGATGTATGATGTAGAAGATAAAATATAATTAAAAATTCAAACAGGAGAGAAGATCGCGAATGTGCTGTAATCAGTAGATGCAAGTAATTAATGAAAGTTAATTAAGTTCATCTTGTTCTGTTACCTTTATGTACCTATGATTGATTCTGGATTATAAATAATTAAATGACTCATGTACATCATATTTAAACAAATAAATGTTGTCCACTTGACTTTAATTATCTTAAGTCAATCAAATGTATCTACAGTATGAAGACTTCCAAGTCTACCTTTCACATAGTGAAATAGACTTGTATCCAACAGCCATAATTGAATAGAGAATTTGGTGCATAAACGAAAGTAGTCATGCCCCATGACAAACACATAAATGCTTCGTAAATTGTGGTTTTAAGTTTTGACATATATCAGTCAAATAAACAGGGATTCATATTTTTTAGTGTTAAAGATTTTATATGTTTTTGATCAATTTAAAAAAAAAAAAAAAAAACGACTGGACATGAGAAGATTCGATTGCGAATCATGATTTTCAGCAATTTTGACAAACTGATGAATGAGATACAAAATTCTGAGGACAGTTAACTGATAAAAGAACTTAATGTAAAATATTGAAAAGAAATATTTTATTGCTATTTAGTTTCTTCAATACAGTTCACTATTTTTGTTTTCCCCGAAGCATTTCATAATACATACGGCATGACTTGCTCAATTGGAATTGGCTATTAGAATTGTGAGGTCATATTCTGAACTTTGATTCTCAATTATCATCAACTGTGCAATTTTTAAAAGGTTTGATGCGGAATTATGAGCAGAAGAAGCTGATGGAAGTGGCTGAAGTCACCCTGTCAATGACTTGGTCTAAGAGGCGTCAAGATCGCAGAAAAGTCTAAAAGGGAGCACTTGCAAATTGCAGTGTTAATCTGAACAAGGTTTGCACAAAATCTGAAGAACTCCAACGCCTGACTTTTGTGCAACTCAACTACCGCAATTGGATATAGAAAATACCGAGCCTTTGGCCTACCATTCCCCATAAACTATGGAAAAACAATAGCCACAAAACTACAAAATGGTCTTCCCTATGTATATGTATAACAACTAATGAACATATAGGAAGTCTTCTGTATTAACTTCATCCAGAGATTATTTATTAACCCAAAATACAAGAAGTTGCAGCCATGGGAATCCGAGGGTTGGTTTTACAACTCATAGTTTTCGGGGTTGTGTTAGCAGCTGCATCAGGAGAAGCCTATCCTATAGCCAAACCTGGCTGCCAAGATAAATGCGGCGATGTCACATTACCATATCCATTCGGCACAACAGAAGAATGTTACTACGACCCAGAATTCCTCATAACTTGCAACGACACTTTTGATCCTCCAAAAGCATTTCTGACGGCAAGTGATATAAATGTTACCAAAATAACTCTTGGAGGGAAACTGCATATCTTGGACTATATAGCTAGAGATTGTTATGAGAAATCTGGTTCCCCGATTGCCGACAATAGACCCTGGCTCCGTCTGTCCAAATTCGTTATCTCTGATACTGATAACAAGTTTACCGCTGTTGGTTGCGATACAGAAGCATTCGTTTACGGTTCACAAGGAGAAAAAGATTTCAAGGTCGGTTGCCTATCGGTCTGTGATAGTATTGACTATGTATCTAATGGTTCTTGCTCTGGCGTTGGATGTTGCCAAACATCAATTCCTAAAGGACTCGATTATGTTGAATTAACTGTGCGTAGTTACAATAATCATACCGGAGTGTGGGACTTTAATCCTTGCAGCTATGCCTTCATTGTTGAAGCCAATCAGTTCAATTTTTCATCAACTTATCTTCAAGATCTAAGAAATGTGAACTCACTTCCTGTGGTTCTTGATTGGGCAATTGGAAATGAAACCTGTAAACAAGTTAAAAACAACATGACGCCTTATGCATGTCAGGGGAACAGCACTTGTATTGATGCTGAAAATGGATCTGGGTACCATTGCAAGTGCTTCGAGGGTTACGAAGGAAACCCATACCTCCCTAATGGTTGCCAAGGTACTAACATCGATTCATTATTTATGTAGTTTGATATCTCTAACGAGGAAGATCTTTGAACTCGAGACTGTCATTTAAGTTTGTTACATTTTTCTTTTTTTTTTTTTTTTTTTTTTTTTTTTTTTTTGGTATTACCGGTGATCTCTTTCTGATGGTTTGGTTCATATATGCAGATATAGATGAATGCCGGGACTCTAGGTCTCTAGTCTCCATGACTGCGAAGGAAGCTGTATAAACATAGAAGGCAATTACACATGTTTGTGCCCCAAGGGGCACCATGGGAATGGAAGAAAAGATGGAGAGGGTTGCATTCCTAATCGGTCACTGGTAATTGAGGTCACTGTTGGTAAGTATATTTATAAATTTTCTGACAAGAGTACTCTTATGAGTTATCTGACTGCTATAAAATTGCATGAAAATCCTTTAATGCTCCGTGGTGGTGATTTGGATAAAAAAAAAAATAAAAAAAAGAAATAACAATATAAAAAATCTATGTTTACACCTGCAGTTTTGTAGAGTTGTTTGTTAGGTAACTGGTTACGGCTTGTATGCCATGCAGGGATTAGCGTAGGCCTTACAGGATTGCTAATTGGTGGGACTTGGTTGTACTGGGGATTCAATAAATGGAAGCTCATCAAACTCAAAGAGAAGTTCTTCCGCCAAAATGGAGGTTTTATGTTACAACAGCAATTATCAGGGCGGGAAGGGTCGACCACAGAAACGGCAAAAATCTTTACAGCTGAGGAACTTGAGAAGGCCACTGACAACTATGATGAAAGCAGAATTATTGGCCGTGGGGGATATGGTACAGTTTATAAAGGAACTATATCAAATGGGAAAATTGTTGCCATCAAAAAGTCTAAAATGGTGGATCAAAGTCAAATTGAGCAATTTATTAATGAGGTGATTGTGCTCTCCCAAATCAACCACAGGAATGTGGTAAAGCTTTTAGGTTGTTGCTTGGAGACAGAGGTTCCATTGCTTGTTTATGAATTTGTTAACAATGGAACCCTCTTTGAACACATCCATACCAAAAGTAAAGTTTCACCACTTACATGGGAAACCCGTTTGAGGATAGCTGCAGAAACTGCTGGAGTGCTGTCGTATTTGCACTCTTCAGCTTCTATACCTATCATCCATAGAGATATCAAGTCCACAAATATTCTATTAGACGATCATTATACTGCCAAAGTGGCTGATTTTGGTGCTTCGAGGTTGGTTCCTTTGGATCAAGAAGGATTATCTACAATAGTCCAAGGTACTCTTGGATATTTAGATCCTGAATACTTGCACACAAGCCAACTGACCGAGAAAAGCGATGTATATAGCTTTGGAGTTGTCCTTACTGAACTACTTACTGGCAAGAAGGCACTTTCCTTTGACAGGCCTGAGAATGAAAGGAATCTTGCTATGCATTTCGTTTCTGCTCTGAAAGAAGAACGCTTGGCAGAAGTTCTTGATGAATGTGTCATAAACAAGGCAAATCCACAGCAGCTTAACGAAGCTGGTAGCCTTGCAACACGGTGTGTGAGAGTTAAAGGGGAGGAAAGACCCACAATGAAGGAAGTAGCTATGGAACTAGAGGGACTGAGAATAATGGTCCAGCATCCATGGGTAAATGATGAGTTGAATCTGGAGGAGACAGAGTACTTGCTTGGTGAATCACTTGACGCCATTGATTATAGGGGAAGTACAAATATGAATGCTGGATATGATAGCATGAGGAACCATGAAATTGTGCCTGTACGTGACGGTAGATGATTGTTTTGTGAGTTAGGATACAGCTCTGTTATTGAATTCTTTTTATTTACTACCAGCTCCAGAAGTAGATGTTTCAGTGTTTAAAATTGCAATTCACATTTTTTTTTTTTTGAACCATTATTGTAATGTTATGATGTTTCATAAATCCCAGTCTTGCATTCTTATGAGCGGCCAAGCGATTGAATAAAAATGTACTTAGCCTGATTCATGCGTATTAACAGAATGCAGAGTTGTGATAAAACTGTTACCAAATATGCCAATTTAAGCATTTTGTAATTGGCTTTAGGATGAGATCTTAAATGTGCCATGTGTAAATTAAGAAGAAGCATGACCTCATGGACCGATTACTAAGTGATCCATTTGTTTGGTAGTTCTTAATTTTCTTATTTTGAGGCCAAAAATGGACTCTAGTTCGAGCCGTTACTCATTCGTTTTTAACAATTGAACTCAAGTATAGGATGTAAAGTATTTAAGATTCTGTGGACTTAGCCTAATAAGTTGTTATTATCGAGCGGATATATATCTTATTATCTTTGTTTTTTCTCTGTGATTAGTGGCTGGCATCTGGCAGGGAAATTTTCTTATGATGTAATCGATGTTGTAAAGGTACTGCGGACAAACTATTCCGTCTTGTTTTTCTTATTACCTCGGATGTCACTGGACTTTATTGTTGCTCTTAACCGCTTTGGATAAGAAATCACTAAGAACTTACTGCTTACCATAGAAAGATTTCGAATTAATAACTGCATAGAAAAGAAGTAAGATACTTTTGCAATTCACAATAATTGGGTTTATATTAGCAGCAGCAGAAGCCGCTGCAGAACAACCAACTCCTATAGCCAAACGTTGTTGCCAAGATAAATGCGGAAATGTAAGCATCCCATATCCATTGGGCACAATCGAAGATTGTTGATAGGAATCACCTCAACAACTCAAACAATTAGGCTGGGTCATTGGTCTTTTGTGAGTTTGAATAAAACTCTTCTTGGAAAACAAACTTACCAAAGGAGAGTACCTAATCTTTATCCCTTGGGTACTTACGCAGATCCCCTTTCCCTTGGGCCTCTATGCCCTTTCTCGGGATAGCAGCCCAAGCCTAAGGTCAGTTTGCCACATAGGCGATGTCCAAATGGACGCAAAATCATGCTCTAATACCAATTGATAAGAACCCACCCTTACAACTCAAACAATTGGGCTAAACCAAGAGTCTTTTGTACGTTTGGGTAAAACTCTCCTTAGAAAACTGGATTACTAAGGAAGGGTGTCCAAGCTCTTATAAACCACATACCCACCCTTTTTTCCCCTCAATGTGAAATCCTAACAATTGTTTCTACAGTCGGTACTTAAACCTTGTTGCAACGATACTTATTCTGATCCTCCAAAAGCATTCTGGAGGATAGTAGCATAAATGTCACGAATATTTAAGGAAAGTTTCATATCTTGCAATATATGGCCCAAGATAGTTATAATGAGTCTGGTGAATGAGTTTCCAATAACAAACCCTATCTCAACCTGCCCACATTCATTATCTCTGATACTGACAAGAAGTTGACGGCTGTTATTGTCTACATTCATTGTTATAAGATTGTTATAATGCGTACTTCGGCATTTTCACTGGTCATCTTCGTAGTGGCTGGACCTTTGGATACTTGTGTCTTGCCATTGTAATAGTACCTTAAAATAGTTAAAAAGTACTATTACTAGTTCAAAATGCTTTTTACATAGGATGACCCAGTGAACCTAAGGGAATTATGTTAGAAAATTCCTAATTGTGGGCTAATATTAATTATGTTTTGGTTTGATAAAATCGGATAAATACATAGTCTAATGAGATATCTTAATAGGCTTATATGATCATTCAAGAATTTGCCCAATATATTTCATTTAATATAATCTAGGTTAACGATAAGTGTTAACTGGAGCCTATAATGAGCTTTAGATTTTATTAGACCTTTAATAAGAGGGTCCAATAAATTTATATAAATTGGCTAGGTCACTTTTCCAAAATGCAATTGTAAACTGAAACCCATTTGAAAGTTGTCATTGTGGAGCATTTTTTTGAAAGGAAGACCGGTCACCACTTGCAGGGAATTCAAGAAATTCAAAAGCTACGTCAGAATCAAGTTTTTTTAATCCTTAATTTTTAAATTTAGTATTCTATATTCAATATGCCCATCTTGGGTGGAATTCATGTCAGAATGCCTACATGTGGTATCTGAGCAGTGTATATTAGATTATAGGATTTGGATTTCTGGGATTGAAATTTGGGTTTGGCTTAATTTTGAAATTAGGGTTCTTAATTGAATTTGGGAAAAGTTGCAATTTAGGGTTGATAATCCAAATTCTAGAGTTTTGGGATTAAATCAAATTGCCAAATTGAACCCAACAATTTCCCGTCCGAATCCATGCGATCTACCAATCAATCATGAAAAACCCATTATCTCACACATGGTTGTTAAATCGGGTATCGTATCGTGTATTGAAAACCTAATTTTTTGAATCGTGTATCACGTATCGTATCGTATCGTAGGATACGCCTTTTTCAAAAAAATTAATAAAATAATCAAAATTTAAAAAAAATTAATATCATTCTCAAGATTAATTAAAGAATTTTATGATATTATTGGCTTTAAATTATGGTATTACATAATCAAAATTAAGAATTTATATTATTTTCCCTCAACCATTCATATCATTTCTAGGATCAATGATATCTCCACTTATATTATTATTATCATGTAAAATAGATAACACGTATTCCTCTTCACTTTTTCCATGCAAAGTGGGTAAATTTAGACAGGTTTTAGTGAATCGGGTTGGGTGACCCGGTTTCGATCTGAAATTTTTTTTGGGCCGTTGGCCCAAATTAATAAAGTCGTATTGATCTATATCGATACTTTTAAGGATACGTATCGTATCGTATGATACATATCAATGTATCAAAAGATTTAAGATATATTCTCTGATATGTATCGTTGATGACCTATATCAAATCGTATCATATAATACGTATCGGGTATCATAGGATACTAACAACTCACATTTAGCAAGTCATTCTAGACCAGATAACTACGTTTTAAAATGACCGCTTTTTTCTTGTTCATATTCTTCGGATGATCATTTTATTCTTATTAATACGACAAACTAAATTGACCTTTGACTAGACAACTACTTTTAAAAAGTGGTATTAAATTTTAATCAATTTAAACCTCCATGAATGTATTGGTGGACCCAAGTGTTAGGCTTTCTAAAAGGCGAAATTAAATTTAAATCAATCTTATAAATCAAGGTAATTTATGGTTGTAGTACCTTACTATAAATCAATATATGAATACCATGTGATAATTACCACACAATCAATATAAAGACAGATAATAGAAAAATTTATAAAATATGATAAATTTATTAGTTGATGTTATTGATGATGTGATGCTTTCATGGTATCATAATTTTTTATAGTGTATTGAGAGGTCCAAGAGTTCAATTATTGCAACATATATCAACAAAGGGTACATGAGAAACATGCTAATTCATTGTCTGAGAGGTTCACTCTTTTTATGTATGACAAATTAATGGAATAAGCTTTTCTTTATTTATTTGTATGAACAAAAAGAATATAATAATTAAACATTGATGTCAATGAATGTATATATATTATATAGGGATTCAAACAGCAAAAGATCTTAACTCTCTTGTGACAAACAAATCTTGTAAATCAGTGATGGCACTAGCTAGTTAATCTCGATCCATTTACTTTTGATATTTCTGTCAACACTTGGAGTTGGTTAAAGTAAACAATACTTCAGTAGGGGTTATGATAATAATAACCCTTTTTAAACAATTTTTTTTTTTTAAAATAAATATAATTATTGCAATACTTTAGTAATATTCTTAATTATTTTAGAATGATTCCTAAAAATAAATAAAATAATAAAAAGTTGGATTATCTGTTTTGCAACTTTTCAGTTGTAAATGTTAAAAAAAAAGAAGGATTTTTTATTTTTTGGTGGAACAAATTTTGAAACCAATATTTTAAAGAGAAGATGTCACAACAAAGATGAAGTATTTGAAATTTATATCACGGAGGTCCCTATTTTTAAATATTTAATACAAACAATACAAATTAATTTGCAAAAAAAAAAAAAAAAAATGATGTGTTATAATATGATTGGATAATATAAGATTAAATATAAATGCAACAAATTAAAATGGTTTATAAGGATTTATTTTATATGATGAGTTTGCATATACACGTCTTACACTTTTAAACTTAAAAAACAACATTATTTATTAACTTAGAGTAATGCTAATATATAAGTTCATATACAAAATATTATCCTAACTGATGTAACAACCACTCATGTTTGATATATCATCAGAGACCAAGCCAAAATTGGCCTAGGATAAACTAGTGCCATCACTGAAATTTAAAAAAAAAAAAAAAATCATAAGTTTTATAAAATTACAATTACACCCTAAATAGTGTCTATATTTTTTTTTTTAAATTATCCAATCCAATAGCTATGTCCAAAAATGAAAATAAAAAAATAAGATAGTTAGATTATAAATAAATAAGACCCAGGTTATAGAAATTTAATTCAACTCATTGCATGTAGAAAAAAAATTGCATAGTAAATATTTTTTTCCAAACTTAATAAACCATGGTTTTGATGTAGGACAAATCACTTATTATCTTAGAAATTTTATTCAAAATAATTTTTAATTTAGTTTACCTTTAAGAAATTGTGATTTTTTATGGATATTTTTAAGTTAGTATCATTTTTTTATTTGACTTGTTCAACAATATTGACAATGATAGTTTTCAAAACATTAAAACGCATTGAAAACAATTATAATTATATTGGACAAAAAGTATTAATAATGATTAATTTCTAATATTTATCATTATATTGAAAATTATAAATTATATCATTTTTTATTTGATTCGCCCATCCTCACTTGAATTCCTGGCGGCTGGCTCCACCACGGTATATTATCAAATTTAATTTATTCTATTTATCTCTAAATTAAAATCATTCCATCATATTAATAACATTAATTGTATGAACAAATTTGTATAAGGAAAATTGTACAATTGAAATTATTCATAAAATTATCTATTGAAAAGAAATTTGCACGATATCGGTTCCCTTTCAAAAGTTAAATTTTTGGGGCCGCGTGAAAGTTGCTCAATATTCATCACTTGTCAGTGCATTGAACTGGTGTTCTCCGTGGACAAGAATAATAGGGCTTAGAATCATAGGATTATTTCTACACCAAGAAGAAAAAGAAGCAGCAGACATGGGAATTCAACGAATGCTTTTGCAACTCATCACCATAATTGGATCCAACTCATCACCATAATTGGATCCCGGGTAATATTAGCAGCGAGTGCAGAACAACCAACTTTTCCGATTGCAAAATTTGGTTGCCCAGATAAATGTGGGGATGTTAGCATCCAATATCCCTTCGGCACAACCGAAGGTTGTTCCTACGGTCACAACTTCCGCATAACTTGCAACCATACTCTTTATAATCCTCCAAAAGCATTTTTAGTGGAAAGTAACATAAATGTCATAGAAATTTCACTCAAAGGTAAGTTGCATATCCTGAAATATATTGCTAAAGATTGTTATAATGAGTATGGTGGACAAGTTGTCCATAAAACACCCCATATAAAACTGAAGTCACTGAACACATACAATATCTCTGATACTGACAGCAAGTTTACAGCAGTTGGTTGTGATACAAAAGCGAAATTCCAAAGTGAGAAAAGAGGAAAAGAGTACATTGTTGGTTGCATCTCTGTGTGTGAAAGCATAGAGTATGTAACTAATAGCACATGTTACGGCATAGGATGTTGCCAGACATCTATTCCTGAAGGAGTAACAGATAATGATATTGTTAGTTAGAGTGCAGAACAATAGAGAAAAACAGGGGACTAAGAGAAGAGTAGAAGATCTATAAGCTGAATATTGATCCTTATTGACTTACGACTGAAGTACTCAATAGGCCTTTAAATAAGCAGTACATAATAACAAACTAACTTAAAAGTAGAGATTATTGGCATTATCATTGACATGATCTAAGGAACAGAAAATAGAAAATCAAGGAGCCATGAAGTATCTGCATATGACTCGTCAAAGAGTTGATACACAGCTGTCAATTTGAATCATTCTCCAACACTCCCCTTTGATTCAAATTGCAAACACCAAGTTGAAGCCTGAAATAACATGCTTGTCTCGAGGAAGGGATTTTGTTAGAATATCAGCAACCTGTTTTAGTATTACAGTACTCTAAATGATTGACTCATTTGATACAGATCTCGAATAAAATGAACCCGAATGTCAATATGCTTTGTTCTTCCATGGTAGGCTGGATTCTTAGTCATCGCGATTGTCGCTTTATTGTCGCAATAAATTCCAGTTGCTTCCTTTTGTTCTTGACTGATGTCTGCAAGAATTCGCCTTAACCAACTGCTTGACATGCTGCTGAAGTTGCTGCTGCATATTCCGCTTCAGATGAAGACAAGGCTGCTGTTGCTTGCTTCTTTGAACTCCAGCATATGGCACCTGAACCAAGATTAAAAACATAACCGAAGTGCTCCTTCTATCCTCCAAACATCCGGCCCAATCGCTGTCAGTGTAACCAAACAATTTGAATTCTGAAACACAACCATACCACAACCCAAAATCAATTGTTCCAGCAATATATCGCAACACTCTTTTTGCAGCTCCAAGATGATTTTTTGAAGGGCAGTGCATAAATCTGGAAATGACTCCAACTGAGAAAGCAATAACTGGCTGCGTATGAGTCAATAGATTAAACCCCCAACCAAACTTCTAAAATGTCTTGCATTTGCTTGTTCAGTACCATCATCAATCTGCAACTTTTCATTCAAATTCATAGGTGTAGCTACAATCTTGCATTCACCATGTTAAACCTTTTAAGTAAATCAGTAGCATATTTCCTTTGTGACACAAAGATCCCTCTTTAACTTGCTTCACTTCTAGCCCAGAAAAAGTGCAGCATACCCAGGTCTGTCATTTCAAACTTTTTCTTCATGCAAACTTTTAATTCATTAATGAGAGAAGAAGAACCCATATAAATCATATCATCCACATAAAGGCAAATAATGAGAAGATCATTTTTACCTTGCTTTTTCAAATAAAGTTGGGCTCTTCTTACTTCTTTCAAAGCCATTATCAAGAAAGTAGGAGTCATTTTGCTGTACCATGCCCGTGGAGCCTGCTTCAACCCGTAAAGTGCTTTTCGCAGCTTGTACACTTTCTCTTCTTTCCCTTCAACTATGATCCTTCGGGTTGAGTAACATATACCTCCTCTTGCAACTCGCCGTTTAAAAAGCTGATTTAACATCAATTTGATATACTGGCCATTGCAATTGTGCGCCAACGCCAAGATGGTTCTCACCGTTTCAAATCGAGCAACATGAAAAATGTTTCTTCGAAGTCGATACCTTGCTTTTGTGAGTAACCCTTTGCCACCAGTCGAGCCTTGCGCTTTTGAATGCTTCCATCTGCATGATACTTGTTTTGACAACCCACTTTAGGCCAATTACATTTTTACCATCAGCAAATCCATCAACTCCCAAGTTTCATTTCTTTGAATTGCTGCAATTTCTTATTTCATGGCACTACGCCATTCTTCTTTTCTGCTGCTCTTTCAAATGTTGTGGATCAGCTACAAACAAGGCTTGTGTTTCTCATAAATCCTCCTTACCAATCTGAATTTTCTTGAAGATGTTTCCTCTGAAGATGAACTTGAAGACAATTTTGATGAAGTCGAAGGACTTGAAAAAGACGGCTGTTGTACTTCAGTTCATGAAGCACTATTTTCAGTTGAATTTCAAATTGAACACCATCTGAATTATCATGCCAAGTCCAACTTGTCTCTTCATTGAAAACTACATTCCTGCTAATAATCACTTTTCCACACACAGGATTATCAGCCTATATGCTTTAGATTGAGAGCAATAACCAACAAAAATTTTTGTTGATTTATAATCAAGTTTGCTTCAATTATGTGAAGCAATCAAAGCATAGGCAACAGAACCAAAACCTTTAAATGACTTACCCAAGGCTTCCTACCAGTCCAAGCCTCTATGGTGTTCGGTTTGGAACAGCCTTTATTGGTGATATATTCAACAGTAGACAGCAGTAGAGACGCCTTCTGCCCATAAATTATTTGGTAGTCCCTTGGCCTTTAACAGCTTCGTCTCGCCATCTCGACAACGGTTCGATTCTTCGTTCGAGCATGCCGTTTTGCTCTGGTGTGCTCGGAACAGTCAACTCCCTATGTAACCTTGCTCTTCACAAAACTGAATAAATTCATGAGACAAAAAATTCACCTCCTCTGTCAGTACGAAGCACCTTAATGCATTTGCCACTTTGCTTTTCAACATGTGCTTTGAACTTCTTGAAGTTCTCAAATGTTTCTGACTTGAATGTAGAAAATATACCCAGCTCATACACTGTAGTCTCTGTAAACATAGAAAATATCTGCTCCCACCAAATGATTTTGTTTGCATAGGACCACACAAGTCACATGTACAATCTCAAGACAACTAGATGCCCTTCTAGACTTCCCCTAGGAAATGGTCTTTTACATTGTTTCCCATATATGCACCTTCACACTGATCTAATGACTCAATTTTGGGCAACTCAAACACCATTTCCTTTTGACTCAACAATTTCAAACCTTTTACATTCAAATGCCCATACCGTAAATGCCACAACTAGACTCTCTATTTTCTTTGACACAAGTGCATGACTTTCAACACTAGAAATTCAAGTGGGAATAACTTATTTGGTGTCATACGAACATCAACTATTATCTGATCTGACTTTTTATCTCTAATCACACAAGAGACCTCATTAAACAAATGGAATACCCACTAGCCATTAGTTGCCTAACACTCAACAAGTTTTGAGATAAATGTGGAATAAATAGACACTATAAAGGAGCTTTACATTACCATGACCATTATTGATTGCCACAGTACCTTTGCCTTCTACTTGCATTTGTTTGTCATCTCCGACCTCACTTTTAGCTTGTAAGACTCGTCGAGCTCCGTAAACAATGACTTTATTCCTGTCATGTGATTAGAGCATCCCTGTCCAGAAACCAAATGTTGTTGGAAGTTGTTGTGTCTGCATGATAGGCCATGATAGCTTAACATCCTCTTCCTCTTGTTCTGCATAGCTTGCATGCTTTTCCCTCAATTTCCAACATTCAGCTTTTACATGTCCAAACTGTTTGCAGTAGTACACTACACCACTTCTATTACCTCTTAGCTGCTGCTTTCATCATTTTGCTCATCACCATGTCCCTTCCATGACCACCTCTTCCGCGGAATCCTCCTCTACCACGACCCCTACTAGCTACCTCCTTTTCCTCATTTGATTGGACACCTCCCCTCTCACCTGAAAAGCTTTTTCTTCATTCTTCTCATCTGCCCTAGTCAACTTGCCTCATGGGATTGCAAAGATCCCATCAATTCATTAATGAGTGTGTAGCTAAGTCTTTGGACTCCTCAATAGCTGCAACTACATATCAAATTTTGGAGTCAAACTCCGCAATCTTTTGCAACTATAGTCTGATCAGAAACTTCTGCCGCATATGTCCGCATTTGATTAACAGTTGCTCTACTCTGGATAGATAATCGTGCACTGATTCTCCATTTTTCATATGCAAGGTTTCGAAATCACGACGAAGAGATTGAAGTTTCACCGTGATTACTTTCGAGGAGCCTTTGTACATCGTTTGCAAAGTCATCCAAGCATCGTTGGCTTATTTGCTGCTGCTATTTTTGAAAAATTTGACTCATGAACTGCTTGTTGAATGAAGAACAGGGCTTTAGAGTCCCTTTTTTGTTTAATCTTTGCTCTTCATGGGAACCAGTGATCCCTTGCTCAACCACATCCCATAGCTCTTGAGATTTGAACAAGGTTTTCATTTTGATGCTCCAATACTCATACTTCTCACCGTCGAAAACAGGTAAAGCGGCTGTGTGTGTTACTGAACTCCCATTTCCTGCCATTTGGATACACTCACTGCCTTTTTTTTTTTTTTTGTTCGCCCAGTCAAAGACCGAAGCCTTGCTCTGATACCACAATGTTAGTTAAGTGCAGAACAATAGAGAAAACAGGAACAGAGAAGAGTAGAAGATCTATAAGCTGAATATTGATCCTTATTGACTTACGACTGAAGTACTCAATAGGCCTTTAAATAGGCAGTACATAATAACAAACCAACTTAAAAGTAGAGATTATTGGCATTATCATTGACATGATCTAAGGAACAGAAAATAGAAAATCAAGGAGCCATGAAGTATCTGCATATGACTCGGTCAAAGAGTTGATAGCACAGCTGTCAAATTTGAATCATTCTCCAACAGATATAATGGTGGAAAGTATCAATCAACATAAAAAAGTATGGGAATTTAATCCCTGCAGCTATGCATTTATCGTTGAAGAGAGTAAGTTCATTTTTTCTTCAACTTCACTTGCAGATCTGGAAAATGTGCAGAAACTTCCGATGGCACTTGATTGAGCAATCGGAAATGAGTCATGCGAAGCAGCAAAAATGGTTATATGTCAAGGAAAAAGCAAATGTATTGATTCTAAAAACAGAACTGGGTACCTTTGCGAGTGCTTAGATGGTTATGAAGGAAACCATATCTCCCTGGTGTTGCAAAGGTATCCTCTTCTTTGTTCATATATACATATGTAAAAGGAATATGACTCATTTTTTGTTTGGTTGCTGCATAGTCTTACATGTAACCTGAATAAGTTCACTTGATAGACTCTAGGTAAGTTTCGTTAAGAATCTTCAACTGATTATATCTAATTATTATTATTATTATTATCAATAAGTTTGGTTCTTATGCAGACATAGATGAATGTAAGGTTCCTAGTCTCAATAAATGCAAAGAAACCTGTGTTAACAAAAAAGGGAACTATACATGTTTATGCCCCAAGGGGCACCATGGGGATGGAAGAAAAGATGGACAAGGTTGCATTATTGATCAATCAAAAGTAATTCCGGTCACTTTTGGTAAGTGATATAGTTGCTCTATACTCTTGTTGATCTCTGACAAATGTGATACATTCTTGTATGATTTACTTTATTACAAGGGAATTATATATATATACTCGTATGTTTTATGCTCCTCAGGTGATGGCACCCATGGAAAAAATGTAACTGATAGATTTTAGAATGAAAATTTCAGAATATATATTCATTTAGTATGGAAACTTAATTCTATTTAATATATAGTTTTGTGCCTTTTCTAAATTTTGCACATAACTAAACTATGTATCATCTTGAAGAGGTTTATAAAGCAGCTTATATATTTATCCTTCTATATATATGCCATGCTCGCAGGGGTTAGCGTAGGCCTTGTAGTATTGTTAATAGGTAGCACTTGGTTGTATTGGGGATTCAAGAGAAGGAAGCTCCTCAAACTCAAAGAGAAGTTTTTCCGCAAAAATGGAGGATTTTTGTTACAACAACAACTATCAAGAGGAAGAGAGGAGGGAACCACAATAGAAACTGCAAAAATCTTTAC
Source organism: Pistacia vera (assembly GCF_008641045.1). Lineage (NCBI taxonomy): Eukaryota > Viridiplantae > Streptophyta > Magnoliopsida > Sapindales > Anacardiaceae > Pistacia > Pistacia vera. The sequence continues at coordinate 1,021,128 of NW_022196445.1, forward strand.
TTCTGAGGAGCTCGACAAGGCTACCGACAACTATGATGAAAGCAGAATTGTTGGCCGTGGGAGATATGGTACAGTTTACAGAGGGATTTTGTCAAATGGAAAAGTTGTTGCAATTTAGTCAAAAGTAGTGGATCAAAGTCAAGTTGAGCAATTCATTAATGAGGTGATCGTGCTTTCGCAAATCAATCACAGGAATGTGGTAAAGCTTTTAGGTTGTTGCTTGGAGACAGAAGTTCCATTGCTAGTTTACGAATTTACAAAGATTTTTTTTTTTTTGTTCGCCCAGTCAAAGACCGAAGCCTTGCTCTGATACCACAATGTTAGTTAGAGTGCAGAACAATAGAGAAAAACAGGGGACTAAGAGAAGAGTAGAAGATCTATAAGCTGAATATTGATCCTTATTGACTTACCACTGAAGTACTCAATATGCCTTTAAATAGGCAGTACATAATAACAAACTAACTTAAAAGTAGAGATTATTGGCATTATCATTGACATGATCTAAGGAACAGAAAATAGAAAATCAAGGAGCCATGAAGTATCTGCACATGACTCGGTCAAAGAGTTGATATCACAGCTGTCAAATTTGAATCATTCTCCAACAAAGGTAAGTTCCAGGGTAGGAAACTGTCCTGATAGGATAGGTTTCGGCTCCTAAATTTTAGAAACCAGTATTGTGCAAGTAGGTTTCAGGTTCTTACTTGTCAGCAGAGTACCTAGACCCACCTACCCCTAGTACGTGTTGTTCTCGTGATAGGGGTCATCACCTTATAGAATAAATTAAAGGAAACTCTTTTTGGAACCAAAGATTATAAAACATTCCAAAGTCGTACTTATAAATAATACGGTACATAATATTCTCACTGTCTAAGTTACTCCTTAAAAAAGGTGCCAGCAGCAATTCCAAGCTTGATAACAGAGAAAATCGAGATACTTGCTTTAAATCACTAGTAGACTGTTACTGACAATTTTTACGACTGGTTTGTTTCATCAAATTTATAAGCAGCTCAGGACTTGCTAAATTCATTTGCATAAAATGATAACATAACCCAGCCATACTTGAAATACAGAAAGTACTTTAGGTGCCAATAGCTTGCAATGTAGCACAACTCTGTATTGAGAGAATACATTGATGTTGGATCTATAACAGTAAAAAGTAATATTTTCAAACTTTTCTTGTTCTTTATAAGTGATTCATGACATGAACTTACTCGGTAGAAAATGGTTACCCAGATGGATGGCTACAGCTATTCTACCAGCAATGAAAGGTTGCATGATTGTAATACTTTTTGTTTTAAATGCGATCGAAAATACTTAGAAAAATACCAGAGATTACTTGAACATATTGTGGTTGTGATGGGGGCCATTCCACTATACCATAAATTAAAAGAAACTCATTTTAAACAAAAGATCATAAAAGATGTTTAACAAAAAAATTCCAAAGTAGTAATGAATAATTTGGTATGTAATTAACCTTGAGGCAGGTCACTTCACCTTGTTATTCCCTAAAAATGTTGGCAACAATTCCAAGCTTGATAACTAGGAAAAGTTGAGATGCTTGCTCCAAATCACCAGTAGCCCGCCAATTACAATTGGTATGTTTCATTAAATTTATATATAATCTCAGGACTTATTTAATCAATTTGCATTAACTCACATTACAAAACCATACTTGTGTAGTTTTAATTACAGAGAGTAATAATGGGAGAAAGGGAAGGCGAAGCCAGTTCCAGCAGCCTAGCAGGTGGTGGTGAGACTCCATTAGAGAATATTGTAGTCCTTATAAATGGTGACAATACAGCAGTTCCTGTTTCTGAGAATGAAAAAAAGTGGCTTGAATATATCGTGACTGGAGAAAACTTCAAGAATCAGCACGAGGTGATCCGGACGAAGATAGAGAGAGTTCCAGCAATGCTTCGTGACGTTAAAGAAAACAGTGGTTGCTATGATCCTCTGGTGGTTTCAGTCGGTCCTTACCACTTTGGAAATCCCAGGCTTGAGTTAATGCAGCAGCACAAACTTACAATGGCGCGCCAGTATGTAAATGGGGACTTGAAGTTGCTGGAAGAGTTGTATCAGAAGGTCAGGCGCGTGGCGGAAGCTGCAAAACAATGTTACACTGACCAGAGCTCCGTCGCCAAGTTCAACAATGAGGAGTTCTGTCAGGTGATGTTTCTTGATGCCTGTTTCCTCCTCCAGTTCATCTACTGCATTGTAAGAGAAGAACGAGAGGCTTTGAAGATGAAAACCAACATGATAGCTCTCGTTCAACGAGACTTGTGCTTACTGGAAAACCAAATTCCGTTTCAACTCTTCAATGAATTGAGCTTGAAGTCCAAATTCGGAGATGAAAACAGCAAGCAGACAGTATTAAATAAGTTTGCTACACAAATTCGTAGTCTTCCTCCTCAAAGTCACAAGAAAAACATAAATGATTTTCTTTGTAATTTAGCTTTTGGGGGAAGAAAAGGTGTGCAAGATGTGAATGTAATAGCAGGAAAATTTGAGTCTGAACCTCCTCATCTTCTAGACCTCATTCGGACCAATCTTTTCGACAAAACCGTTTTGACTCAACCGCCTCCTCCCGATTGCAGTGACTGGTTTTCATACCGATCGGCGAAGGAGCTCAAGGCGGTGGGAATCCATTTCAGGCCTAGCAGGACTAACAGATTCACAGACGTTGCTTTTCAATCCGGGTATGTCGCAGGGCTCCTGAAACTTCCACCAATATACATTGATGATTCAACAAAGTCTATGCTGCTAAACATGGTAGCATATGAGTCCAGCCCCAATGGTCCTGACGATTTTGGAGTTTCTTCATACATATGCCTGATGGATTCGCTTATTGATCATGAAGACGATGTTAAGGAGCTTCGATCAAAAGGTATACTTCTGAATTTTCTGGGGAGTGATCAACAAGTTGCTGATCTTTTTAATGAGATAGCTGATAATTTGGTGTCACACCCGCATGCATATGCGGTTGTTAAAGATAGAATAGAAAAGCATTACAAAAACAGGTTGAAGATTTGGTTGGCAGAGTGGTTGCATACTCATTTCACTAGCCCTTGGACGGTTCTTGCTTTTATTGCTGCAAGTTTAGCACTTTTCTTGACTGTTATTCAGACTTATCAATCGTTTTTGCCAAGTAAAAATAGCTAATACACCATTACATTTATCTACAATGTTCGTCTGTAGTTGTTTTTGTGAGGCAATTACATGTATATTATTAATTATTTGAATAAGATCTAAGGTGTGATTTTATTGATATGACTTTATTATCAAGTAATCTTTTTGAATTCAGGAATCTTTCACTTTTAATTTGGAAACATTATAGGATTTATAATGCTTGCAATTAATACTATATATAAAGTATACGAGAATCAACCAAAACTAAAAGTTTCAACGTGGGAGACAAAGACAATGTTAACATTGCGTCAAAATGTTTTAGTAAAGAGCAACGATAATAGGCATTGATAGATCTATTAAGGGACCAGTGGGAATAGATCAGAGACCCCACTGAAAAAAGTTTATTAGTTTGACAGTATTTGGGTTAAAACTTTTAGATTTGATCTCACTAAGTTTTTTTCCTATGTAAATTAAATTAGTTATAACTGCACTCACATAGTTTTTCTTAAGTTTATATGAAGATGTTTAACTTGTCCCCATAATAGTGAGTGACCCTGCCAATTTTGTCAGTGAGAGCAATTATATATACAGTAAAAACTCTCTATATTCATAATGATTGAATCAAACTAATTTTATAACTATGAGTAGATTATAATTTAATAAAGATGTAATCAGATAGATTATTATTTTGACTCAAGTGGTTGAGAGGAATAGTTAATTAATGGAGCATGTTAAATCCAATTTATAGACATTGATAAAAGAGATGAACATAGTTTTAAAAAACTAGTTTATGTATCTATGTAGTGTTGGGAATATGCAAAGTCTTTAATGTTTTTCTCTCAATGTAACAATTCTAAAGCGTGAGTATTGTCCCATACAACTTTAGATAAATATTTTAGTTCATCTTAAACCTTAAATGTAACATAACATATTTTTTTTTTTTTTTGCAATTTACAGATAATTATTACTATGTGGATGCAAATTCTTGAGACAAAAAAAATTAGAATTTGTTATAATGCGAAACTTATTCTTATTTATAATTGGCTCAAGTTGGGACCAAAATTTTTTATGATTACATAAAGGTTATTCTTATATAGAGTGTCACTATATAGATGTCTTACTGTAATAATAATAAATTAAAATATAAATATTAATGAATGCATAATATTTTTCTTCATTTGATAAATAACAAATAAGTTTAATTTATTAATCTCATCTCATACTAATACTTGATTCATTAAAATATAACTATTTATGTTATATATTATGCTATTTAATAATATATAGTATCGACACCAATATTAGAGTTATTAATATCTTATATTATGTATTTTTCAGTTTCTTGCATATTTCATGTAATTGTTTTCTTAAGCTTCAGCATTTTATATTATTTAATTTATTTCAAATTCATTCTGCACAGCCAACTAAACTTTTTCTTCTGCAGGTGTCGGAAGCAGCATCAATGGTGACTAAATATGGGAAGCATCCAGGTCGGCTTAAAGATAATGTTGCTTCACCTGGTGGGATTTTAATGAATGCTGTTGTTGCTGCTGCTAAGCGAAGCCGAGAGCTGTCCTAGAGCTAGCTAATTCATAGTGATTTTGTTCTCTTATTCTTAGTTCGAAAATGTGACCAATTTTTAAACACCTATAATAATAATGAATGGTCAGAGGAAATAGCTTCGGGGTACATGTTTCACTTATTTATATATTTATTAGTTTTTGAGATGATAGATTTCCTGATAGAAGATTTATTTCTGTTACGTTCTCTCATTTATGACAAAGTAAAGGAAGTTCTTATATGACTATGCACCTTCTTTTTGCCTTGCTCTGAGTTGGCGTTGCCATTGGAATGCCCCCAGCCTGATTCTGCAACCCACATGTTACATGCCTCCGGAAAGGAAACCTAGTTAGATATGATTTTCAAGTAAGGTGTCTGTGGGTACAGTAAGGCCAAAATCCTTGAGGGTTCCATAATGGAGTTTTTAGAAAGCAATCGAATCACTTGAAATTATATTTCATATTTGAAATGAATGGTTTATTGGTTGACCATCAGCCGGAATATGGTTCGGGCTGTCAAATTTATACCATGAAATATAAAATTTATAATATTGAAGGTGGGGCTTGTGACTGAAAGAAACATCAGATTAAGGGTGAAGACTTTTAGCTAATAGTAACATACAATTAGCAGTACGTTAAAGGCAGCATCGTTTTCTCTGTTACAGGTTTTATATTAGATGTGAAGATAAGACCTTTGTAGCTGAATTTGTGTATACTACTTATTGTTTTAAATATTAATGCAATTGAAAATACTACCAGCTTTAGATTACTTAATTAATTTGTTCATAAAAAGATGTAGTACATAACTAAGTATAGTATTATTGTATAGAATAAATTAAAGGCAACTCTTTTTCGAACTAAAGATTATAAAACATTCCAAAGTGGTACTTATAAATAATATGGTANTTTAAGTTTTGCTACTAAGATTGAAAATGTCAATCATAAACCGCTTGAAAACTTAAGCATGCCAGATTATTTGTAATTTGAATTCTTTGTTTGGAGATTAAGTATTCATGATTAAAATATTTTGAAAAGATGGAAGATAGATTCAAATAATAGAAAGAAAATTATAATAAATATTTGTAAGATTTTAGGATTTGAAATCATTCGATTTTGATTTGGTGTGCTGTTTATTTTATTTTAGTTTTAAATTTGTTGCAAGTTACCATATCTTGAAACCAATTCCTAATTTGAATTTGAATTTTGTATTTGATAAATTTTTAGTTTATTCTCTAAAATGAAAAAAAGGAACACAATTGAAAAGAATCTCTATTAACAATGTCTATCAATTGTTTAATTTTTATTACACGGTCTCATATTTGATTCTCTAAATTGGTGAAATGTTGTAGGTAAATAATTTACGTTTTATGTTTAATTAAATGTTTTACTTAATGAGTGTTTGTCTGAGCTTATAAGCTGGTCAAACTAGTTTATAAGCTATAAAAATAAGTTGATTTATTTGTTTACAATTTTTTTAAGCTTATAAACTCAAAGAAATAAGTTAGGGAAAGTACTTTTTTTTTTTTTTTTTTTTGCTTATAAGCACTTTATTTATAAACTATTTTGATCAAGTATATTACCATATTACCCTTTTTTAATTTTAAAATTCCATCATATACCTTTATTTTTAATAATATAGTACCATTTTTAGTCATTTTAATAATAAAATGTATTTGTAAGCTATATTTTATTAAACGTATCAACTACTTATTAGTTACTTATAAATATTTTAACTAAACACGTAACTGCTTAACTTTTAAATGCTTATAAGCTCAAATTAACTTATAAATACTAATTGCTTATAAACTAATTTTCATAAGCTCAACCAAACATGCTCTTATTTCGTATGTTTACTTATAAAAAGCATCTCCCTTTCACATAATGTATTGTGGTTTAATTTCATCAACATCAACTATGGACTCAAGCCATTTAGATCCACTTAGGTGACTTTGCCACTTTGGGCTCCTTATAATGTCATTATTATGCTCCCTTACTATTGCATCCATCACTTTGCATACGTCTCAATTAATCCTTCAAAATCTTGAAAGTGTCGGCCATCATGTCTCACCTTCTATCTCCCTCTTAAATATATAAATTGATTAATAGTTAATATAATAGAAAAAAATCTTTTTAAGATTTTAAGAATAATATATTTTTTCATTATGTTAATTAAATGTTAATGAATTAATTCTACTATGGATTATTTTAATATAATAATTGTTAAAACAAATAATAAATCAAGCAAACAACATGTTCCCACCTAAGGTTTAGTAAAATGCCAAGTTCCCACCCCTGGTTTATAAATCCTAGATTAACACCGCTCATTGCTTTTAACAATTAAAGGCTAAAATATTCATTTAACAAATTTAATATTTTCGTTTCTTCCAAAACCTCTCTCTCTCGCCCTTTATCCCCTACTTTGTTGATCCCGCAAATCGCCGGCCACCATAGCTTTTTGCTTTGTGCAATTGTTGCTCCTTGTTTGGATTCTGGCCGATTGAAGGCACCAACACCCCACCTGACACTACCGCCGGCATCATCCCCCCACCCTCATCAAATCCCCATAACCCCCTGGTCGCACCAGTTCATTGTTCATCGGCTGCTGCAACTGTTCTTGCGTGACTACTGTGCACTTGGAAGCCTTGCCACCACCAGTTTTCACCTCAAATCAAACACAATTAACACCTGCTCCTAATTACTTATTGTATTCGCCCACAACTTGCTCGAAGAAAAGCCACACCCATAACTAACACCAAATCTATTTTTCTGGGAAAAAGAAAATAGATACTCTATTTTATACTATGAACTATGGGTCCTAGTTTAACATTGAGAAATCCGATTGCTTGATATGAGTTGTGTGTTGCTTGCTTTTTGAGGTATAAGTAGAGGTGGCTGAGCTTTTGCTTTTTGAGGCCAAGGGATTTACCGCAGCGACTGCTCCATGCATGTATTTAATAAAAAAACTAACTAATTAATAAATTGATGAAAACAAAGCTTGGATGGAATAATAAATGAAATGTTTAAAACCTATAGTGGACTTTGGCTGGATAAGTTCCAGTCGAAGAAATGGGCTTTGAGCCTCTGCTCCAATCTTCTCTCGGCTGCTTCATTGGTGACTTGTTGGTGGAGTTTGATGGAGATGAAGAACAACAAATGGTACCAAAGGGAGAGAAGTTAGAAATGAAAGATGTCATGGTGATTGGTGAAGAAGCTGAAAGTTGAAGAATGACTTCATTCGCACCACATCTTTTATATATACAAGATAATGCAATTACTTCCCTCTTAATTTTTACTTATCTTAGTTTTAAGTCATACTAAAACTTGAATTATTGGATATTTCTATAATTGCAATGTGGAGGAGAAGAGGATACTGAGAAGAATTAGGATGAGTTTTAGGATGGTGGTGGCAGCAACGATAATGGCCATGGCTTTAAGAGGATTCGGAGTTGGTGAGATGAAGAAGAAGAAGATGGAAAGGTAATTTAGTAATAGGATTAGAATCTAACAGTTATTGATGCTGTTACTTTAAGAGTGAGATTCTAGAATTTATGAAATAGGGTAGAAACTTGGCATTTCGCCAGGGAACAAGTCCTTTAATAAATCAGATTAGAAATGCCATCACTCTTTGAACCATGCGTGTCGACCTGGTGCAACTACGCCAAGCGCGGCCCTGCTATTGGTGGTGTTGGCCACGCGTAAAAGTATGTAGTTTCTTATTTAAATAAAATAATATAAATTCAAATTCAAATACCAATATCTAATATTTGAAAGCCACGTGGGTTTAAAAAACGAAAAACAGTCAAGAGTGTCGACCTTGACATGTGACACTACGAAACAAGAACTCCATCCCTAGAAAGATCATATTCTCCTTTCACTTGCCATCTTCATTTTCACTTCAGCCGAGGTCGTCTCAATTATTGGTGGTGTTTTTTGGTTTTCTTTACTCTGTCAGACACTATCTCAAACACATGGAGGCCATTCCAATCTCCCCTGAATCCTACAAACTGGGCTTCATTGGAGCAGGAAAAATGGCCGAGAGTATTGCCAGAGGAGTGGTACAATCGGGTGTGCTCCCTCCGCATCGTATCTCTACTGCCGTTCATTCTAATCCCAATCGCCGAATCGCTTTCGAATCCTTTGGTGTCGGCGTACACTCTAACAATAGTGCTGTGCGTTTAGCTCTCTCTGTCTTTTCCTTTTGTGTTTGTTTGTTCATTTGATAATTTTACAATTAAGGAATTATAAATAGGTGGTTGAAGCCAGTGACGTGGTGATTTTCTCGGTGAAACCGCAAGTAGGTAATGTGATTTCTGATGATTATTTCTTTTTTATTTCCGAGAATCATTAATATTTATTTGTGATCTTTACTTCTTGTGGTGTTGTTGTTGCAGTTAAAGATGTAGTGTTGCAATTGAAGCCGATGCTTTCTGGGAAGAAGCTTTTGGTTTCAGTTGCTGCTGGAGTAAAATTGAAGGACCTTCAGGTTTCTGCCTATCAATCATTTGCTTGTTATACATGACTTAAACTATCGCGACCAGTAGAGTAAAATTATTATTTAGATTCTACATTGTATATTTTAACTTTAAAGTTCGATTGAAAGGAATAAGATAAATAAGAAATGTTTATTTGAAAAAAAAAAAAAAAAAAAAAAGCCTAATAGCCCTAAAAGAATTTAAAGAACCTTATTCATCCATCATATACTTTTGTTGAAGTAGGACTGCGTAGCAGTAGCGGGAAACATTCTTGCATTTGGGCTATAGTTGCGATTGTTACGATCAGTTCCTTTTTTAGAAAATGGAACATTTATTTTGAATTTTGTTTGGCTTCACTGGTCATTTGAAATTTCAAGTTTTATGATATAACTTTATATTTATTCCGTGATTTGGCTTGAAAATGTTCAAAAATTGGGACTTTACGCTTACAAGATATGTTTTCAGATTTTGTAATTAGTTCTTCCTGCCTGCTTCAGACATCCATTGCTTTTTGAGGTTCTTAATATATTAATCTGTTAGCTTTTTGAAATAAAGTTTCTCATTTGTTAGGAATGGGCTGGTCACAGCCGGTTTATTAGGGTGATGCCCAACACACCTTCAGCCATTGGTGAGGGAGCAACAGGTGTGTTTTTCCTCTCTTCCTTGACATTTAACTGTTTTTTGCCCTATTATCTCAGCAATAGAAATCCTGGACTGCTATCTCATACAATTCTATTATATTAAATGAAAAAATTACTGAATTACGAGTGCATTTTATTATAATGTTCAAATTTGTAATCAAAACAAATAGCATACAGGGGAATTTTCCTTTATTAAAAATTTCTCGTGAGCTGCTGTAGAATTGTTGATAAAATATTTGATCTGATATATAAGAACTAGCAGTTCAGCTCCAACATCTGGAGCTAAGTAACTAATTACACATTGCAAAAATAAGATTGTATTTGTTATTGTCTAACAGATAAATTACTGAGATATGTGTTGGCACATTAATTACTGCCAAGACCTTCATTCTTTGACAAATTACATTTATTTATGAGTTCATCTAGTTCATGTTTGTAGTATGTTTTTTCCATTTCAAATTTGCATATTGCGTGGAAATGTAAAGGTAACTAATCTACTTGTATTGTAATAGTTATGAGCTTGGGAGGAGCTGCAACAGAAGAGGATGGGGAACTAATTTCTAAACTGTTTGGATCAGTCGGCAAGGTATGGCGGGCTGATGAGAAATCGTTTGATGGAATCACTGGTTTGAGGTATATGGTCTCCCATTTTATAATCTCAGTATCTTGGAATATTCTCTCATATAATAATTGCCCACGAGGACTAGTTTCATTATTTACCATACTGAGGTTCCTGGGTCCATGGGCAAGAATAAGTCCTACCAATATGTTTTTCTATTAATGCATCTGTTTCTAGACAAATAGAGTTGGCTAGTTGTTTTAATCAAACATTTTTTTTTATTATAAATTTTCAGTGGCAGCGGTCCAGCATATATTTTCTTGGCAATTGAAGCTCTAGCTGATGGTGGAGTGGCTGCAGGTGTACCACGAGAACTTGCGCTAGGTCTAGCATCACAAACTGTAAGTTAGTGATACCGATTTCTTCCATTCACTAGTTTTATGAGCCATGTAATAGGAGATAGCATTCTTCAAGTGTTAAACCCAATCCTCTTATTTGAATGGGCTTTCTTTGTCCTATCTAAACATACATCGTACACAGCTACCACCTAGTTAGTATTTATATTGGTTGCAATAAAGACTACGATTATTGTTGAGAAAGTGGCAAGAATTTAAGGCTTGTTTAATTTAAATTTGGCTATAATTTTTTCTGTTTTGCGAGAACTAGAGATACAAACAGTTTTAAGATAACACATTTGGTTGAAAAAGAAACAAAGTCCTTATTCTAGTTTCCCATAGTTTTGAAAACTGAACAATTCTCAGGTATTATATCAAATTTGTTGTTCGATATAAGACAGCGATAAACAACTCAAATTTAGATTGTAATTTATTTTTTAAAAAATTGTTTTCGGATAATGGATCAAATGCAATGTAAATGTTATGATCATAGTACAATGTAATTGCCCCTTAGGTTTGTGGTTGTAAGCATTGGTTTTGACTAAAGGAAATTATGGGAATGAGTTGGGAGCTATGGTGTGGAAATAGATTTGTACTTTGTAGTATGAGTCTACAAGTGAAATTACGCACTATTTACACTTTTGCTGTATCATTATCTGATGTCGGGTACTGAAATTTTTACAAGTAAAGAATTATACAAAGCTTCATTTCCATGCTCACCAGTATAGGAGTAGATCTACATGAAATAAATTATCTATAGAGAACTGTCACAATTCCTCTTTAGTTAAACAAAACGATGAAGTTGCACTGTAACTTGAAATGACTGCGTTCAATAGTTTTTCGGATATCTTAGAACCATCTCTTATCTCTTCAGACTTGAGTATTAGTGAAAATGAAGTGATTTTTAATTGCTTTCTCTTCAATCTTATATTTCTTTGGTTTATGTAATTTTCAGTTTCTTGCATATTTCATGTAATTGTTTTCTTAAGCTTCAGCGTTATTATTTTATTTCAAATTCATTTTGCACAGCCAACTAAACTTTTTCTTCTGCAGGTGTTGGGAGCAGCATCAATGGTGACTAAATCTGGGAAGCATCCAGGTCAGCTTAAAGATGATGTTGCTTCACCTGGTGGGACTACTATAGCCGGTGTTCATGAGTTGGAGAAGGGAGGATTTCGTGGGATTTTAATGAATGCTGTTGTTGCTGCTGCTAAGCGCAGCCGAGAGCTGTCCTAGAGCTAGCTAATTCATTGTGATTTTGTTCTCTTATTCTTAGTTCGAAAATGTGACCAATTTTTAAACACCTATAATAATAAGGAATGGTCAGAGGAAATAGCTTCGGGGTATATGTTTCACTTATTTATATATTTATTAGTTTTTGAGATGATAGATTTCCTGATAGAAGATTTATTTGTGTTCCGTTCTCTCATTTATGACAAAGTAAAGGAAGTTCTTATATGACTATGCACTTCGCTTTTTGCCTTGCTTTGAGTTGGCATTGCCATTGGAATGCCCTCAGCTTGATTCTGCAACTCACATGTTACAAGCCTCCGAAAAGGGAACCAGTTAGATACAGTGTTCCGAAAACCGGACTAGGAGGTGACTTGGTCAAGCGATCGGGTCACGGTTTGAGTGGTCGGACTGGTCGAACCGGTGGGTCTGATCGGTGATGTCATCCTTATCCCTCACCGTCATTTATTTTTAAGTTTCTTATCTTCTTGAATCTTCACCTGTCCCTCATCAGCATCACCACCCTATCCCCTCCCCTTGTTTCTTTCTTCTCACCAAAAAACAACCTAGCCACACCATTATCTTCTTTTTTTTTCTTTTTATTTCTTCACCATCTTCACCACCTGTCCCTCGCCATCACCATCACCACCCGCTCACCTCCCCTTATTTCTTTTTTCTCACCAAAAAACAACCCAGCCGCACCATTATTTTTTTTCTTCTTCACCACCCCCTCCCCTCCCCTCCCCTTATTTCTTTTTTCTCACCAAAAAACAATCCAGCCACATATCTGTAATAGATCTCCAAAACCCAACCGCCCATTCACTTCTCTTCCCCACATATCTCAAAAACCAGGCCAAGTGAAACACAACTACATGTCTAAACCAGAAAACCCATAGATCTTCGGATGGTGATGGATGTAAACAATGGGGCCAGAAAAAGGTAGGTTGAATACGTAAGGGGTGGCCAAAACGGTGAGGGTGGGTATGACGGTGAGGAGGTGACGATGGAGGTGGGAGGCGCTGATGAGGGAAGAGGTGGTGAAGAAGAAAAAGAAGAAGAAGAAATAAAGAAAAGAAGAAGGGGTGGTGAACAATGAAAAACGCAGATTTGCAGGTGAATGAAGGAAAGAAGAATGAAATTAGATTTGATTTAGGGCTTTTTCAGTGAGCCGATTATTCATCTAGGATGGTTGGACCGACGGTCTGACACTGTTACGCCGGTCTAATAATGGTTTATTGTTAAATTTCGGTTTTTATCCTTTGTGAAACCGGATATGTCCGAAACCCGGTTGGACCAGTCGGTCCGATCCGGTTTTCAAAACATTGGCTAGATATGATGTTCAAGTAAAGTGTCTGTGGGTACAGTAAGGCTAGAATCCTTGAGGGTTCCATAATGGTGTTTTTAGAAAGAAATCAAATCACTTGAAATTATATTTCATATTTGAAATGAATGGTCTATTGGTTGATCATCAGCCGGAATATGGTTGGGGCTGTGAGACTTGTAATTTATACCATGAAATATAAAATTTATGATATTGAAGGAGAGGCTTGTGACTGAATAAACATCAGATTTAAGGGTCAAGACTTTTAGCTAACAGTAACATACAATTAGCAATATATTAAAGACAGCATCGTTTTCTCTGTTACAAGTTTTATATTAGATGTGAAGATAAGACCTTTGTAACTAAATTTGTTTATACTACTTTTTGTTTTTAATATTATTGCAACTGAAAATACTACCAGCTTTAGATTACTTGCTTAATTAAGTTCATAAAAAGATGTAGTACATAAAACTTAGTATTATTGTATAGAATAAAAGGCAACTCTTTTTCGAACTAGAGATTATAAAACATTCCAAAGTGGTACTTATAAATAATATGGCACATAATTATTCCTTAAAAAAGATAGCAGCACCAATTCCAAGCTTGATAACAGAGAAAAGTCGAGATACTTGCTTCAAATCACAAGTAGACTGTTACGATTGTTTTGTTTCATCAAATTTATAAGCAGCTCAGGACTTGCTGAATTCATTTGCATGATTGTCTTACTTTTTGTTTTAAATGCGATCGAAAATACTTAGAGAAGTACCAGAGATTACTTGAACATATTGTGGTTGTGATGGGGGCCATTCCCCTGTACCATAAATTAAAAGAAACTCATTTTAAACTAATGATTATAAAAGATGGTTAACATAGCTACTCAAAAATTCTAAAGTAGTAATAAAGAATTTGAGGCAGGTGACTTCACCCTGTTATTCCCTAAAAAAGTTGGCAGCAATTCCAAGCTTGATGACCAGGAAAAGTTGAGATGCTTGGTATGTTTCATTAAATTTATAATCTCAGGACCTATTTAATCAATTCNCAATTTATGAATATGTGTTGACGTTGTTGTTGTTAATTTTAATTGAGCATTAATTTTAAGTTTTATTATTGTGTGTAATACTTTCAATTCTTAAGGGCCCAAGAGTTGAATGATTTTATAGGTTTGGTTGAGATTGATAGATGAAACCTAAAGTCTAAGGTAATAAAACCATAGATTGAGCGAACGCTATCTGTGAGGCTCTAATAAATTTCATAGAACTTAATGATCTGCAATTGCTTAAATCTGATAAGAGATAATTCGGGTTAGTAATTATGAGTTAATTTGTTAATTGTTCGAGAGAAAGTTAGCGAAATATTAGGAAGTTTGACCTTTAGAATAAGCTTAATTTTTATGGGTACAGTAAGGCCAGAATCGGAATTTTTAGAAAGAAATCAAATCACTTGAAATTATATTTCATATTTGAAATGAATGGTCTATTGGTTGATCATCAGCCGGAATATGGTTCGGGCTGTGAGACTTGTAATTTATACCATGAAATATAAAATTTATGATATTGAAGGTGAGGCTTGTGACTGAATAAACATCAGATTAAGGGTGAAGACTTTTAGCTAACAGTAACATACAATTGTGATGGGGGCCATTCCCCTATACCATAAATTAAAAGAAACTCATTTTAAACAAAAGATTATAAAAGATGGTTAACATAGCTACTCAAAAATTCTAAAGTAGTAATAAAGAATTTGAGGCAGGTGACTTCACCTTGTTATTCTCTAAAAAAGTTGGCAGCAATTCCAAGCTTCATGACTAGGAAAAGTTGAGATGCTTGGTATGTTTCATTAAATTTATAATCTCAGGACTTATTTAATCAATTTGCATTAACTCACATTACAAAACCATACTTGTGTGGTTTTAATTACAGAGAGTAATAATGGGAGAAAGGGAAGGCGAAGCCAGTTCCAGCAGCCTAGCAGGTGGTGGTGAGACTCCATTAGAGAATATTGTAGTCCTTATAAATGGTGATAATACAGCAGTTCCTGTTTCTGAGAATGAAAAAAAGTGGCTTGAACATATCGTGACTGGAGAAAGCTTCAAGAATCAGCACGAGGTGATCCGGATGAAGATAGAGAGAGTTCCAGCAATGCTTCGTGAGGTTAAAGAAAACAGTGGTTTCTATGATCCTCTGGTGGTTTCAATCGGTCCTTACCACTTTGGAAATCCCAGGCTTGAGTTAATGCAGCAGCACAAACTCACAATGGCGCGCCAGTATGTAAATGAGGACTTGAAGTTGCTGGAAGAGTTGTATCAGAAGGTCAGGCGCGTGGCGGAAGCTGCTAAACGATGCTACACTGACCAGAGCTCCGTCGCCAAGTTCAACAACGAGGAGTTCTGTCAGATGATGTTTCTTGATGCCTGTTTCCTCCTCCAGTTCATCTACTGCATTGTAAGAGAAGAACGAGAGGCTTTGAAGATGAAAACCAACATGATAGCTCTCGTTCAACGAGACTTGTTCTTACTGGAAAATCAAATTCCTTTTCAACTCCTCAATGAATTGAGCTTCGAGTCCAAATTCGGAGACGAAAACAGCAAGCAGACAATGTTGAATAAGTTTGTTACACAAATTCGTAGTCTTCCTCCTCAAAGTTACAAGAAAAACATAAATGATTTTCTTAGTAATTTAGCTTTTGGGGGAAGAAAACATGTGCAAAATGTGAATGTAATAGCAGGAAAATTTGAGTCTGAACCAGCTCATCTTCTAGATCTCATTCGCACCAATCTCTTCGACAAAGCAGTTTTGACTCAACCGCCTCCTCGCGGTTGCAGTGACTGGTTTTCATACCGGTCAGCGAAGGAGCTCAAGGAAGTGGGAATCCATTTCAGGCCTAGCAAAACTAACAGATTCACAGACGTTGCTTTTCAATCCGGGTATCTCGCAGGATTCCTGAAACTTCCACAAATATACATTGATGATTCAACAAAGTCTATGCTGCTAAACATGGTAGCATACGAGTCCAGCCCCAATGGTCCTGATGATTTCGGAGTTTCTTCATACATATGCTTGATGGATTCACTGATTGATCATGCTGAAGACGTAATGGAGCTTCGAAGAAAAGGTATACTTCTGAATTTTCTGGGAAGTGATCAACAAGTTGCTGATCTTTTTAATGAGATAGCTGATAATTCGGTGTCACACCCGCATGCGTATGCGGTTGTTAAAGAT
Source organism: Pistacia vera (assembly GCF_008641045.1). Lineage (NCBI taxonomy): Eukaryota > Viridiplantae > Streptophyta > Magnoliopsida > Sapindales > Anacardiaceae > Pistacia > Pistacia vera. Next base: position 1,037,649 of record NW_022196445.1, read on the forward strand.
AGAATAGAAAAGCATTACAAAAACAGGTTGAAGATTTGGTTGGCAGAGTGGTTGTATACTCATTTCACTAGCCCTTGGACGGTTCTTGCTTTTATTGGTGCAATTTTAGCACTTGTGTTGAGTGTTATTCAGACTTATGAATCGATGAAGCAAAGTAATAGCTAATACACCATTACATTTATCTGGAATGTTCGTCTGTATTTGTTTTTGTGAGGCAATTACATGCGTATTGTTAATTATTTGAATAAAATCTAAGGTGTGATTTTATTGATATGACTTTATTATCAAGTAATCTTTGAATTCAGGATCTTTCGCTTTTAATTTGGAAACATTATGGGATTTATAACGCTTGCAATTATTACTATATATAAAGTATACGAGAATCAACCAAAACTAAGAAGTTTCAACGTGGGAGGCAAAGACAATGTCAACATTGCGTCCCAATGTTTCAGTAAAGAGCAACGGTACTAGGCATTGATGGATCTATTAAAGTGACCAGTGGGGGCTCGTGACCCCACCAAAAAAGTTTATTACTTTGACGGTATTTGGGTTAAAACTTTTAGATTTGATCTCACTGAGTTTTTTTTTTCTACGTAAATTAAATTAGTTATAGCTGCACGAACATAGTTTTTCTTAAGTTTACATGAAGTTGTTTAACTTGTCCCCATAACAGTGAGAGACCCTGCCAATTTTGTGAGTGAGAGCAACTATATATATATAGAAAATACTCTCTGAAACTAAATTAATTTTATTACTACGAGAAAATTACAATTTAATAGAAGTTTAGTTACAAAAATTATTATTTTGATTTAATTATCCTGAGTGTAAGTTGTTAAAGGAATAATTAATTAATGGAGATAGACATAGTTTAAAAAAACTAGTATATGTATCTACATAGTGTTGAGAATATGCAAAGTCATCTTAAAAGTATAAAATTTTGCATTCTCTTTAATGTTTTTCTCCCAATGAAACAACTCTAGAGTTATAAATCATTGTATTAAACAACTTTAGATAAATATTTTATTTTATCTTAAACTTTTAATGTAACATAACATATATTTTTTGTAATATATAGATAATTATTATTATGTAAAGACAAGTTTTTAAGATGAGACTTAGAAAAATTATAACTTATTACAATATGAAATTTATTCTTATTTATATCTCACTCAAGTTAGGATCAAAATATTTTATGTCTACATAGAGATTATTCTTATATAGAGTATCATTATAGATATATTTTACTGTAATAATAATAAATTAAAATATAAATATTAATTAATGCATAATATTTTTCTTCATTTGATATATATAACAAATCAAATAAATTTATTAATCTCATCCTATATTAATACTTTATTCATTAAACTATTTATGTTATATATATTATGATATTTTATAATATATAGTATCAATACCTATAGTACAGTTATTAATGTCTTATTTTATGATTTGATTTTTTAAAATCTTTAATGTCTTATATTATAGTTTGATTTTTTAAAATCTTTCTTTCAATCTTAAAGATATAAATGTATGAAATAAAAAAATGAAAAGAAAGATATAAGATCTACTTATATTAACTAATCTTTGTTGTAAATTTTTACTAACTTAAAGTCATATTATACAAAAATACTTTAATATTATAATGCTTATGGGATCAAAATAAGAGCCTTTGAAAATCAAAGCCTTATACAAAAACTTTGGAAAAGCCACATTGGGCCCAATGTGAGTTAAAGATGTGCAATTATAGAGCGAATTTTATGCAAAGTTTTAACTTATGACAAATTAAAGGAAGTTCTTATACGACTGTGCTCTTTGCTTTTTCCCTCGCTTTGAGTTGGCATTGCCTTTGGACTGCCCCCATCTTGATTCTGCAGCCCACATGTTACATGACTCAGAAAAGGGTACCTAGTTAGATATGTTGTTTTCAGGGGTAAGGTCAGAATGCTTGAGGGTTCGATAATGACCTTTTGTCAGACTTGTAAGGTTTTGGTATCGAAGATATGATTGTGACAGAAGAACATAGGATTAGTAAATGTGACATTTTGTTACTTTAGGTGTCGATATCTTGTACAGCAATCTTACAACTTCTATGTTAGATTTAAGATAAAGATGAATTTATAGCTAAATTTGTTAAACGAGAATGAAAGTATCTTCAACTTTCTTGTTCTTTATAAATGATTTATGACATGTAGTAACAAGGTAAAATTAGTACCCAGATGGATGGGTACAACAATTCTACCAGCAGTAAATGTTGCATGATTATACTACGTTTTGCTTAAATGCAATTGAAAATACATAGAAAAATACCAGCTTTTTTTATTTTAGTTTTGTCTTTATTTTTTTTTTAAATAGCTGAGAGTGTCTAGATTAGTTTACACGCACCTCAACTAATCTCCCGAAACTCTGAAATTATTGTTGTAAGAGCTCTAGTGCCTCCTCAATTAGCAATCGAGGAGAGACTCAAATCTAAAACCTTTTGAGTAATACACCTAAAAAAAAACGCCAGCTTTAGATTACTTGCTTAATTTGTTTATAAAAGATGTAGATATTGTCCTTGTGATGAGGGCTTTCACCTTGTCAAATAAATTAAAAGAAACTCCTTTTTTAAACTAATATGTTTTCTGAAATATTCGAAAGTAATCATAGACATAGAACGCAATTTGGCATACTTTGTTATCTTCTTCTTACTGTCACTTTCTAAGACAGACAAGTGATGGCACCTTAAATAGGTAGTAGCAACAACAACAATTCTAAGCTTACATATTAAGAAAGTTGAGATACTTCTCCACACATGTAGCCCATTACTTTTACAATTGTTTTCATCAAATCAAATTTATAGGATCAGATTTCTTACTAATTGCATTAACTCACATAACCAAGCCATACTTGTGTCGTTTTAATTGCAGAGGGTAATAATGGAGAAAGAGACGCTAGAGGCAGTTCCAGCAGTCTAGCAGCTGTTGAGACTCAATTGGAGGGTATTGTTATCATAAAAATAGCTAATCCACCACCTCCCGCTACTGAGAGTGTTGTTCTTGTTCTGAGGGTAAAAGGCGGATTGAATCTGTCGTGAAAGGTGGAAGCTGCAAGAATCAGCAGGAGGAGATTAAACAAAGAGGAAGGTGGTCAATGATAGAGAAAGTTCCCGAGATGCTTCGCCGGGTTAAGGAAAACTGGGCTGCCATATCCTATAGTGATTTCAATTGGTCCTTATCACCATGGTAATCGTGAGCTTGAGTTAATGCAGCAGCACAAACATATAATGCTTGCCAGTATGAGTAGGGAACTTACAGTTGCTTGAAGAGTTGCATTGGAAGGTAGGCGCTTGGCCAAGGATGCAAGAGAGTGCTACATGATAGAGCTTGAAAACACATATTTTGTTAGTGATTCAGTAGATTATTTGTAGAAAAATTTGTTTTAATGGAAATTTTAGTTAATTATTTCATAAATACCTTTTGTGAGATTACAGGTGTATTTTGATATTTTCAGGTTAAAAAGGATATTGACTAAAAAATAATGATTTTGATGGAATTCGTGACGAGTAGGAACAAACGGTAGAAAATCGGAGTTGAAAACAGAAATTTGTGACGTGTTGAAGATGAGACATAAACCTAAAATTTGTCAAGATGAACATACTTCGATGTTTTTATCATAACTTGAGCTATAGAAATTCAAATTTGATGACTCTATGGCGTTGAAAGCTTACTCAGAAGCTACAAAGTTTGTGTTTATGACTTAGACAATTCTGAAGATTACAGACTTGTGAGGCAAAGAACTATCACCGCAGCGACCGTTCCTGTCGCCGCAACGATGGATCACGGCCTGTTTGTTTTATTGTATTTTCCTAGTCCAAATCTAAATGGTTTTAGGCATTTAATTCTTTCCTAATTAACCTCCAAACCCTAGCACTATAAATAAGAGTCTTTAATTACTTTCAGGGAGATTAGAGAGGAGAAAGAGCGACAACATATTTTGGAGATCAGAATTTTGCAGTTCTCTTCGCCAATTAGAAAAGTTTTTCTATTTTCTTTCTTGAACTCATGTTTGTTAATACAATTTTTTGTTTTATTACTATAATTATGATCTAAATTCCTTTTCTAGGGCTAAAGATGTAACCCAATTTATGAATATGTGTTGACGTTGTTGTGTTAATTTTAATTGAGCATAATTTTAAGTTTTTTTTATTGTGTGTATACTTTCAATTCTTAAGGGCCCAAGAGTTGAATGATTTTATAGGTTTGGTTGAGATTGATAGATGAAACCTAAAGTCTAAGGTAATAAACCATAGATTAGCGAACGCTATCTGTGAGGCTCTAATAAATTTCATAGAACTTAATGATCTGCAATTGCTTAAATCTGATAAGAGATAATTCGGGTTAGTAATATGAGTTAATTTGTTAATTGTCGAGAAAGTTAGCGAAATATTAGGAAGTTTGACCTTTAGAATAAGCTAATTTTTATGGGTACAGTAAGGCCAATCGGAATTTTTAGAAAGAAATCAAATCACTTGAAATTATATTTCATATTTGAAATGAATGGTCTATTGGTTGATCATCAGCCAATATGGTTCGGGCTGTGAGACTTGTAATTTACCATGAAATATAAATTTATGATTTGAAGGTGAGGCTTGTGATGAATAAACATCAGATTAGGGTGAAGACTTTTAGCTAACAGTAACATACAATTGTGATGGGGGCCATTCCCCTATACCTAAATAAAAGAAACTCATTTTAACAAAGATTATAAAAGATGGTTAACAATCTACTCAAAAATTCTAAAGTAGTAATAAGAATTTGAGGCAGGTGACTTCACCTTGTTATTCTCTAAAAAAGTTGGCAGCAATTCCAGCTTCATGACTAGGAAAAGTTGAGATGCTTGGTATGTTTCATTAAATTTAATCTCAGGACTTATTTATCAATTTGCATTAACTCACATTACAAAACCATACTTGTGTGTTTTAATTACAGAGAGTAATAATGGGAGAAAGGGAGGCGAAGCCAGTTCCAGCACCTAGCAGGTGGTGGTGAGACTCCATAGAGAATATTGTAGTCCTTATAAATGGTGATAATACAGCAGTTCCTGTTTCTGAGAAAAAAAAAGTGGCTTGAACATATCGTGACTGGAGAAAGCTTCAAGAATCAGCACGAGGTGATCCGGATGAAGATAGAGAGGTTCCAGCAATGCTTCGTGAGGTTAAAGAAAACAGTGGTTTCTATGATCCTCTGGTGGTTCAATCGGTCCTTACCACTTGGAATCCCAGGCTTGAGTTAATGCAGCAGCACAAACTCACAATGGCGCGCCAGTATGTAAATGAGGACTTGAAGTTGCTGGAAGAGTTGTATCAGAAGGTCAGGCGCGTGGCGGAAGCTGCTAAACGATGCTACACTGACCAGAGCTCCTCGCCAAGTTCAACAACGAGGAGTTCTGTCAGATGAGTTTCTTGATGCCTGTTTCCTCCTCCAGTTCATCTACTGCATTGTAGAGAAAACGAGAGGCTTTGAAGATGAAACCAACATGATAGCTCTCGTTCAACGAGACTTGTTCTTACTGGAAAATCAAATTCCTTTTCAACTCCTCAATGAATTGAGCTTCGAGTCCAAATTCGGAGACGAAAACAGCAAGCAGACAATGTTGAATAAGTTTGTTACACAAATTCGTAGTCTTCTCTCAAAGTTACAAAAAAAACTAAATGATTTTCTTATATTTAGCTTTTGGGGAAGAAAACATGTGCAAAATGTGAATGTAATAGCAGGAAAATTTGAGTCTGAACCAGCTCATCTTCTAGATCTTATTCGCACCAATCTCTTCGACAAAGCAGTTTTGCATCAACCGCCTCCTCGCGGTTGCAGTGACTGGTTTTCATACCGGTCAGCGAAGGAGCTCAAGGCAGTGGAATCCATTCAGGCCTAGCAAAACTAACAGATTCACAGACGTTGCTTTTCAATCCGGGTATCTCGCAGGATTCCTGAAACTTCCACAAATATACATTGATGATTCAACAAAGTCTATGCTGCTAAACATGTAGCATACGAGTCCAGCCCCAATGGTCCTGATGATTTCGGAGTTTCTTCATACATATGCTTGATGGATTCACTGATTGATCATGCTGAAGACGTAATGGAGCTTCGAAGAAAAGGTATACTTCTGAATTTTCTGGGAAGTGATACAAGTTGCTGATCTTTTTAATGAATAGCGTATAATTCGGTGTCACACCCGCATGCGTATGCGGTTGTTAAAGATAGAATAGAAAAGCATTACAAAAACAGGTTGAAGATTTGGTTGGCAGAGTGGTTGTATACTCATTTCACTAGCCCTTGGACGGTTCTTGCTTTTATTGGTGCATTTTACACTTGTGTTGAGTGTTATTCAACTTATGAATCGATTGAAGCAAAGTAATAGCTAATACACCATTACTTTATCTGGAATGTTCGTCTGTATTTGTTTTTGTGAGGCAATTACATGCTTATTGTTAATTATTTGAATAAAATCTAGGTGGTGATTTTATTGATATGACTTTTTATCAAGTAATCTTTGAATTCAGGATCTTCGCTTTTAATTTGGAAACATTATGGGATTTATAACGCTTGCATTATTACTATATAAAAGTATACGAGAATCAACCAAAACTAAGAAGTTTCAACGTGGGAGGCAAGACAATGTCAACTTGCGTCCCAATGTTTCAGTAAAGAGCAACGGTACTAGGCATTGATGGATCTATTAGTGACCAGTGGGGGCTCGTGACCCCACCAAAAAGTTTATACTTTGACGGTATTTGGGTTAAACTTTAGATTTGATCTCACTGAGTTTTTTTTTCTACGTAAATTAAATTAGTTATAGCTGCACGAACATAGTTTTTCTTAAGTTTACATGAAGTTGTTTAACTGTCCCCATAACATGAGAGACCCTGCCAATTTTGTGAGTGAGAGCAACTATATATAATAGAAAACTCTCTGAAACTAAATTAATTTTATTACTACGAGAAAATTACAATTTAATAGAAGTTTAGTTCAAAAATTATTATTTTGATTTAATTATCCTGAGTGTAAGTTGTTAAAGGAATAATTAATTGGAGATAGACATAGTTTAAAAAAACTAGTATATGTACTACATAGTGTTGAGAATATGCAAAGTCTCTTAAAATATAAAATTTTGCATTCTCTTAATGTTTTTCTCCCATGAAACAACTCTGAGAGTATAAATCATTGTATTAAACAACTTTAGATAAATATTTTATTTTATCTTAACTTTTAATGTACAACATAATATTTTTTTGTAATATACGATAATTATTACTAGTAAGACAAGTTTTTAAGATAAGAGTTAGAAAAATTATAACTTATTACAATATGAAATTTATTCTTATTTATAACTCACTCAAGTTAGGATCAAAATATTTATGTCTACATAGAGATTATTCTTATATAGAGTCATTTAGATATATTTTACTGTAATAATAATAAATTAAAATATAAATATTAATTAATGCATAATATTTTTCTTCATTTGATATATATAACAATCAAATAAATTTATTAATCTCATCCTATATAATACTTTATTCATTAACTATTATGTTTTATATATATGATATTTATAAATATATAGTATCAATACCTAAGTAGAGTTATTAATGTCTTATATTATGATTCATTTTTTAAAATCTTTAATGTCTTATATTATAATTTGATTTTTAAAATCTTTCTTTCAATCTTAAAGATATAATGTATGAAATAAAAAATGAAAGAAAGATATAAGATCTACTTATATTAACTAATCTTTGTTGTAAATTTTTACTAACTTACAGTCATATTATACAAAAATACTTTAACATTATAATGCTTATGGGATCAAAATAAGAGCCTTTGAAAATAAAGCCTTATACAAACTTGGAAAAGCCACATTGGGCCCAATGTGAGTTAAGATGTGCAATTATAGAGCGAATTTTATGCAAAGTTTTAACTTATGACAAATAAAGGAAGTTACTTATACGACTGTGCTCTTTGCTTTTTCCCTCGCTTTGAGTTGGCATTGCCTTTGGACTGCCCCCATCTTGATTCTGCAGCCCACATGTTACATGACTCAGAAAAGGGGACCTAGTTAGATATGTTGTTTTCAGGGGTAAGGTCAGAATGCTTGAGGGTTCGATAATGACCTTTTGTCAGACTTGTAAGGTTTTGGTATCGAAGATGAAACTTATGACAGAAGAACATAGGATTAGTGAATGTGACATTTTTTTACTTTAGGTGTCGATATCTTGTAAGGCAGCATCTTACAACTTCTATGTTAGATTTGAAGATAAAGAGTGAATTTATAGCTAAATTCCAGTATATATATTTCTTGAGCTCAACGTGGATGTAGTTTATCCGGATAACTTTGTTTAAAAGAGAATGAAAAGTATCTTCAAACTTTTCTTGTTCTTTATAAATGATTTATGACATGTGTTGAGATAATCTGTACTACTATCACTCAAAATCATCCACCAATTTCACACACAACACACAAACAAAGAATGTAAAGAAATCAAGAACAAAGGACACACGAATTTTTACCGTGGTTCTCTTATCCTATATGGGATAAACTACATCCACGTTGAGCTCAAGAAATCAGGAGCTCGCTGCACTAAAGATTAATACAACCTGATACAAACAGATTCTACACCCAAAATCACTCCAAAGACAACGTATCTCACTCTCACAACAACCTGAAATTTTTCTATGAGAACTTTAAATCAAAGCCTCAAGACTCAAGGGAAACACAACCCTTACAAGTGATTCAACCAACCACTCAAAAAATTCCGGCCAAGAAAAGAGACAATATAGAGCAGATTTTTCTTTACACAGAATACACAAAACTGAAAAAATAAAACCCAGTAGCGAAACTGAAAAAAAACGCAGCAGCAAGATAAAGTCATTTTTGCATTCTGTTTTTGGGTAGAATGGATCCTGGCCGTCAGATTTTAATGTCCTTCAATGGTCTGGATTTGTTTGTGATGACAAGAGTAAAACGACAGTGTTCCACTAAATGCATAACGGCAGCGTTTTGTGTGCTTCACTCTAACAACATGTAGTAACTAGGTAAAAATTAGTTACCCAGATGGATGGGTACAACAATTCTACCAGCAGTAAATGTTGCATGATTATACTACTTTTTGCTTTAAATGCAATTGAAAATACATAGAAAAATACTAGCTTTTTTTATTTTAGTTTTATTCTTTAATTTTTTTTTTTTTTAAATAGCTGAGAGTGTCTAGATTAGTTTACACGCACCTCAACTAATCTCCCGAAACTCTGAAATTACCAGTTGGGTAAGAGCTCTAGTGCCTCCTCAATTAGCAATCGAGGAGGGATTCGAATCTAAAATCTCTTGAGTAATACACCTAAGAAAAAACGCTAGCTTTAGATTACTTGCTTAATTTGTTTATAAAAAGATGTAGATATTGTTCTTGTGATGTGGGCTTTCACCTTGTCAAATAAATTAAAAGAAACTCCTTTTTTAAACTAATATAGTTTCTTGAAATATTCGAAAGTAATCATAGAACATAGAACGCAATTTGGCATACTTTGTTATCTTCTTCTTACTGTCACTTTCTAAGACAGACAAGTGATGGCACCTATAAATAGGTAGTAGCAACAACAACAATTCTAAGCTTCATAATTAAGAAAGTTGAGATACTTGCTCCACACATGTAGCCCATTACTTTTACAATTGTTTTCATCAAATCAAATTTATAGGATCAGGATTTTCTTAACTAATTTGCATTAACTCACATAACCAAGCCATACTTGTGTCGTTTTAATTGCAGAGGGTAATAATGGGAGAAAGAGACGCTAGAGGCAGTTCCAGCAGTCTAGCAGCTGTTGAGACTCAATTGGAGGGTATTGTTATCTATAAAAATAATGCTAATACACCACCTCCCGCTACTGAGAGTGTTGTTCTTGTTTCTGAGGGTGAAAAAGGTGGATTGAATCTGTCGTGAAAGGTGGAAGCTGCAAGAATCAGCAGGAGGAGATTAAACAAAGAGGAAGGTGGTCAATGATAGAGAAAGTTCCCGAGATGCTTCGCCGGGTTAAGGAAAACTGTGGCTGCTATGATCCTATAGTGATTTCAATTGGTCCTTATCACCATGGTAATCCTGAGCTTGAGTTAATGCAGCACCACAAACATATAATGCTTTCCAGTATGAGTATGGGAACTTACAGTTGCTTGAAGAGTTGCATTGGAAGGTCAGGCGCTTGGCCAAGGATGCAAGAGAGTGCTACATGATAAGAGCTTGAAAACACATATTTTGTTAGTGATTCAGTAGATTATTTGTAGAAAAATTTGTTTTAATGTGAAATTTTAGTTAATTATTTCATAAATACCTTTTGTGAGATTACAGGTGTATTTTGAGTATTTTCAGGTTAAAAAGGATATTTGACTAAAAAATAATGATTTTGATGGAATTCGTGACGAGTAGGAACAAACGGTAGAAGAATCGGAGTTGAAACAAGAAAGTTGTGACGTGTTGAAGATGAGACATAAAACCTAAAAATTTGTCAAGATGAACATACTTCGATGTTTTTATCATAACTTGAGCTATAGAAATTCAAATTTGATGACTCTTATGGCGTTGGAAAGCTTACTCAGAGAGCTACAAAGTTTGTGTTTATGACTTAGACAAATTCTGAAGATTACAGACTTGTGAGGCAGAAAGAACTATCACCGCAGCGACCGTTCCTGTCGCCGCAACGATGGATCACGGGCCTGTTTGTTTTATTGTATTTTCCTAGTCCAAATCTAAATGGTTTTAGGCATTTAATTCTTTCCTAATTAACCTCCAAACCCTAGCACTATAAATAAGAGTCTTTAATTACTTTTCAGGGAGATTAGAGAAGGAGAAAGAGCGACAACTATTTTGGAGATCAGAATTTTTGCAGTTCTCGTTCGCCAATTATAAAAGTTTTTCTATTTTTCTTTCTTGAACTCATGTTTGTTAATACAATTTTTGTTTTTATTACTGTAATTATGATCTAAATTCCTTTTCTAGGGCTAAAGATGTAACCCAATTTATGAATATGTGTTGACGTTGTTGTTGTTAATTTTAATTGAGCATTAATTCTTTTATTGTTGTGTGTAATGCTTTCAATTCTTAAGGACCCAAGAGTTGAATGATTTTATAGGTTTGGTTGAGATTGAGAGATGAAACCTAAAGTCTAAGGTAATAAAACCATAGATTGAGCGAACGCTATCTGTGAGGCTCTAATAAATTCCATAGAACTTAATGATCTTCAATTGCTTAAATCTGATAAGAGATAATTCGGGTTAGTAATTAGGAGTTAATTTGTTAATTGTTCGAGAGAAAGCTAACGAAATATTAGGAAGTTTAACCTTTAGAATAAGCTTAATTGGGTTAACAATAATTGTTAATGCATAGGATGAAATTGGTGTGAAATCTATGCTCTAGGTTTAGTCATATTGATTTCCTACCAAAGTATTAATAAACTTCTATTTTTGTTTTGTTTCTAGTTTGTTTTATTTTTCATTGAATCATTCTAAAAATCTGATAAATCAAATAGCAATAAGATAGGTTAGTGTGGTTCTTGGTAGTAGTAATTCTCTTGGGATTCGACACTCGTTACTTGAGCTTTATTATTTGCATGATTTCGTACACTTGCAGATTTCACAACACTACACTGATCAGAGCTCAGTAGCCAAGTTCAACGACGAGGAGTTTGCTCAGATAATGGTTCTTGATGCCTGCTTCATTCTTTAGTTCATCTGCTGCATTGTAGAAAGAAAAAGAGATGCTTTGAAGATGAAAAACAACATGATAGCTCTCGTTCAACGAGACTTGTTTTAATATAAAGTCAAATTCCTTTTCCTGTCCTCAATGAATTAAGCTTCAAGTTCGGAGATGAAAACAAAAAGACGATAATTTTCAATCAGTGTGCAACACAAATTTGTTGTGTTCCTCCTTCCAGGGAAAGTTGGAAAGATAACAGTAAAAAATTTCTTTCTGATTTAGCTTTTGGAGGAAGAAAAGCTGTGCAAGATGTGCAGAGAACAACAGAAATATTTGATGGTGAACCTGCTCATATTCTTGATCTTGTGCATTCCAGTCTCTTTGATAAATCCATTTTGACTTAACAGCCTCCACGCGATTGCTCTGATTAATTGGTTTTCATATCGGTCAGCCAAGGAGCTTAAGGCTGTGAAATTCTGTTTCAGGCCTAGCAAGACTAGTCTACTGACGGACGTTGATTTTAAATCGGGGTATCTCACCGGCACTCTGAAACTTCCACCACATTACATCGATGATTCTACAAAGTATATGCTTCTAAACATGGTAGCCTACGTATCTAGCATAGACTGTCCTAATGATTTCGGAGTTTATTCATATATATGCTGTAAAACTTAATTACAATTTCATCAATGACAAAAAATCAATAATATAGTCATATTTTTATCATTCTATACCCTAAATCGCATAAACATAAATTTCAGACTTTGAAACTTGATGAATTTTCACTGTTTTTGAAAGAAGTAATACATACCTGGTTCCATCAGTAATTTCTTGATGAATTGTGAAAGAAGGTAGTGTATCTCTCTCATTTTCCCTTTCTGTCAATTTCTTATTTCTTTTGATAGAAAAAGAAAACTCACGTAAAGAACAGAGAGAGAAGACCACTTTTATATAGCAGCTTTATTAACAACCAAACTGCAGTTATTTTATTAACTGTAGTAACCTCTCCATCAAAGTTAAATGACCATCATGCCCCTTAACCAATTTAATTATTTCAAAACAACTATGGACCACCTTATGTGAATTAAAGTATTTCTAACATTCTCCCACTTGGTCTACGTAATACTATATAACTTTATATTTAAGAAATAATACATAATGTGTACACAATAATAATTTGCTAAAGGCCATATCTTAAAATGGTCAGCATATAAACATTATTGAGCAAGAACCCATAAGGATCATGGTGGTTGTATGTCATTGAATCAACACAGTCCCTTTCCATGTATCACATTACAAATTTTGTACTTAGAACAATCTATAATGATTCTTAATGGTCTAACAATAATGTCCTTATCAAGTAAAAATCCTGTCATCTTTATCATTCATGTATACCAAACAACATAATATAAAGAAACATACAACAGAATTATTTATATGAATTAGAAACAACACATCAAGAGCTCAGAGTGTCTAAAAAATGAGGAGCATAATGTAAATCAAGAAACACATACAACACATCATAAATCAGTCATGATAGGCAATAATACCCATCCTCTCAACATGCTCACTAAAGGTCTTAGGTGATAGCCCTTTAGTTATCGAATCTGCTATCATAAAATTGGTGCTGATATGCTCAATAGTCACTCTCTGTTTCTGAACTTCTTTAACGGCAAATTATTTCAATTTCATATGTTTAGCACCCTTTGACTATTTATCATTTTTAGAGAAGAAAACTGTTGCGGCATTATCACAATAAATTTTCAACGGCCTAACAATACTATCTACAATCCTAAGCCCTGAAATAAAATTTCGCAGCCATAATCCCTGAACTGTGACCTCAAAGCATGCCACAAACTTAGTCTCTATAGTGGAATCAACAATGACAGACTACTTTGCACTCTTCCACAAAACTGCTTCTCTAGCTAACAAAAATATGTAGCCAAATGTGGATTTCTTGAGTTTACACAACCAGCGAAATCTGAATCTGAATATCCAATCACCTCAAGATTATCAGATCTCTTATAGGTAAGCATATGTTCCTTCATCCCTTGTAAATATCTCAACACTTTTTTTGCAGCTCGCAAATGATCCGTTCTAGGATTACTCTAATATTTGCCTAAGAAGCCAACCACAAAACTAATGTTTGGTCTGGTACATGTCTGAGCATAATTAAACTTCCGACAATAGATGCATAAGGAATATGCTCCATTTGCTTATGTTCCAATTCAATCTGTTGACACTGCTTAAGGCTCAATTTATCACTTTCTGAATTGGAACTAGACTCACAGAGCACTTATCCATATTGTATCTCTCTAAAACTTTGTTGATATAAGCAATCTGAGACAACCCCAACAATCCTTGTAAACTAGCACGAATAATTTCAATTCCAATCACATAGGATGCCACGTCCATATCCTTCATCTCAAAGTTATTAGAGAGAAACTTCTTGATTTCATACATCATGCCAAGATTATCAGTAGCAAGCAAAATGTCATCGACATACAGGACTAGAATTACAAATGCACTCCCACTAACCTTCAGATATATACACCAATCAACAATGTTTTTCTTAAATCCGAAAGTGGTAATGGTATTATTGAACTTGAGATACCACTGCCTGGAAGCTTGTTTCAATCTGTATATTGATTTCTTTAATTTACACACCACGTGTTCCTTCCTTTTAATTGGAAAACTGTCAGGTTGTTTCATGTACAATTCTTCTTCTAAATTCCCATTCAGAAAGACAGTTTTCACATCCATTTGATGAAGCTCTAGATCATAATGAGCTATTATTGCCATAATAATTCTAAACGAGTCCTTAGAGGAAACCAGGGAAAAAGTCTCATTGTAATCAACACCATCTTTCTAAGTAAAACCTTTGGCAACAAGTCTGGCCTTGTACCATTCGATATTGCCATTAGAGTCGCACTTGGTCTTAAAGACTCATTTACACTCGACTGTTTAATAGCCTTCAAGCAATACTACTAGATCCCAGACTTCATTGTATTCCATTGATTTGAACTCTTCTTTTATGACATCTAACCACTTTGCAAAATTATCAATTTAAAGGGCTTGAGAAAATGATATTGGATCTACTTCCATTCCCAAGTCAAATTCTGGCTCTTGAATATAAACCACATAATCATTAATAATGACATATCTCTTTTGTCTTTGAGATTTTCTTAATGTCACTTCTTGTCATTTATTTACTGCTTCATGTGGCTTATCCATTATATGTTCATTGACTATTACATTATTAGGAAGTGCTTGCTCAATTATTTGTTGTTCTTGATTGTTGTCAAAACATTTAACAACTACAGGAACCACAACCTCAGTAGAAGTCATAAGCACAGGGACTTGTACATGACTTCTTGAATATCTAGTTTACGTGGTCTAACACTCCCACTAGTTTCACCATTCTCAATGAATCTCACATTTTCAGTTTCAACTATTCTCATACTATGGCTAGGACAGTAAAACCGATACCTTTTAGATTTTTCTAAATAACCAATAAAAAATCCACTGATTGTTCTTGAGTCCAATTTCTTTTCATGTGGATTATAAATCTTGACTTTGTCGGGCAACCCCAAACATGTAGGTTCCTCAAACTGGGTTTCCTTTTTGTCCATAGTTCAAAAGGAGTCTTTGGAACTACCTTACTAAGAACCCTGTTTACTAAATATACAATAATCTTTAATGCATATATCCATAATGATGAGGGTAATGAGCAGTTACTTAACATACTCCTAACCATATCTATTAACGTATGATTACGCCTTTCTGCAACACCACTCTGTTGTGGTGTTCTTGGCATTGTGTATTAAGCACATATGCCTCGACTTTCTAGGAATTTGTCAAATGGACTTGGACATTGTCCAGATCATTGTATCTACCATACTATTCACCACCTCTATTTGATCTTACTGCTTTCACCTTTCTATCTAATTGCCTCACAACTTTAGTAATGAATATCTCTAGGATATTAATAGATTGAGATTTTTTCATGCAATAAATAGACATATCCATAACGTGAAAAGTAATCTATAAAAGTGATGAAATATCTTTCTCGACTAAAGGAAGGTACGTCAAAAAGACCACATATATTAGTTTAAGGAGTCTCGTGCTTCTAGTGCCTACTTTCTTAACTGTGGATGTAATCCACGCAAATGCCAAAATCAGTAAAATCCAAATTAGATAAAACTCCATTCTTTACTAATCTTTTACATTCTTTCTTTTGATATATAGCCTAAACATTTATGCTATAAATAAGTAGATTTCACATCCACAGAAGCACGTTTTGTTCTTATACTATAATGTAGGGTCAACAATATCTCAGCAAACAAACTATCAAGCTGTAATTTATACAATCCATCACAAAGCACATCAAAACCAATTAAACAATTATATTTAAATAATCTAAAACATCCATTCCCAAATTTAAAAGAATATAATTCTAAATCAAGTTTAGATAAAGATATTAAATTATGGGATAACTTTGATACATAAAGAGTTAAACAAATCTAAATGATGTCCAATACTTAAAATTAAATGATAGGTTCCAATGGCTTCTACTCGTGCTTTGACTCGATTTCTCATGTATACAAAGCTTTCATTATCGTTTATGGTCTGGGTCATAAGGAATCCCTACATAGTATTAGAAATATGAGTGGTATATCCAAAATCAATCCACCAAGTATTTGCTTTTTACTATTATAGATCCAACATCAATGTATTCTTTCAATACATGTTGGATCTATAACAATAACAAGCAATATTTTTTGTTAAAAGATGAACCATTTTTGTTGGAGAAGGCAACACTACAGTGATGGAAAAAGGATACCACAACGAGCGTGATGATATTCTCTAAAACAAATCAGAGAATGACCATCGTAGCAAAGAAAAAGTTTGTCGTCGGTGACAATAAAGTTTGTTATGGCGTGCGTTGTGTGACTTTTAAGCAGATGCAATCATTTAGTTTTTTTTGGACAACCGCTGGAGAAGTTATAACTTCCTATTAATTCTAAACTATTATTCAGTTCTGTATTAGTATCTACACTCCAAAATAAACTATATAAGTATTAACGTTGAATTAAATAGTGTGACTTTGATGTAGTTCATATTGAATAAAACTCTTCTTTTAATCAACAGGTTCATCTGTCTTTTGTGCATACTTTGTTTATTTTTGCTTTCAATTCCAACAATTGATATCAGAGCAAAGTGTTCATAAGGGTTATGTGAAGTAACGAAAGAAATCACAGAAAAGCTTGGGTTGTGTAATGGCATCATCAAGTACATCGTTGCCTTTAATTCCTGTCTTTACAGGAGTTCTTTACCACATATGGGTGGTGAAGATGAAGAGATTTTTGCAAGTTGTGGATTTATGGGAAGTCTCCAAAATAGGAGGAGAATTTCCTGAAGAGCCTAAGGATCCAACAGTCACTCAGTTGTAGTTGTATAAAGTAGAGAGTAGGAAAAGGGCAAGGGCTCTTTCGTATCTACATTCGACTATTGCTAATTTAATCTTTGTGAAGATTATGGCTTGCACTACTGCCAAGGAAGTTTGGGATAAATTGCAAGTGGGATATAGAGGTTTTGAGAAGACACAGAACATGAAGATAATTACTTTGAAAAGGTAGCTGAAAAATTTGAGGATGGAGGAGATAGAGAGTGTTTTACAGTATTTAGAAAAATTGATGAAGGTTGTAAATGAGATAAGGATCTTGGGAGAAGATCTTTCTGAAGTGAGGATAGTGGAGAAAGTTATGGTGAATGTGCTAGAGAAGTTTGAATCCAAAATTTCATTGCTTGAGGATTCAAGGGATGTTAAGTCCATGATAGTGGCAGAATTGATGAGTGCTCCTGAAGCACAAGAACAGAGAAGGAAGATGACATGTGAAAGTGGTTTGGAGGCTGCTTTACAGTCAAAGGCGGTAATTTCGCCTAACGTTCAGAGAGATGGAAGAAAGCTTGGATTTACTTCTAGGAAAGGCAAATTTGATACCAAGCAGAAAGGAAGAGGTCATCACTATTATAATTGTTGCAACAAACATCATCATTCGGAAGCTGAGTGCGAGTACAAGAAGAAAACATCACCAAAAACATATTCGTATTATAATCGTCTGGGCCATTTTGAAAAGGATTGCCATCGCAAGAATAATCAACAGACACAATAACAACCTGTCTAGCAACAACAACAAGCAAACGTTGCTGAGGATGGCGAGAATGAGGAGTGTTTATTCATTGCCTTGTTAGCGAATACTAAGGATCAAAATGATTTCTGATTTATTGATAGTAGATGTACCTAGCACATGACTGGCAAATTAGAGTTATTCACTGACTTGAATGATATGAAAGGGATGGTGAGATTAGGAAATGGAGATAGAGTTCTAACCAAAGGCAAAGACACTATTACTGTTCCAACAACCAAAGGTACAAAATTGATCCTTGATGTCCTTTTAGGATCTAATTTAGATAAGAATTTATTAAGTGTTAGTCAAGGCAAAGAGGATATGTGCTAGAATTTATTAATGATGTATATAAAATTAAGGATTCCAATGGTGTGGAGTTCATGTGTATGCCTATGAAGAATATAAATTTTGTGGTGAATTGGAATTCTAGTGATATTTATGCCTTGAGTAGTATTATTGAAAAATGAATCATGGCTGTGGCATAAGAGGTTGGGACACTACAACCTCAATTCCATTAAATTGGCTGAAGAGAAGAAAACGGTGGTTGGCTTATCTACCATAGATGTTGTTGATGGAGTTTGTGAGAGTTGTATATTAGGAAAGCAACATAGATCGCCTTTTCCTAGGTTGTCGACATGGAGAGCCAAGGGGAAATTGCAATTGGTTCATTCAAATTTGTGTGGACCAAGGAAGACACCTTCTCTAAATGGAAGTAGACACTTTCTTTTGTTTATTGATGATGCAACAAGAATGGTATGGATATATTTCTTGAAATTGAAGTCTAATGTGTTTGGAGTGTTCAAAAATTTTAAGAAAATGGTAGAAACTCTAAGTGGAATGCCTTTGAGAAGTTTGAGAACTAACTATGGCAAAGAGACTCTACCGAGTTTGATTTGTTTTGTGCATATTATGGTGTCAAACATCAATTTACGGTATGCTACTTTTCATAAGAAAATGGAGTGGCTAAAAAGAACAATGGAAACTGTAATGAAGACAATGAGAAGTTTGCTAGCAGAGAAGAAAATGCTTAAAGAATTCTGGGCTGAAGCCACAAGTATTGCGGTGTATTTGTTGAATAGATTACCAACCAAGGCTGTGATGGAAATGACTTCATATGAAGCTTGAAATGGGTTGAAGCCAACACTAAAACATACAAGAATGTTCAGTAGTGTGTGTTTTGTGAATATACTATATGTGAGAAGGCAAAAAAAGTTGTCTTTATCGGGTATAACAGCCAAGCTAAAGGCTACAGAGTATTTGACTTGGAGTAATGCTATCTGCACTAACCAGATAATACTAACCCCAGTACCAACTAACGTGGCAAATGCCACCTCATCTGCCACATCACCTAATTGCCATATCAGTTTTCTTAAAAACTATATATTTGTTTATCTTTAAATTTAACTTCCCTTAAATCGACTCCCTAAATCAAATTCATTCTCTACAATGCAAACACTATACAATTTTTCCCGTCATTCTCTACTTCTCATCTCACAATCAATTTCTTAAAAAATTTTCAACCGATCTCATCCTAATTTCATTACATGCCATGACACCTCACTAGACACTGACAAACCAAACCCAAATAATCTTTTTCCATGTTTCGCCAAACATCGCCGCACCACGCCTCGCCAGATGCCGCGATGCCTCACCAGACGCCGATAAAGTACGAACCAAACCCTAACCATCATTTCTGCACCTCGCCAGAAGCTGCTACATTTCGCCAGCTAAGAATCAAAGGCATAGGTAAGACTATTATCTTTTCAGTTTGATTTTTAGTTTCAATTAGCTATTAGGTTTTTTTTTTATTCTATTTATTTTTTAAACAAATTGATTCATCGAAGAAATGAGTGTTTATTTGCATGATTCACATTGGTTTTCTAAATGATTATTCTTGTTATTAGCTCGTTGATTATGATTCTAGAAGCTGCCCATTTCAAGGCCCTTAGCTTTGCCATTGAGAAAGCATCTATGGATTTGGTATTATTGGTGAATGCTTGTGGTTGGTGTTGTATGTGATTAACTGTGGAATTTTTTAAACTTGTTTGTGCGTTTTTTGTTTTTGGGATTTCCTTCCAGCTTGTATAGTGTGGATTGCTAGTTTTGAAACTTGGCCTGTTTTTTTGGTTTGGTTTGTTGATCCTTTTTGTAAAGGCCTTTTAGAGGTTGACGTTTGCGTGCCCTTGGTTGCTTTGGTCTCTTATGTATAAGGATTGCCTTTCCTTGGTTGTCCTTGCTTTTGTAGTTTTGCCCCTTAGGAATGCCCAACGTTCTTGGTTCTAAAGGGGAGTCCCCTTTCCTAGGTTGTAATTCTTTTATAAAATTATTGGGTTTACCCAAAAAAAAGAAAAAAAAAAAAAAGAAAAAAGAAAAAAAAAAGTAACTTATTATGAATATAATTATGTGTACATGTATTGTCCTGGTCGAGTAGAGATAAAAAAAAAAAAAAAAGTTAATTGTCATCATATAGGTTGATTTCTAGATCCTGAAAAAGACTTCACAATTTGGTAAAGTAATACAAACATTGAAGCCAATACTGAAGCAGGATGCCTGTACTGCCCTGATAATTTTGTTGCTTCTTCCAACTATAGATAAGTATTTACATATCGCAAAAAAACTGCAAGATCATCTATACAAAGAGTATGCACAGAGTTCTATACAATAAAACTGTAGCTCTCCTAGACACTACAAAAACAATAGGCCTAATCATCATGTCCAACCCCAAAAACGCTGCACTAATGGCCAACAAAATGCAGCGTTGAAGTTGCAACTCTAGAACACACTGCATAGCTCCAAACATACTTCTAGGAACTACAAAAATGCAGTTTTCTGCTGCTGCATCTCCAAACAAAGCTCTCTAGAATCCTTTGTTTGGCCATGCACCAACGCCATCCACCACACAACAACAGCCAACATACTCAAATAGCCAAAAACTATAGATATAGCATGAAAACACCTCAAGAGCAGATCCAAGCTATAGATCCAACACACAAAAAATTGCACTAACTGCAAAAATGTCCTAGAGACTGCAAGAAGCTAAAACTCCAAAACTCTGTAAATTTCCAATACTACAAAGAAAAAAAACAAAGTGTAGCACTAGAAAATCCTGCACCAACCCAATATTCTCCCTTGAAATTATTGTTGAATGTTGGAGACCTGCCACAAAAAAAAAAAAAAAAAAAAAACCTACTACTAATAAACATCTTAATACAATATTAGAAAGTTAATTCCAGTGCTTCAGAACCAAGACGTGCATCATTTATCAATACACCATCCATGAACAACTCATTCATATCACTAGCATATGTAGGCACTAATCTTAACCTGCAACATTAAGGGAGCAAAAATATGGCAAGTAGCAATGAAACCACACACAAACAGTTAAATACATACACAATCATTTGATACATGATTTTTATAAGAAAACTAAAGAACCATAAGCACCTAGAGCTGCTGCCCTTCAACTGATGAAAATGAGCATCCAACTTCCTGAAACTCAAGTTCTTTTGATCCCTGTGCAACATACAACAAGAACTCAATCACATTAGTAGACTAAAAAGTTTTTAAAACAGAGGCAAAAACTAAAAAGAAAGTAAAATAGAGAAGCAAGAAACAAGATTATCTAAAATCTTATTTAATAGTAACTACATTCCATATATATAGTACATGTTATTCTAAAATAACAATCTTGGCTGCATACATTTCTATAGTTCACATGTAAACATCAACCTAGACAAAGAAACATAAATGAATTACTTACCTGAGTTGCTTGATTAAATCCAAGTCTGAGACTAGGATTCGAACTCATAGCAACTTCTTGTTGTCGTTTTACTTTACGAACAATTTTTCAACCTTCAATTGCTTTCTTTTGAATGGGAGATGACCTTTGCTGCAAACAACCCGTGGAGTAAGAATATTACTACTCCCTTCTTTGAAAGTATCATCACCACCTTCACAAATCATTCTACTATTACTTGACATGTTTAGTATTTTATCAATCCCGACACTTTTATTTGACATCAATTTGTTCTTCATATCATTGATAATTTCTTTTACCATATTACAATCATCCTCATTGCTTGATGCCAAATTTGCTACAACACTGAATAAATTAGGCAACTCATCAAATCGTTGTCTGTCAAGATTGGTGCTCCAACTATTATAACTTATCTTAACCTTGGTATGATATCTATTTATATTTTTCCTATACCGTTTTATAATGTACTTTTCTGGTACATGAGAAATTTGCTTACGAATCAACACCAATATTGCATGTCGACATAAAATTCCTCTAAACTTAAAAAATTGACAATTGCAATGAACACCACAAGTTGCGTCATCAAAGAAAACCACAAAAGGAACACGACGGCGAGTCTCTCCAACCAAAACATCTTCTTTTATTATGAATTCCATATAGGAACCAATCTTTTTGAAAGAAGATAAATGACAATAGACCTTGGCAGCTAGCTCTTGTTGAAACTCTTTGAATTTTGCAGTGGTATATGCATCTTGAAATTGTTTCTCAATAGCATAAGTGGTTATGCAAGGGATCCATGATTTGAAAGATTTGAAATCAGTCTCCCTTTCTTTTTCCACTTTATCACGCAATGCATTCTCATATTGTTCCACAAACTATTTTAAAGTGGTTTTTGAATTAACATATCCATCAAAGAATGCATGCATACTTTCACTGCGTTGAGTAGTAGATATACCTGCCCAAAAAGTATCTCTTACAACAGTTGGCACCCAACATCGTCTCTCATTGTACAATCCAAGCAATCAATCATTGTCATGAAGGTTGTATTTATCAATGAACCTATTCCAACGTTCTTCAAACTCCTCACATGTCAATGAATCATACATGACATTTTGCAAAGAAAACTTAATCTGTTCATATTGACTATAACCTCTAAATTTTTTAGGCAGTTTCTTCATTATATGCCACAAACACCATCTATGTCGTGTACCTGGGAACACAATCTTGATTGCATTTGCATTGCCTTATCTTGATCAATGATTATTGCCTTAGGACCATAATTCAACATACATGTAAGCCAAGATTGAAAAAGCCATACAAATGTCTTTGTGTCCTCATTGGAGATTAATCCACAACCTAACAGTATCGAATGACCATGATCATCAACACCAACAAAAGCACCAAACGACATATCATACTTGTTGGTCAAATATGTAGTGTTGAATGTCACAACATCACCAAACTCTTTAAATGTAGCCCTACTTCTTGCATCCACCCATAAACGTTCTTTAATCGACCTTCTTCATCTAAATCCATTATGTAAAAGAAATTAGAATTCTCATTTTGCATTTTCAAAAAATATTTTTGGATTGCACAAGCATCTCTAACACCAAGTCGTAACCTCCTAGCTTTTTCAATATAGTTCCTATAATCTTTCTGCGGGAAAGGCAAATTCTTAGCACCACTTGCTTCAACTAACAAGGAATTGAAATTTTTATTTGGCCTAATCCCAACTTTATCATTCACTTCAAGCTTTCTTTTTACATACAGTCTAAAATATCTACTTTTGGCAAGGCTACTGAGTTCATGGTTATGATCAAACACAACTAAACATATTTTCCATTTGCCATCAGAGCATACAGCTGCACCAATTCGAGCCTTACAATCGGTTTTTGTCACTGAATGCATTTTAAAAGCATTTACGGGTTAGTGCGCGACCTTCCAATACAAGAACAAGCTAGTGTCGCGTTTTTTAGCTCTCCATCATATCTTTTCTTTGAAGATCGTATAATAACTTCGAAACCCATTTTATTCCCATTGTTTTTGTAGTGTTGGACAAGATTATCAAGTGAATCAAAAACCATTCCAAGCTTAGGCTCCCATTCCTCCTCTATAGTTCTTGTATCTTCTATTTCTTCAGAATAATTATCCTAATTTATTGATATTATAATAGCCATAATTAAAATATAATAATACAACAAAAAGGATAGAAACAATACCATAAAAAAATTAAAATCATATTAATGAATAAAAAGAGATTACAAACAAAATATTACCTCCACAACATTGAAATGAGAAGAAGAGTTGTCTAGATTTTTTTTACTACACTCCCCCATCTTTGGTACGATGCAACACCAAGACCAAGTTCAAAAAAGCTTTTTGTTTTTGGATTCGATGGTCTGTTGAACCAACCTGCACGATGAAAGAGGGTCATTTCAACTATGTATACATTACCAATAATCTATATACATTGTAAAGGTACATCAATTATGTAAATAAGTTCAAAAATAATTAATATTAATTCATTAATAAAATCATGCAATAACGAAAGTGAAAAATGTATATCTAGACATGAACATTGCGGAAAATGATGTTAGCAATAGGCAACCAAGTGGCCAATTTTTTGAGATAAAATCTCAACCACAAGGCACAAGTGCTTGTTCTTTTGTCTCATACTTCAAAAAAGCACAACCTGCAATAAAAAGAAACAAATAGACAAATAAACTATTTTGCAATGAAATAGTCTAGTGATTGTCAAACCACAACATAAACAACGCATGTTAACAAGTGCAACATTTTATTTATAGCATTTTATCATGACTCTCGAGCTCCTATATTGTTCTTAGATGATGTTCTAAAGCTATAGAAACAATACCGTGAAGCAAAAGATGGTTCAATCTTATGGGCTTCTAATTTGGGAGCAATTTTTTTTTATAAATTCAGCAAATGAAAATGACGAGTGTTGGTGGAAGATGGTGGTTGGCGTTGGTGGTGGACAACAGTAGTCAGCACTAGTGGTGGAAGATGGCGGCCAGCGCTAGTGGTGGAAGACAGCGGGTGACACTGGTGGTGGTAGAGGATACACGGCTGGTGAGTTTATGTTTCTACTTTGAGAGATTTTTTATTCATTTGGGGGAGGCAATTAAAATTTTGAATTTTTTTTTAGTTTTTGGAGGGAACTGATGTGGCAATTAAGAGAGGTGACATCTGTCACATCAGTTGGTACAAGGGTTCATATGGTTTGGTTAGTGCAGATAACATTATTGCTTTGACCTGATTTTGAAGAACATTTATGTTAATAGGGATGTTGTATTTGATGAAAGAGCATCCTGGAATTGGAAGATTGGAGATGAAAATAAAGTTGAAACTTCCTTGATAGACGAGAGTGTAGAAAATGATAAAGATGATGATGTAGCCATGAGAGGTACAAAGCCTCTTGAAGAAATTTATCAAAGGTGTAGTTGTGTTAGAACAAACATCATATGAGAAAGCAAGTAGGCTTAAGGGCTGGAGAGATGCAATGGCAACTGAGATTGCTTTGATAGAGAAGAATAAGACATGGAAGCTTGTAGATGCATCGGAAGGCAAGAAAATAATTGGTGCAAAATGGGTTTATAGAAATAAGTTGAATCCGGATGGAACCATTCAAAAGTTGAAGGTTATATTAGTGGTTAAAGGGTATTCTCAAATGGCGGGAGTAAATTACTTTGACATGTTTGCACCTATGGCAGACACGATTAGATTGATTATTGCGTTGGTTGCCCAAAGGAAGTGGGAGATACTACACTTGGATGTTAAATCGGCATTTTTAAGTGGCTGGCTTGAGGAGGAGATATATGTTGCTCAACTAGAAGGGTTTGAGGTACAAGGAAGTGAAGAGAAAGTTTACAAGTTGCACAAAGCCCTTTATGGGTTGAAACAAGCACCAAGGGCTTGGTACCACATAATAGATTCCTGGTTTGTGGCTCAAGGTTTTAGGAAGAGTCAAAATGATGCAACATTGTATGTGAAGGAAGATGGAGGAATTGTGATTGTTTCTCTTTATGTTGATGATTTGCTGATTACGGGAGATGTTAAGAAGAAAATTGAAGACTTAAAGAGAAGTGTGATCAAGGAGTTTGAAATGAGTGACCTGGGGAAAATGAATTATTTCCTAGGTTTTGAAGTAATTCTTAAGGAGGATGGCATTTTTATATGCCAAAAGAAATATGCTCAAGGGATTTTGAAAAAATTTAAAATGGAGGATAGTAAACCTACAACAACTCCCCTACCATGGAATTTGAAGCTTGTAAAGGATGATGGGAAAAATTATAGAATTCTAGTTGGGAGCTTAATGTACCTGACAGCAACAATACAAATAATGTTTTCCACTAACATTTTATCTAGATTTATACAGGAACCAAGTGAAGAACATTTCACAGCAAGAAAAAGAGTTTTAAGATACTTGAAGGGGACAAAAGACCAAGGTATTTGGTTTAAAAGAGTTGAAGAGGAGAAGCTGACAGGTTATGTTGATAGTGATTAGGCTGGAAGTGCAGACGTCATGAAAAACACCCATAGTTTTTGTTTCACTCTTGGGTCTGGGGTGTTTTGTTGCTATTCAAGAAAGCAAGAAATTATGGCTCAAAGTACAATAGAGGTTGAATATGTTATAGCGGCAACCGCCACAAACCGAGCTTTGTGGATAAGGAAGTTGATGAACGATTTAGGAATAGAGTAGAAGGAAGCCACTTTAATTCTATGTGGTAACAAATCAGCCATCTCCGTTGCTGAAAATCCAATCCACCATGGAAGAACAAAACACATCAATATAAAGTACTATGTTGTTCGTGAAGCTGAGAAGATGAAGGAAATCAAGATGATGTTTAGCAAATCGGAATTTCAAGTTGCGATCGAAAATACTTAGAAAAATACCAGCTTTAGATTACTTAAACATATTGTGATTGTGATGGGGGCCATTCCCCTATATACCATAAATTAAAAGAAACTCATTTTAAACAAAAGATTATAAAAGATGGTTAACATAGCTAGTCAAAAATTCCAAAATAGCAATAAATAATTTGGTATGTGATTAAGGATATTGAGGGAGGTGACTTCACCTTGTTATTCCTTAAAAAAGTTGGCAGCAATTCCAAGCTTTGATAACATCAACTATTGGCTCAAGCCATTTGGGTCCAATTAGGTGACTTTTGCCACTTTGGACCTATTACAATATTATTATTATGTTTCCTTAGGATTGCATCCACCATGTCTCACCTTTTTATTTTATTTTATTTTATTTGTTTTAATCAACAGGGGTGTTCAATTAATTTATATATACCTCAATTAACCTTTGAATACCTAGGAATTGTCGGCCATCATGTGATCTAGGGGTGAGCACGGGTAGTGGGTAGAACCGGAACTGGGGGGTAGAACCAGAACCAGAACCTATCCGGAATCGGAACCGGTACTGTGCGGGTAGGTTCCGATTCCAATTTTTTGGAACCGATACTGTGCAGTTTCGGTTCCGGTTCTTGTGTGTGGAGGAATCGGAATCGGAATCGGAACCGGAACCTATAAAAAGGGTACCCTGTTTGGAACCTGTAGGGGGTACCCAGTTTGGAACCGATTTTTGGAACCTGTTTTGGAACTTGTTTGGAACCTGTTTTGGAACCTGGACTACAATGAAATATTTGTGAAATGTGAATAATGGAGGGTTTCTATTATTTAACATATAAAAAAATTTAAAATATAAAAAGTTAAATTTTTAGAATAACCTAATTAGATAAATATACAAATACAATTATACTTATTACATATAAATTACACTATATTAAAAGCTTTAATATATTATAATACATTAATATTAAAGTTTTGATTAATTAAGTGAATAATTGGAATTATGATCCAATTAAAAGTGTTTTACATTTTTAATGTTATTAAAATAATTATTTTTGAATAAAATAGTATATTTGATTGAGTAATAATATATTTAGTTATTTACTTCAATTATCAAGTTCTAAGTATATCTATAATAAATTAGTAATTAATTAATTATATATGATAAATTGATAAACATTAATAAATTTAATTACTAGTTAAATATCATACTTAATCAATTATAACATTACATTATAGTTAAATGATTACTTAATTAATTATAATTTTATAACATTACTTAATTGATTTATAGTATAATTAATTATAACATTACATTAATTGATTATTACTTAATTAATTGATTTATAAGTTATAACATTTAGTATATTACTTAATTAAATAATTAGAAATTTAATTAATTATAGCATTACATTATAGATTTATAGTATAATTACTTAATTAATTAATTAATTATAACGTTTCATTACAAACATTAGTACAATACTTAATTAAATGATTAAAAATTTAATTAATTATAATATTACATTATAGATTTATAGTATGATTACTTAATAGTTAATTCACTATAACATTATATTATAGTATGATTATATAATTAATTATAACATTACATAATTAAATAATTACTTAATTGATTATGACATTATATTATAAATATTAGTAATTACTAATTTACTACATAAACATTAGCACAATACTTAATTAAATGATAAGAAATTTAATTAATTATAACATTACCTTATAAACATTTCATTATAAACATTAATTAAGCATTACATTATAGTTAAATAATTACTCAATTAAATTATAATATTATTATATTACATTATATTATGATCACTTACTTAATTATAACATTATATAGTTAAATGATTACATAATTACTTAATTAGTTATGAATTTATAACATTACATTATAAACATTAGTAATTTACTAATTTACTATATTATTACATTACTTAATTAAACGATTAAAAATTTAATTAATTATAACATTACCTTATATATTTATAATATGATTACTTAATCAATTATAACATTCCATTATAAACATTAGTATATTAATTAAATGATTTGAAATTTAATTAATTATAATATTAAATTATAGATTTATAGTATGATTACTTAATTCATTATAACATTACATTATACTATTATAGTATGATCATATAATTAATATAACATTACATAATTAAATGATTACTTAATTGATTATGACATTATATTATAAACATTAGAAATTAATTTATTATTTTACACAATACTTAATTAAATGATTAGAATTTTATTAATTATAACATTACATTATAAATTTATGGTATGATTACTTAATTAATTATAACATTCTATTATAAACAATATTACAATACTTAATTAAATGATTAACAATTTAATTAATTATAATATTATATTATAATTAAACCCTAAACCCAAATAGTATATTTGGTAGGGGTGTATTTATAAACTTTTAAGGTATTTTTGTCATATTTTAAACTAATAGGGGGGTAATTGATTTTTTATAGGATACCCCGGAAAGGAACCGGAACCTGTATTTTAGGTTCCAGTTCCTTGAATTGAAGAACCTATACTATGCGGTTTCAGTTCCGGTTCCTTTTTTTGGGAACCTATATTGTGCGGTTTTAGTTCCGGTTCCCCTGAAAAATGGAGGGTACCCGGAACCGCTCACCCCTAATCATGTCTCACTTTCTGTCTCTCTCTTGAATATATAAACTAATAGATTAAAAAATAGTTAATATAATAGCAAAAATCTTTTTAAGATTTAAAGAATAATTGTTTTTCTCATTATGTTAATGAGTAAATATATATTATTAAATTATTCTATTATTAAATTGTTATTAACTCATTAATAAACAAATAATAAATCAGAGTTAAAATCCGATAACTACGCCAAGCGCGGCCCTGCTACTGGTGGAGTTGGCCACGCGTAAAAAATAATAGAAATTGAAATTCTAATACCAATATTTAGAAGCCACGTGGGTTTAAAAAAAGAGCAAACAGTCAGAGCGTCGACCTTGACTTGTGACACTACGAAACAAGAACTCCATCCCTATGAGATCATATTATCCTTTCACTTGCCATCTTCATTTTCACTTCAGCCGAGCTCGTCTCAATTATTGGTGGTGTTTTTTTTCGGTTTTCTTTAGTCTGTCAGACAATATCTCAAACACATGGAGGCCATTCCAATCTCCCCTCAATCTTACAAACTGGGCTTCATCGGAGCAGGCAAAATGGCCGAGAGTATTGCCAGAGGAGTGGTACAATCGGGTGTGCTCCCTCCCCAACGTATCTCTACTGCCGTCCATTCTAATCCCAATCGCCGAATCGCTTTCGAATCCTTTGGTGTCGGCGTACACTCTAACAATAGTGCTGTGCGTTTAGCTCTTTCTCTGTCTCTTCCTTTTGTGTTTGTTTGTTCATTTGATAATTATACAATTAAGGAATTATAAATAGGTGGTTGAAGCCAGTGACGTGGTGATTTTCTCGGTGAAACCGCAAGTAGGTAATGTGATTTCTGATGATTATTTCTTTTTTATTTCCAAGAATCATTAATATTTATTTGTGATCTTTACTTTCTTGTGGTGTTGTTGTTGCAGTAAAAGATGTAGTGTTGCAACTGAAGCCGATGCTTTCTGAGAAGAAGCTTTTGGTTTCAGTTGCTGCAGGAGTAAAATTGAAGGACCTTCAGGTTTGTGCTTATCAATCATTTACCTGTTATACATGACTTAAACTATTGCAATCAAATGTCTAACAGCCCTAAAAGAATATATTATTATAAATCCAAAACACTAAAAATTGTTTATAATTTAAAGAACCTTATTCATTCATCATATACTTTTTTTGAAGTAGGAATGTGTTGGTGCAGCGGGAAACATTCTTGCATTTGGAGTATAGTTGTGATTGTTACGATCAGTTCCTTTTTCAGAAATGGAACATTTATTTTGAATTTTGTTTGGCTCCATTAGTCATTTGAAATTTCAAGTTTTATGATATAACTTTATATTTATTCCGTGATTTGGCTTGAAACTGTTCAAAAATTGGGACTTTACGCTTACAAGATATGTTTTCAGATTTTGTAATTAGTTCTTCCTGCCTGCTTCAGACATCCATTGCTTTTTGAGTTTCTTAGTATATTAATTTGTTAGCTTTTTGAAATAAAGTTTCTCATTTGTTAGGAATGGGCTGGTCACAGCCGGTTTATTAGGGTGATGCCCAACACACCTTCAGCTATTGGTGAGGGAGCAACAGGTGTGTTTTTCCTCTCTACCTTGACATTTAACTGTTTTTTGCCATATTATCTCAGCAATAGAAATCCTGGACTGCTATCTCATATAATTCTATTATATTAAATGAAAAAATTACTGAATTACGAGTGCATTTTATTATAATGTTCAAATTTGTAATCAAAACAAATAGCATGCAGGGGAATTTTCCTTTATTAAAAATTTTCTCATGAGCTGCTGTAGAATTGTTGATAAAATACTAGATCTGATATATAATAACAAGCAGTTCAGCTCCAACATCTGGAGCTAAGTAACTAATTACACATTGCAAATATAAGATTGTATTTCTTATTGTCTAACAAATAAATTACTGAGATATGTGTTGGCACGTTAATTACTGCCAAGACCTTGATTCTAAATTACATTTATTTATGAGTTCTTCTAGTTCATGTTTGTAGCATGTTTTTTCCATTTCAAATTTGCATATTGCATGAAAATGTAAAGGTAACTAATCTACTTGTATTTTAATAGTTATGAGCTTGGGAGGAGCTGCAACAGAAGGGGATGGGGAACTAATTTCTGAACTGTTTGGATCAGTTGGCAAGGTATGGCGGGCTGATGAGAAATCGTTTGATGGAATCACTGGTTTGAGGTATATGGTCTCCCATTTTATAATCTCAGTATCTTGGAACATTCTCTCATATAGTAATTGCCCACGAGGACTAGTTTCATTATTTACCATACTGAGGTTCCTGGGTCCATGGGCAAGAATAAGTCCAACTAATATGTTTTTCTATTAATGCATCTGTTTCTGGACAAATAGAGTTGGCTAGTTGGTTTAATCAAACATTTTTTTAATTATAAATTTTCAGTGGCAGCGGTCCAGCATATATTTTCTTGGCAATTGAAGCTCTAGCTGATGGTGGAGTGGCTGCAGGTGTACCACGAGAACTTGCACTAGGTCTAGCATCACAAACTGTAAGTTAATGATACCTATTTCTTCCATTCACTAGTTTTATGAGCCATGTAATAGGAGATAACATTCTTCAAGTGTTAAACCCAATCCTCATATTTGAATGGGCTTTCTTTATCCTATCTAAACATACATCATACACAGCTACCACCTAGTTAGTATTTACATTGGTTGCAATAAAGACTACTATTATTGTTGTGGAAGTGGCAAGAATTTAGGGCTTGTTTAATTTAAATTTGGCAATAATTTTTTCTGTTTTGCGAGAACTAGAGATACAAACAGTTTTAAGATAACACATTTGGTTGACAAAGAAACAAAGTCCTTATTCTAGTTTCCCATAGTTTTGAAAACTGAACAATTTTCAGGTATTATATCAAATTTGTTGTTCGATATAAGACATCGATAAAGAACTCAAATTTAGATTGTAGTTTATTTTTTAAAAAATTGTTTTCGGATAATGAATCAAATGCAATGTAAATGTTATGCTCATAGTACAATGTAATCTTAGGTTTGTGGTTGTAAGTATTGGTTTTGACTAAAGGAGATTATGGGAATGAGTTGGGAGCTATGGTGTGGAAATAGATTTGTACTTTGGAGTACGAGTCTACAAGTGAAATTTTGCACCATTTACACTTTTGCTGTATCATTATCTGATGTTGGGTACTGAAATTTTTACAAGTAAAGAATTATACAAAGCTTCATTTCCATGCTCACCAGTATAGGAGTAGATCTACATGAAAGAAATTATCTACAGAGAACTGTCACAATTCCTCTTTAGATGAAAAAAATGATGAAGTTACACTGCAACTTGTAACAATTGCGTTCAATATTGTTTCCAATATCTTAGAACCGTCTCTTATCTCTTCAGACTGGAGTATTAGTGAAAATGAAGTGATTTTTCATTGCATTCTCTTCAATCTTATATTTCTGGGTTTATGTATTTTTCAGTTTCTTGCATATTTCATGTAATTGTTTTCTTAAGCTTCAGCATTATTATTTTATTTCAAATTCATTTTGCACGGCCAACTAAACTTTTTCTTCTGCAGGTGTTGGGAGCAGCATCAATGGTGACTAAATCTGGGAAGCATCCAGGTCAGCTTAAAGATGATATTGCTTCATATTATGGGACTACTATAGCTGGTGTTCATGAATTGGAGAAGGGTGGACTTCGTGGGATTTTAATGAATGCTGTTGTTGCTGCTGCTAAGCGAAGCCGAGAGCTGTCCTAGAGCTTGCTAGTTCATTGTGATTTTGTTCTGTTCTTCTTAGTTCGAAAACTTGACCAAATTTTAAACACCTATAATAATAATAATGTATGGTCAGAGGAAATAGCTTCGGGGTATATGTTTCGCTTATTTATATATTTATTGGTTTTTAATATGATAGATTTCCTGATAGAAGATTTATTTCTGTACCTTTCTCTCATATATGACAAAGTAAAGGAAGTTCTTATATGACTATGCTCTTTGCCTTTGCCTTGCATTGAGTTGGCATTGCCATTGGAATGCCCCTAGTTTGATTCTGCAACCCACATGTTACATGACTCAGAAAAGGGAACCTAGTTAGGTATGTTGTTCAAGTAAAGTGTCTATGGTCAGGGGTAGGTCCAGAATACTTGAGGGTTCGATAATGGCGTTTTGTCAGACTTGTAAGGTTTTCATATTGAAGATGAGACTTGTGACAGAAGAACATAAGATTAATAAATGTGACATATTTTACTTTAGGTGTCAATACCTTTAAGGCAGAATCGTACAACTTCTATGTTAGATTTGAAGATAAAGGGTGACTTTATAGCTAACTTTGTTTAAACGGGCTGTGTCTTAAAACCCAGACCGTACTGGCCAGTCTGACTGGGACCTGGCAGCCTCTTCGGTCCGGTTCAGGTTTTAGGGTTTTTTTTTTTTTTTTTTTTTTTTTTTTTTTTTTATATATTTCAAATTTATAAGGACTAATTTAAATTTTAGGGGTGTTTTTGAAATATTTCAAAATTTTAGGAATTAATGAATTTTTTGGATTTTTTAATATATTAAACTCTTAAGGATTAATTTAAAAATTTTAGGGGTATTTTTGTGATATACTAAAACTTAAGGGATTATTTAGAATTATTTTTAAAAAAATTGTTATTGATGTCATCGGTTGACTCGTGACCTTGTCACTTTGCCAAGTCTCTCAACAGGTCGGGTTTTATAACAATGTAAACGAGTATGAGAAGTATCTTCAAAATGTTCTTGTTCTTTATAAATGATTTATGACCACTTTTTAAAAACCGAACCACTCGTTGACCTGGTCAAGGGGTCGATTCGTGGGTTGACCGGTCCAATCGGTTGAACTGGTCGGTTTGACCGGTATATAGCAGTCACATCTTTAAACAATTCCATTAATTGTTATAAGTTTAAAAACCAACAAATACATCTCTAAAAATTACCTATAAGCCCCTGTAAGTTTAAAATAAAGCAAATGCACCCTGTAGATTTTATTATTAATTATTTTTTTCTCTCTCCCCATCACTTCCATCTTTCTCCTCTTTTCTCTCTCCCCGTCAGGCCATCACTCCCCATCACTTTCTTCTTTTTCCTTTTCTCTCTCTCTCTCTCCCCATCACTCCCCGTCACTTTCTTCTAACACTTCGCGTCTCTCTACTGTAGTTTTTCTCTTCATCTCCTCTTTTCTTTCTTCTAATCTTCTTCCTTACTCTTTCTCTTGTCTCCTCTTCTCTTTCTTCTTCCTTCCCCTCCCCTTACTTCTTCTTCTTTACACTCTCCCCTTACTTCTTCTTCTTTACACTATAGATTTTAGAGTAAGTGAAGAAGAATAGAAGATGACAATGGAAGATGCAATTTGGTTTTTTTATTCAAATGAAATGGAGAATGAAACGGTGCTGCAAATTGGTTTAGGAATTAGGAATATGAGTTTTTTAGGTTCAGATACCCAAAAATAGCAAACCGTTTTAAGCCTCGGACTGGTCAGACCGGCGGTTTTGTACTGTTCCGCCGGTCCAAAGTGGGTTCAATGACATTCTCGATTTTTATGTTAACTCGGACCGGAGCAAAGGCTAGCTCCTGATCAAACCGGTCTGACCGGATGGTCCGATCCGGGTTTTAAAACAGAGTTTATGACATGGAATAACTAGGTAGAAATTAGTTACCTAGATGGATGGCTACAACCATTCTACTAGCAATGAAATTTTGCATGATTATACTACTTTTTGCTTTAAATGCAATAGAATTTAAAAATCTTAAAAGCTAATCCATGATATTATGGATGTTGGATTTAGGATAATATACCAAAATTTAGTATCATGAAATTGAATTTCTTATGATAATTAATCAATGACGTTATATGTCCCAATTTTATATCTTAACCCAAGGTACAACTTTATATTCTAACTTATGGAATAATTGATTTTAAATTGTATTCTTAATTATATTTAATTACAAGATGATGAGATAGGTGCATTAACTTTTGCAATCATCTATAGTGAACCGTTGCATTTCTAGGATGGCAAAATGCCCCACAAGGTGGGGCACCCATGGATAACCGTCTCTACGGGGCGGGGATGAGGGAATTAATTTAGGGAATTGTTAGGGCCAAAAAATGTCCTCGGCCCCAATAGGCCCAAAGACGAAGATACCTTCAACAAAGCTTGGAGCCATGGCCCAATTCCGATTGGGCTTGCAATAGAGTTTGCATATTAGGGCCACTCAGTACACCTACCCTATTGCTCACTGCTTGAGCCCAATCAGCAAAGGCCTTGATTCGTTTAGGCCTCATCATCAGCTTGTCTGGCCTAGGCCCATTGATCCAATATCACCTATTGGACCTAGGGTTTACTTGGAGCCCAAAGTTGCCTACTTACTCCGGGAATCGAACCCGCATCGTTAGCTTGGAAGGCTAGGGGTTATAGTCGATGTCCAGTCATCATTTATAACGCCTCTAATTCAAAACTGAACATGAAACTTTGGTTTTATTCAGCTCCTTTATGAAAGATGGATAAATTCCCAGATATAAGACGGGAACAAAATAATAACATCTATGTCAGCTTTTTTTGTCTGAATCCATTCAAAACAATTTGCTTTCTAGATGATCCCTCTAGAAGAAGGGGATTCTAACAATACCAATCTTTCTAGTTACTTCGTTCTCTATTTCTATTTGAGAGAATCCTCAGGAAAAGTATTTTGTTTCTTCCGAGCTAAAAAAATAGAATATGAACAGGTCGATGCCTCTAGTAAACCAAAGTTATCGTTTAATAGCTATTTTGCTTCAATCTACACTATACAAAACCAAAATTGAAGATTTTGTTACGATTCGAAATAGACTTTTCTATCTTTATCCATGGATCCCTTACTTATTCAATTGGAAGTATGGATCCAATTCAAAAAAATTATGTTTCGCAATTTCATAATCCAAATTTTCAATTTCACACTGTCCGGATTTTACCGAAGAGATCCATTACTATCTCAATTCATCTAAGATCCGTATCTTAGACTCGTTGGGACTCCCTTTCCCACGAAGGTAAGGGAATCAAAGGCTTTCCTTTTCACTAAACCTCAACTCCTAAGGACTCACAGTCTTACTAGGATTTGAAGATCCTACAACTGCTATCTAAACAAGAGGCCAGTCCTCTCACGAGGAGGAACATTACGCCTTCTAGCCCCATAGTTCTCACCCTCGAGAGCTTTACATTGCCGTCGTAGTCTTATTCTTTGACCGAATTTTTGGTAACCTTCTCTTTCCCTAACCTTCTCTAAATTAGCCTCACCCAGCTTTGCTGACTTGAGCGTCAGAGTGCCTACGACAAACACCACCTCGGTGCTTTCGGTAAGCTTCATGCTTTTTTCTTGTGTGCGCAGGTGCAGCGGATTGCTGGTGGCCTCAACCTCATAGGATCAGACCCTATTTCTGTAATGATAGATTTTTTACATCTACAGTTTGACGCCCACTGTGGGGCCTCCAGCAATCATTAATCCTTCAAACCCTACTTCGCAAGGAAACTCTCTATGGTTGAAAATTCAGACAACACCAATCCTGGTCTTGAGGCGAGGCTCGAAGCTCTAACTGTTGTTATGCAACAACACTCAGACAAAGTGGCAACATTGGAAGCCGAGAACGCTGCCATCCGAGACGAAAACCAGTCTCTGAAAGAAAAGGTGAGCCAATTTTATAACCTTGAGCTTCAGCCTGGCCAGGTACAACACAATCGCTTCTGCACACCAGTTCCGTCCATGTAGCCTCTCTAGACTCCAGATCACAGACTAACACCTCGGATACTAGATTGTGTCAACTCTATTCAATGCTAGTGGATGATTCAGCCCAGAATCCAATTGAGCAAGGACTGCCAACAGAGCCACTCTCGGCCGACCCACTCTAGGCATAAGATCAAGACATCCAAATAACAGAAAGCCTACCACAACAAGAGCTACCTATCCTTACCATCCCGTCTCATCTCCAATCAACCATTTCTACCCAAACCCCACTCGGCTCGACTCACCCTCGCGGGTCAAGCGGGTTCCCTTACCTTCAATCCACCCAGCTTGAGTCCATCCACCCCCACGGACTGAGTGACCCTCTAACAATCCCACTCACTATCCATGCAGGCCTAAACACTCGATCAATCACAATCTCTGCGACCCGTTGATGAATAAAAAAAAGAATATAGTCAGTCAAAGAAGCTCCAAAGAAATATCTCCCCCTCCACGGGAACCGACACCGAAGAAGTTCTGTTTATTATCTCTAGAGGGTAGGAAGTCAGTAGGGTGAGTTATTCCTCAGCCAAGTGCTACGCTCGAGCTAGCCATCACCTAGAAATCCGATCCATCCATCCATCTCCTCGGGCACATACTAACCATATCATTCAGTTTGAAGATGATGAGCCAGCCACATTAACTGCCCCTCATCACGATGCTATGGTCATCTCTCTCAAGATCGCCAAAATCCTGGTCAAGAGAGTGTTTGTAGGCGAGGGATCCTTAGCAAACATCCTCTTCCTTGAAGTAGTGAAAGCCATGAGATTGGATGAATCAAACATTAGTAAATGCCCAACCATCCTGGTTGGGTTCAGTTTTGAGCAAAAGTACACCATCAGTGAAATCGCCGGACTCTTTTTGACCAAGGAGATTAGAGTAAGAAAGCTGGAGGTAAATTCTGATTCCTAACTCGTAGTCAACCAACTGCAAGACACTTACCAAGCCCGAGACTTGAAGATGACAACTTACTTGAACTTGGTCAAAGAAATATAGTTTGTCTTTGAAGAATTCTCTATCACCCGAGTCCCAAGAGTAGATAACACCCATGCTGATGCCCTTGCCAATCTCGGCTCAACCCTTTAAGGCTCCTCCCAGTCATCAATCAAATTACTGTTCCTCCAATGGCCAGCCGACTGGAAGGGACATCAAACGAGCAAGTTGCCCAACCCTAAAGAGCCTAAAGAAGTAATGAATGTCGAACCAGCCGACTCTTGGATGACCCCAATAATCAGATACTTGGAACATGATGAGTTTCCAGATGACAAGAATGAAACAAGCCGCCTGAGAGTAAAAGCTACAAGATTCACTATGTAAGAGGGCCAACTCCTTAAGAAGTCATTCTTTGGCCCCTACCTCAAATGTATAAGCCTAGAGGAAGCCAAGTATGTTCTCGTCGAACTCCATGAAGGCGAATGTGGGAACTATACAGGAGGACACAGCCTTACCCACCGGGTGATCACTTCTGGTTATTATTGGCCAACTATGTTCACTGACTCAGCATCCTATATGAAGAAATGCGATAGCTATCAACGGTTTGCCCATGTCTCACAGCTCCTACCTGAGTGACTCAACACCTTGGCCATTCATGAAGTAGGGGATGGACATAGTTGGAAAACTCTCGACCACACCCGGGCAACGAGTCTTCATATTGGCGGTCACCGATTATTTTACTAAATGGATCGAAGCTGAAGCACTTGCCCAAGTCAAGGACCGAGAGGTGAAAACCTTCATCTGGAAATATGTCATCTACAGATTCAGAATACCGAAGGAAATAGTCACCGACAATAGATCCCAATTCATCAGCTCAGGCTTTAGAGACTTCTGTGACATGTGGGGGATCAAGCTTAGCTTCTCTACCCCTCGCAACCCCCAATCGAATGGCCAGATTGAATCATCAAATAAAACAATCATGCAGACTTTAAAGAAACGCCTATAGAAAGCTAAGGGTGCATGGGAAGACGAACTACCAGTGAACCTATCGAATAATAGCCCACTCGTCCACTGGCAAAACCCCTTTCCCTCTCACATATGGATTCGAGGCAGTCATCCTAGCCGAAGTATTGGTCCTCTCAATCAGACTCTAATGGTCAGATGAAGAAGCCAACAACCAAAACCTTTGTC
The DNA here is from genome assembly GCF_008641045.1 of Pistacia vera. NCBI lineage: Eukaryota > Viridiplantae > Streptophyta > Magnoliopsida > Sapindales > Anacardiaceae > Pistacia > Pistacia vera. The sequence goes on from NW_022196445.1 coordinate 1,076,781, forward strand.
ACAACTTGGACACAGTCAATGAACTATATTAGCGAGCAAACATCCGCAATGCCATTTACCAGCTGCAGGCCGCTCGACACTACAACTGTAATGTCAGAGCAAGAACTTTCAAAGAAGGCGACTGGGTTCTCCGCAAAGTCTTTTAAAACATTAAGGAGATCAACTCTAGCAAGCTTGGTCCCACTTGGGAGGGACCCTACAAGATTTCCAAGGAAGTAGGAAAGGGCACCTACAGATTTCAAACCCCCGAGGGTAAGGACATCAACAATAGTTGGAATGCAATCCACCTCAAACACTACTATTTTTAGTCAGATTTGTCTCAACATCAATTCTTTATTCTTGTTATTGTTTTAAAAAGGATGAATTTGTCCACCTCTTTCACCATCAGTTGGCCTCGTGGCCTGAATTCAATAAAAGAACTATTCAACGATATAGTGACATTCACCTTTAGTTTATAATAACTCGGCCTCATGGCCTAGATTCAAGGAAAAATTTGACCCACACCTTCACTCGGCCTCATGGCTTGAACCAATAAATTATGATTAGCAAAATTACACCTTTAGTCGGCTTAGACTGACTTATCGACTTACACCTTCAGTCAGCCTAGACCGACTTAACAATTCATGCAAACTTACATCTTTAATCGGCTCAGACCGACTTATCGACTTACACATCCAGTCGGCTAAGACTGAATTAATAATTCACACAAATTTACACCTTTGGTCGGCTCAGCCTAACCAAAAATAATTCAATGGCTTACAACTCTAGTTAGCCCATACTGAGTTACTGACACGGTCTTATAAAATCACCTTCAAGTGACACTAGTGACTCAGCCATTGGCTTTGTCCACATCACAATCACAATCAGTAGGCTCAAACTGGCTATATCGGTTCGCACACTCGAACCAGACCGTGCTGACTCGACTACAACGTTTCACCTAGACAAGTTACCTCTATGAGGCAATTACCTAGGAAAGAGGGTTAAAGCCCCACACATCTATAATAAATCAATCCATCCATCTGTGAAGAAAACAGTAAAATGGAAACACAAGTTGAATCATAAAAGCCCCAAATGGCTAAGTATCAGATACAAAAATACACATACGCCATGAAAAGGCAACTCAGGCCCCATAAATACATAAGGAAAAATAAACATAAGTCTAAGAGGCATCATGCCTCAGTACGAGTCATATCACCCATCTCTGACTCGGTCTCCCTGTCATCGGCCCTAACAGTCATCCCCGCAGGTTGGTCATCGACATCATCTGTAATCGACCGTCTCGGCTGACTAGCGAGGTCGAGTACCTAATCATCGACCCGTTCCTCCGTATAATCCACTCAACCAACAGCCTCTTCCTCCTCCATCTCTCGCAAGAGTTGGATGTTCTCATTCGGGTTCTAGTGGGTAGTGTTTCTGGCCTTGTAATCCAACATTAGCTCTCCTTTAGCCTTGATGATGGTGTCGTCAGCAATGGTGAGGCACTGGTCCCTCAGCGACTCAACTTTCACGTTCTTCTTAGCCAACTCCTTCTTCAATCGCTTCAATTCGACCTCGACCTCCCTTACTCGTTATTGGCTTACTCGCTCGGCCTTCTGGGCTACCGCTTCTCTGTGTCATAGATTGGCGTTAGACTTAGAAATGTCCTATATTTTCCTCTCCTACAACATGATGGATTTCCTAAGGTGTAGGCTACTTGTGAAAGCCTGCATAAAATCATTCGATCAGTGTTTAGTCACTACAAGTATAGTAAGACAAAAGCCCGGTTCATACATAGAAAGCACGTGAAACCCCCCAATCAGCAGTCATAACCATGCCCATATGATTCAATCGGCTCTCGTCTGCTGGAAACAAGAACGAATCAGCCAATTTGCTCATGGAAGCGGCATCCGAATAGGTCGACGCAGAGTTTGGGATACTAAAAGTAAGCATCTCAGTCTTCCCAATATCCAAGACCACCACCTTGGATGACCTAGCCCTAGTTGTAGCTGGCTATCTGGGTGGAGTCACAACCACATCCTTCACCCTTCTATCCTCCCTAATCAAAGAGTCTCTCTTTCTCTTTTCGCGACGCCTCGCAATAGACTCACTCACGCTTGGGATGGTTAACTTCTTCATAAGCCTTTTTGCAATCGTAAATTCTTTAATAGTTAGTGGGTTCAAGCTTGACTTACAAACAAAATATGATTGCAGTAGCGAATGAGCAGCACACTCCAAGTCTACTTCACCGAAGGGAAGGAGATACCTCACTGAATTGCCCTACCTCTAGCCCACAAGTGACTTGCCCTAAAATTTGCCTCCCCAACACTACTCGCTAATCTCTCTACTCCTTGGGATTGGTAAGAACCTTTCCAGTCTGCACGTCCAAGTCGTCCCCACTCTGTTCGGCCCAATTGAAATCAGGATTTGGAAAGGAAAAACAAAACAAGACTTTAGTAATCAAAGCATGAGTAAATATTACGTTTCTCACCAGTCGCTCGCCAAGTATATGGGATCTCGCCCTGACCTCTCTCTCCAAAGACCGCTTCACCCCTCAAGAGGAAAAAACGTTCCTTCCAGTTCTTGTCACTTGACCGAAGGTCAGCCATAAGATGGGTCCAGTCATGCTTGAGAGTGATAGTGTATCTACCCTTATCTTTGTCACCCTCCTTCAGGAAATAGGAATACCACAACTTATGCAGTCCGAACATCACTTGATTCTACATGCAGAGAACCTCTAATGCCATCAGCAGCCTCCACCCATTTGGCATGATCTGAGTCGGCGCAATCATAAAATGATTTAGCACCTCCCAGATAAGGCGGAATATTGGAAGCCTCAGCCTATCATGGAACCATTTCTCATAGACACTCACCCAACCTTTTTGCCTCCGATTCAACCCTCTCGTACTACTTAGGCACCCTAACCTCAACTGACTCTGTAATGTGGTACATAGTTCTGATCCGTCACACATCATTCTCCTTCAGCAAAGCGGACACTCCTTATTTAGTGTCCCACTACCGGGCTGACTCGACTCATCCTTAGAGCTACCACTGGTAGAAGGCGAACTCTTAGAACCATTAGTTTCATCAAAGTCTTCCTCACTCGTCCCTTGCCCGTCTGAATGATTGTCACTCGGAGTAGCACCGCTTGGCCCAAGAGAAGCCACATTCACCCCCTTTGGTATGCCAACTGGAACGTCTCCACCCTCTGGCATTACTACCATTGTTGGGGCCATCTCGTACTCATTCCCAACCTCCACCTCTGCCCTGCTCAAGCTGTCTGATTCTGTCTATGACATATATTCGCTTAGCTTACTCGACTTGGCCAAGGCAATCAACCGTATCTCTAACAAGGTTAAGTTCTCCACCCTTCGGCGAACACAATTCCATCATCTAACTCGGTCAGGATGACATATTGGTACCTCCAACTCACTCACCCAAGGCAACCGATTGCCTAACACTTCAACCTGCTAGCCTAACTATAAACTCCCATAAATTCAACTCGGTCAGGATGACCGAGTGACCTCACCCAAAAACTTTGAGTGACAATGTCTCACCTTCCTCAGTCTGGATGACCGAATGACCTAGCCCCCAATTTTCCTTGTCTGTAACCTCCACTCAACCGTTGCACGTGACCCAGTCTAGCCAATCGAGGTGAGCCGAACCAAAATACCCCATAACTTGACTCTGTCTTCTATCTTTGCCAAAAACCCAAGCACTTTGAAAAATCAATCTAGCTTACTTCGTGCCCACCAAAAATGAATCAAAACTCGAGCAAATCACCTAAATCTCTCCAGAAATTAAACACAAATGCAACTTCTCCAAACCAGACATACAAACCACAACAAAACACTCCAAAATCAGATAATCCCCTTCACAAGCAAACCCAAGAGACCCAAATTTCTTTTTTGTTTCTCTATTCGAAACCTCCTCAAAACAACAAGTATACAACTCTAGAGACCAACCAAAAGCGATAGTAGACTCAAAAATAAAAAAGAAGACTCGGAAGAAGCGGTTACCATGAAGAAATGCCGAAAAATCTCTAAAGCGCTGAAAGTTCTCCCCAACAAAAGACCTGCGAAGAAACCTTTCAATGTTTGAAATGAAAAAGATGGAATACCCAAAGACGCTTCTGAGTGGCATTTAATGACTGTCCCTTCAAACAAGGCCACATGGCAAAACCTTGTTTTGCCTTAGGCGACTCAACTTTCCAAATTCCCGCCCAAAACAGGTTGAAATCCTAACCTTACACGTGTCACCATTTCAGGCATGCATATACCCAGAAATATGACGATTGCACCTACCTTAGTATCATTATTCGGTCAACTTGACTGGGCGAGTACACCTCCAATAAGCGCTGATGATTCATCTCATTACTTACCTGATCAAATGCCTTTGACACTTCATATCCATTTGCTCAGTCTGCCCGATCGAATGGGAAGCTCCAAAGAACTAGTTCGCAATACATCATTTAGCTCGATGCACTGAGTGATACAAGCTCTCATAACATTTCTCACTCAGTTCGATGCACCAAGTGAGGACACCTTCAAAGGGTATGCTTCACATCTTTTCACTCGGTTCGATGCACCGAGTGATGACACCTTCGTAGGCACATCTTCTCACTTGATTCGATGCACCGAGTGAGGACATCTTCACAGGATGTGCCTCACATCCTTTCACTCGGTTCGATGCATCGAGTTAGGGCATCTTCACAGATATTCCCTTTCCCTCTCCCTCTCACTCGATCTGATGCACTGGGCGAGGTCTCCAAGGTCATTTCCACTTTCTCACTAGGTTAGATACGCTGAATGAGGGCATGTTTGTGTTTCACCTTCACCCACCCACTCGGTTTGGTAGACCGAGTGCATCACCTATAGTAAAAGCTATACTATTCAGTTCTATGAATAGAGAAGCAACACATTCACATATTCAACTAGTCAGTCACGAAGGACGACTAAGCACACCTTCACGCAACATCTACTCTTTAAGCTAAGCACTCCTTAACTTAGAGAGTGGGGGGAAAACTGTTAGGGCTAAAAAATGTCCTTGACCCAATAGGCCAAAAGATGAAGACACCTTCAACAAAGCTCAGAGCCATGGCCCAATTATAATTGGGCTCACAACAGAGTTTGCATATTGGGTATGCTTAGTACACTTACCTTGTTGCTCACTGCTTGAGCCTAATTAGCAAAGGCCCCTATTCGTTTAGGCCTCATCATCAGCTTGTTTGGGCCCAGGCTTATTGATCCAAGATCACTTAGTGGACCTAGGGTCTACTTAGAGCCCAAAGTTGCCTACTTACTCCGGTATTGTTTGGATTCTATCGAAGAGATCCATTACTATCCTAATTAATCTAAGATCTATATCTTAGACCGTTGGGACTCCCTTTCCCATGAAGGTAAGGGAATCAAAGGCTCCCATTTTCACTAAACTTCAACTCCCAAGGACTCACAGTCTTACTAGGACTTGAAGATCCTACAACTGCTATTTAAACAAGAGGCCAACCCTTTCACGGGGAGGAACATTACGCCTTCTAGCCCCGTAGTTCTCACCCTCGAGAGCTTTACGTTGCCGCCAAAATCTTAGTCTTCGACCAAATTTCTGGTAACCTTCTCTTTCTTTAACCCTCTCTAAATTAGCCTCACCTAGCCTTACTAACTTGAGCGTCGGAGTGCCTAAGACAAACACTACCTCGGTGCTTTCCGTAAGCTCTATGCTTGTTTTCTTGAGTGCACAGGTGCAGCGGATTGCTGGTGGCCTCAAACTCATGGGATTAGACCATATTTCCGTAACGGTAGATTTTTTGCATCTACAGGAATGAAGTAAGTTTGGAGAGCAAATTAATTGCCCATATTGAAATGGATAGGGGATGATTTTATACTGCCTACTACGATCCCCCTCTATTCTCCATTATAAAATTACATATAAAATTATTTTCTACTATAGAAATATAATTATTAAAAAAATTAATTATTGTATTTTTTTTTATGTCACATTTTAAAAGAATTAAGTTTTAACTATTATTGAGGATGGGAAATCAAGAAGACGTCAAGAAATAAATGATGTTACGACACATTATAAATTATTTTATAATTTACCTTTTTTTTTTATTATTTTAGCTAGGACCTATTTAATCTTTTAATTTTTTAATATTGCTATAATATATTATCATTATTTTTATTAGAACTTTAATAATATATGGTAATGGCTTATAGGGGTGGAAAAATCAGGAAAACCGGTTTCAAAAATAAATTGAACCGAAACCGGTCCAGTTTTGTAAACCGGTTATGAACCAAACCAAAAATTCGGTTTGGTTAACCGATTTTTAAACCGGTTAATTAAGATTTATGATGGGCTGCCTTTTTCAGCCCAATTCGGTCACACCACTTATGGGTTGCCTTTTTCGGCCCAATTTGGTCCTTTTTATTTTTTTTTTTCAGGTTTTTTTTATTTTTATTTTTACTTGAATTAAAGTTATATACTTATATTTGTTGTAATTGAATTTGAATTCACATAAGTTGAATGTACATCAAAATCAAATATTGATAATTTAAAATCAAACAACTGAGTCATTTCTAACCAAATAACAATTGATTCTCAACTCCAAAATCATTATTCATTTATTGATGAAGTAACACAAAAAACTTGTAGTTCTCATCTTTTTAGTAAAACCAAAAACCAAGAAATTTGATTTCTGCAGATTCCCATGGAAAAAAAAAGAGTCAAATCATGTATAGAAACACCATAATTTTTTGTTTTTCTTAACAAAGATATGATACAAATTCAATTACAAACTAAAAAATGTACAGTTTGCTTTCAAATCATCTGAATCCTCAACCTTCTTGACGGCAAAGTACTAGTTACTGCAACTTGTCAAGAACATCTTCCTACTTTTTTTTTCCAGAATCTTCAATGCAATTTTCCCACTATGTATAAAACTTTATTTGCACTCACCACCCTTTATAAACAAGCAAAACCCACACCCTCCTACCTTCACCTTCAATTTCTTTTCCATTATAGATCATTCATTCTAAGTTCTAACTAACAAATACACATAACAAGAAGAATAATTAAAAACAATTGTTCCAGGACATCAAATATCTGAGTCGTGGGCTCTCCTGTTCATTGCAAAGAGATGAGGTCACCAAGAAATACAAAGCAAAGAGCCAAAGAGATGAGGTCACCCACTGGAAACAGACGATGACGTGGAGACTTGGTGAAGGAAGAAGAATGGTGACCGCGACTGGTGACTGCCGACTGTTGAGCAACAGATCGGTGAGCAAAGATCGGTGGCGTGAGCAACGTGAGAAATTTGTGTGGCTACTGGCTGAGGTGTGACTGTGTGACTCCGGCGTGAGAAGTGAGAACAGAGATCTGATAACTGAGAGACAGTGAGAGTCTGAGAGAGAGTGAGAGACAGAGACTGAGTCACTGAGACTCTGAGAGTGTGAGAGACTGAGAGTTACTGAGGTGAGTGTCTGAGTACCGGCGCGAGTGAGTCTAAGTAATGAGGTCTGAGATCTGAGTACTGGAGCAGTGGAGCTGCTGAGCTGGAGACTGGAGTAGTGACTAGTGAGTAGTGAAGACTGAAGTGAGTGAGTGTTAGACTTAGACTGTGTTAGGGATTGCAAAATAAAAAACGTAAAATGCATAAATTTTTTAAAATTTCGGTTCAGAAAATTGGTTCCGGGTAATCGGAATTAATGTTGTCAAAAAACCGAAACCAAACCGGATATTCGGTTTTTTTTAATATCCGAACCGAAACCCAAAAAAAACCTAATTTTTGGTCCGGTTTCGGTCTAGTTTCTCGGTCCGGTTCGATTTTCGGGTTTTTTTTTCCACCCCTAATGGCTTACGTAATTAAAATGTTGCTTATTTTTAATGGGATTATTCATATAAGTTTATATATAAATAAATTAGAGAATGAAGTGGGTTTGGGGAATGCACTCCCCATGTGGAGATTACCTCTTACCGCCCAGCTTAAATAATTTAGGGAAAGAGACAAGAAATGAGGACTAAAATCCTAAATGGGGTGGTGTATGGGGAAGACCTTCCGAACCGCCCCATTGCCATCCCTGTGCATTTCCTCTCTGGATGAGAAAATGATGACACGCTGCAACTTGAAACTTAGAACTATCTCATATCTCTTCAGACTTGAATATAAGTAAGATTTATGAAGTGAGTTTTTCATTTCTTTCTCTTCAGTTTTATATTTCTGGGTTTATGTATTTTCTAGTTTCTTGCGTCTTTCATGTAATTGTTTTCTTAAGATTCAGCATTAGTACTAGTTTATTTCAAATTCATTCTGCACGGCCAACTAAAGTATTTCTTCTATAGGTATTGGGAGCAGCGTCAATAATGGTCACTAATTCTTAAAGATGATGTTGCGTCACCTCGTGGGACTACTATCGCCGATGTTCATGAATTGAAGAAGGGTGAACTTCGTGGGATCGATTTTAATGAATGCTGCTGTTTTTGCTACTGTCCTAGAGCTAATTAATGGTGATTTTCATCTCTTTATTATTAGTTCGAAAATTTGACCACATTTTAAACCCCCATAATAACAATGAATGGTTAGAGGAAATAGCATTGGTATATGTTTCACTTGTCTATTTATTGTTGTTTGAGATGGTAGATTTCCTTGTAGAAGATTTATTTCTGTACCGTTCTTTCATTTATGACTAAGAAAAAGGAAGTTTTGATATGACTATGTTCTTTGCTTCATGCCTTGCTTGAGGTAGCTGCTTGATTCTGCAACACACATGTTACATGCCTCTGACAAGGTAACCTAGTTAGACATGAGGATCAAGTAAAGTATCTGTGGGTACAATACGGCCAGAATCCTTGAGGGTTCCCTCATGGAGTTTTTAGAAGAGTAAGCAACTTTTTGCCACCCAAGGTTTGACTTTTTTTTCGCCCAAAAGGTTTTAAAATACTACTTTTCCATTCAAAGTTAATATTCTATTACTATCCAAAGCTGATTTCGGCTCTAAAATTATTTCTATTACTATCATGTGAACTTCCGGTCTCCTCTCTATAAAACTCCTCATTCCGATACTTGATTTTTCGTCGATTGTGGGCCACCGTAAAGCTAGAGTTTCTTGTTTTTAAATTATTTTTGATTGATTTTGATGACGAATATTCAATCAGTCACCATCATTCGATCAACGGGCCTTCACTCTACAAAACCTCTCTTACACTGTCTTTTGGTAACTCGCCGAATGCCAGTTAAGAAAGTGAAGTGTATTTTAGATATTAACGAAATATAAATGTTGGATGAGAAAATGATATTTTAAAACTTTTTGAGTGAAACATGTCATTAAGGCAAACTTTGGGTGGGAAAAAGTGGTTTACTCTTTTTAGAAAGCAATTGAATTACTTAAAAGGATATTTCTTATTGAAATGAGAGCAATCAAATCACTTGAATATGTACTCGTTTTGAGTGCCTATTTATTTTTTGTTTGTTTCTATGGTTGATCATAAGTCGGAATATGGTTCGGGCTGTCAGACTTGTAATTTATGCCATGAAATATAAAATTTATAATGTTGAAGGTGAGGCTTGTGACTGAGGAAGCATCAGATTAAGGGTGAAGATTTTTAGCTAACAGTAACATACAATGAGCAATATATTAATGGCAGCATCGTTTATTACAAGTTTTATATTAGATTTGAAGATAAGATCTTTGTAGCTAAATTTGTTTAAACGAGAATGAAAGGTACATATTTGATTATACTACTTTTTGTTTTAAATATTAATGCAATTGAAAATACTACCAGCTTTAGATTACTTGATTAATTAATTTGTTAATAAAAAGATGTAGTACATAACTATATATTGTTCTTGTGATGGGGGCCACCACCTTATAGAATAAATTGAAGGAAACTCTTTTTCAATCGAAAGATTATAAACATTCCAAAGTCGTACTTATAAATAATATGGTACATAATTATTCTTACTTTCTAACATGGTTATTTCTTAAAAAAGGTAGCAGCAGCAATTCCAAGCTTGATAACAGAGAAAAGTCGAGATACTTGCTTCAAATCACAAGTAGACTGTTACTTACGATTGGTTTGTTTCATCAAATTTATAAACAACTCAGGACTTGCTGAATTCATTTGCATAAACTGATCATAACATAACCAAACCATACTTGAAACAAAGAATGTACTTTAGGTGTCAATATCTTGCAATGTAGCACAACTCTGTATTGATAGAATATATTGATGTTGGATCTATAACAGTAACAAGCAATATTTTCAAACTTTTCTTGTTCTTTATAAGTGATTCATGACTTGAACTTACTCGGTAGAAAATGGTTACCTAGATGGATGGCTACAGCCATTCTACCAGCAATGAAAGGTTGCATGATTGTAATACTTTTTGTTTTAAATGCGATCGAAAATACTTAGAAAAATACCAGAGATTACTACATATTGTGGTTGTGATGGGGGTCATTCCACTATACCATAAATTAAAAGAAACTCATTTTAAACAAAAGATCATAAAAGATGTTTAACAAAAAAATTCCAAAGTAGTAATGAATAATTTGGTATGTAATTAACCTTGAGGCAGGTGACTTCACCTTGTTATTCCCTAAAAATGTTGGCAGCAATTCCAAGCTTGATAACTAGGAAAAGTTGAGATGCTTGCTCCAAATCACCAGTAGCCCGCCAATTACAATTGGTATGTTTCATTAAATTTATATATAATCTCAGGACTTATTTAATCAATTTGCATTAACTCACATTACAAAACCATACTTGTGTAGTTTTAATAACAGAGAGTAATAATGGGAGAAAGGGAAGGCGAAGCCGGTTCCAGCAGCCTAGCAGGTGGCGGTGAGACTCCATTCGAGAGTATTGTAATCCATATAAATGGTGACAATACAGCAGTTCCTGTTTCTGATAATGAAAAAAAGTGGCTTGAACATATCGTGAATGGAGAAAACTTCAAGAATCAGCACGAGGTGATCCGGACGAAGATAGAGAGAGTTCCAGCAATGCTTCGTGAGGTTAAAGAAAACAGTGGTTGCTATGATCCTCTGGTGGTTTCAATCGGTCCTTACCACTTTGGAAATCCCAGGCTTGAGATAATGCAGCAGCACAAACTTACAATGGCCCGCCAGTATGTAAATGGGGACTTGAAGTTGCTGGAAGAGTTGTATCAGAAGGTCAGGCGCGTGGCGGAAGCTGCAAAACAATGTTACACTGACCAGAGCTCCGTCGCCAAGTTCAACAATGAGGAGTTCTGTCAGATGATGTTTCTTGATGCCTGTTTCCTCCTCCAGTTCATCTACTGCATTGTAAGAGAAGAACGAGAGGCTTTGAAGATGAAAACCAACATGATAGCTCTCGTTCAACGAGACTTGTGCTTACTGGAAAACCAAATTCCGTTTCAACTCTTCAATGAATTGAGCTTGAAGTCCAAATTCGGAGATGAAAACAGCAAGCAGACAGTATTAAATAAGTTTGCTACACAAATTCGTAGTCTTCCTCCTCAAAGTCACAAGAAAAACATAAATGATTTTCTTTGTAATTTAGCTTTTGGGGGAAGAAAAGGTGTGCAAGATGTGAATGTAATAGCAGGAAAATTTGAGTCTGAACCTCCTCATCTTCTAGACCTCATTCGGACCAATCTTTTCGACAAAACCGTTTTGACTCAACCGCCTCCTCCCGATTGCAGTGACTGGTTTTCATACCGATCGGCGAAGGAGCTCAAGGCGGTGGGAATCCATTTCAGGCCTAGCAGGACTAACAGATTCACAGACGTTGCTTTTCAATCCGGGTATGTCGCAGGGCTCCTGAAACTTCCACCAATATACATTGATGATTCAACAAAGTCTATGCTGCTAAACATGGTAGCATATGAGTCCAGCCCCAATGGTCCTGACGATTTTGGAGTTTCTTCATACATATGCCTGATGGATTCGCTTATTGATCATGAAGACGATGTTAAGGAGCTTCGATCAAAAGGTATACTTCTGAATTTTCTGGGGAGTGATCAACAAGTTGCTGATCTTTTTAATGAGATAGCTGATAATTTGGTGTCACACCCGCATGCATATGCGGTTGTTAAAGATAGAATAGAAAAGCATTACAAAAACAGGTTGAAGATTTGGTTGGCAGAGTGGTTGCATACTCATTTCACTAGCCCTTGGACGGTTCTTGCTTTTATTGCTGCAAGTTTAGCACTTTTCTTGACTGTTATTCAGACTTATCAATCGTTTTTGCCAAGTAAAAATAGCTAATATACCATTACATTTATCTACAATGTTCGTCTGTATTTGTTTTTGTGAGGCAATTACATGTATATTATTAATTATTTGAATAAGATCTAAGGTGTGATTTTATTGATATGACTTCATTATCAAGTAATCTTTTTGAATTCAGGAATCTTTCACTTTTAATTTGGAAACATTATAGGATTTGTAATGCTTGCAATCAATACTATATATAAAGTATACGAGAATCAACCAAAACTAAGAAGTTTCAACGTGGGAGACAAAGACAATGTTAACATTGCGTCAAAATGTTTTAGTCAAGAGCAACGATAATAGGCATTGATAGACAAAGCGAAGCCGAGAGCTGTCCTAGAGCTAGCTAATAATAATGAATGGTCAGAGGAAATAGCTTCGGGGTATATGTTTCACTTATTTATATATTTATTAGTTTTTGAGATGATAGATTTCCTGATAGAAGATTTATTTCTGTTACGTTCTCTCATTTATGACAAAGTAAAGGAAGTTCTTATATGACTATGCACTTTCTTTTTGCCTTGATCTGAGTTGGCGTTGCCATTGGAATGCCCCCAGCTTGATTCTGCAACCCACATGTTACATGCCTCCCGAAAGGAAACCTAGTTAGATATGATTTTCAAGTAAGGTGTCTGTGGGTAAAGTAAGGCCAGAATCCTTGAGGGTTCCATAATGGAGTTTTTAGAAAGCAATCGAATTACTTGAAATTATATTTCATATTTGAAATGAATGGTTTATTGGTTGACCATCAGCCGGAATATGGTTCCGGCTGTCAAACTTGTAATTTATACCATGAAATATAAAATTTATAATATTGAAGTGGGGCTTGTGACTGAAAAAAACATCAGATTAAGGGTGAAGACTTTTGGCTAATAGTAACATACAATTAGCAGTACGTTAAAGGCAGCATCGTTTTCTCTGTTACAAGTTTTATATTAGATGTGAAGATAAGACCGTTGTAGCTGAATTTGTGTATACTACTTTTTGTTTTAAATATTAATGCAATTGAAAATACTACCAGCTTTAGATTACTTGATTAATTAATTTGTTAATAAAAAGATGTAGTACATAACTATATATTGTTCTTGTGATGGGGGCCACCACCTTATAGAATAAATTACAGGAAACTCTTGTTCGAACTAAAGATTATAAAACATTCCAAAGTGGTACTTATAAATAATATGGTACATAATATTGTCACTGTCTAAGTTACTCCTTAAAAAAGATAGCAGCACCAATTCCAAGCTTGATAACAGAGAAAAGTTTATATGCTTGCTTCAAATCACAAGAAGACTGTTACTTACGATTGTTTTGTTTCATCAAATTTATAAGCAGCTCAGGACTTGCTAAATTCATTTGCATAAACTGATCATAACATAACCAAACCATACTTGAAATAAAGAAAGTACTTTAGGTGTCAATATCTTGCAATGTAGAACAACTCTGTATTGAAAGAATATATTGATGTTGGATCTATAACAGTAACAAGCAATATTTACAAATTTTTCTTGTTCTTTATAAGTGATTCATGACATGAAGTTACTCGCTAGAAAATGGCTACCCAGATGGATGGGTACAGCCATTCTACCAGCAATGAAAGGTTGCATGATTGTAATACTTTTTGTTTTAAATGCGACCGGAAATGCTTACTAAAATACCAGCTTTAGATTACTTGAACATATTGTGGTTGGCAGAGTGGTTGCATACTCATTTTACTAGCCCTTGGATGGTTCTTGCTTTTATTGGTGCAATTTTAGCACTTGTGTCGAGTGTTATTCAGACTTATGAATCGATGAAGCAAAGTAATAGCTAATACACCATTACATTTATCTGCAATGTTCGTCTGTATTTGTTTTTGTGAGGCAATTAAATGTGTATTGTTAATTATTTGAATAAAATCTGAGGTGTGATTTTATTGATATGACTTTATTATCAAGTAATCTTTCTAAATTCAGGAATCTTTCACTTTTAATTTGGAAACATTATAGGATTTATAATGCTTGCAATTATTACTATATATAAAGTATACGAGAATCAACCAAAACTAAGAAGCTTTAACGTGGGAGACAAAGACAATGTCAGCATTGTGTCAAAATGTTCTAGTAAAGAGTAATGATAATAGGCACTGATAGAACTATTAAGGGACCAGTGGGGGCTCGTGACCCCATTGAAAAAAGTTTATTAATTTGACAGTATTTGGGTTAAAGTTATATTCCATTCACTTAGTTTTCCTAAGATTATATTAATTTGTTTAACTTGTAACCCTAACAGTGTGAGGCCCCGACAATTTTGTGAGTGGGGGAAATTATATATAATATTAATAAATTAAATTATAAATATTAATTAATGCATAATATATTTCTTCATTTTATATATAACAAATCAGTTTAATTTATTAATCTCAATTATATTAATACTTGATTCATTAAACTATTTATGTTATGTAAATTTCCTTCAAACGCAACAGCCCTAACATGATCGAGAGAAAAAAAAAACAGAGAAAATTATGAAATACCTGAATTTTTATTGAATGAAAATCAAAAGAACTTTACAAAAGTATTTATACAGTACTTGTTGTCTGTATGGGTCAAAAGTCTTGAGTCTTATAAGACCAATGTGGGACTAAGGCCATGGCCCATTGGGTCCACGTCAAGGTTTACCCGATGGGTTAGACCTATGACACTAACCTAGCCTATCCAATTTGGATCACCCAGATTGGGCCTCATCATTAGCCCACTGTGGCCAGGCCCTTTGGTCCATGATATCCTCTAAAAGGTCAGGTCGAGTCATCCAATAAGATAGTC
This sequence comes from Pistacia vera, assembly GCF_008641045.1. Classification (NCBI taxonomy): domain Eukaryota; kingdom Viridiplantae; phylum Streptophyta; class Magnoliopsida; order Sapindales; family Anacardiaceae; genus Pistacia; species Pistacia vera. The sequence goes on from NW_022196445.1 coordinate 1,091,815, forward strand.
ATGTAGACTCTGAAGACACACCTTTAGAAAGTTAAGGGTGCATGGGTAGATGAACTACCAGGAGTCTTTTGGTCTTACCGAATCACCGTCCGCTCGTCAACTGGTGAGACACACTCTCCCTTGCATACGACTCAAAAGCAGTTATCCCAACCGAGGTGTCGGTCCCCTCACCTAGACTCTAGTGGATGAGTGAAAAGTCAAAAGCTAGAATCTATGCCACAACTTGACATCGTCGATGAACTTTAGGAACAAGCCTAGATCAGAAACGCCATCTACCAACAACATGTGGCTCGACATTACAACCACAATGTCCGAGTGAGGACATTCAAAGAGGGCAACTGAGTCATTCACAAAGTTTTCCAAGACACCAAGGAGATCAATGTCGACTTACTTGTTACTACCTGGGAGGGACCATACAAGATCACCAAAGTAGTTGGCAAAAAGCCTACAAACTTTAGTCTCTAGAGGGTAAAGACATCAACCACAGTTGGAATGCTATCCACCTCAAGCACTATCACTTCTGATAGGCCGCGACTCAGGTCCATCTTTATGTTGTTCAAAGGGATGAGTGGGCCTGCCCACCTCCCCATTTTCAGTCGGCTCAGCCGAACTATGCCTTAGGGTACTTATGTTTCAATAAATCAATAAAACATACTATTCATAAAAAATTCTAAGTGTCCACTATGCATTCACCTTCAATCGGTCATACCAACTCGACCTTAGGGCATTTATGTTTATTGATTTAGTCATTCACCTTTAGTTGAAAACGCCAACTCGGCCTTAAGGCATCAATGTTTACAAAAATTCTAAGTTTTAGCTATGGGCTTGAACTTTGGATCACCTTTTCTATGGTTGCAATTTCACCCAAGTCATTTGGAACCGAGTCCTTGAACTCTCTTCCCTTGGTTATGTTACCCGCCCTTGGAATGATTATGTCAACTTCCTTGCTACTAGATGGAAGAAGAATAAATTTAAGTATTTACTTGGGAAGTTGAGTTTGGGAGCTACCATGTACTCTATTTGGCGGGAGAGAAACAATCGGTCCTTTGGAGGGGAAAGTAAAGATGCTCTCACTATCCACAATTCCATCAAGTCCTTGGTGAGAGACAAAGCTTTGGACCTAAGTAAGATTAAGGGAACACTCATAATCAGAGACTTGTCAAGAATTGAGAGCTTCCTAAATCCATCTTCAATAGTTCC